>NC_048237.1:6939357-7036674 GCF_002007445.2 Ailuropoda melanoleuca
AAACAATTTAGTAACTACTGGATAGCCATTTGGAAAAACAAATTTTGATCCACATATTATATACCAAGAATTTCACATAAAGCCAAAAAAAGTAAAATAAATAAATATATAAAATCATACAATTATTAAAAGAAAATATGGACAGCTTCCTTTAAAACCTGAAAGTAGATACGGTCTCTCTAGGCCTCAACGGCCAGAAGCCATTAAGAGAAAAATAAAATTAATTTGACTAGCTAAAATCAAAATTTCTATTTTGCCAAAAGCATGAAATATTAATATATCAAAAGATATATGACTAACCTGGTGACAATGTTTGCTAGTTTTCTCATAGACAAAGAGCTAGAAATGCAGAACAAAATAGCCCAACACAAAAATACATAACTGACATTTTCAGAAATTCATTGAAAGAAATACAAATGAGAGTAAATATATGGGAAGTTGCTCAAACTCAGTCATAATATGAGAAATACAAATTAAAAGTACTAAGATAACATTTCTCAACTATTCAATTGAGAAAAACCCAAACATAAAGAAATCCCTTAGATAGAAAAGAATTCCCCAAATGGATAAAGCTAACTATGCATCAAATTAGAAACTAAACCAGAGAAAGTATTCTTTGCAAATAAGGCAGTATAATAATTATTTATATTTAGTAAGATATATTGTAAAGACAAATTCTTCAAAAAGTTTTTAATATTTAAATTTCTAGTAAATTTTAGTTTATTGATATGCAGGAATTGATAAGTTTTATACATTGTAGCAGAGAATAAATAAGTTAATACTATCAATATTTTCAAAAGATAAAAAATAAAATTAGAAAATTAAAGTAGTTATGCTGTATGCTGGAAATATTATAAACTTATGATATATATGTTTTCTTTCTCTGAACTTTGAAACCACATTACATTGCAATTAGTACCCCAAAAGACACATTTTGCACTTCNCTGCTGTGTTCCCTCTCTCGCTGGCTGTCTCTCTGTCACATAAATAAATAAAATCTTTAAAAAAAAATTAGAAAATTAAAGTAGTTATGCTGTATGCTGGAAATATTATAAACTTATGATACATATGTTTTCGTTCTCTGAACTTTGAAACCACATTACATTGCAATTAGTACCCCAAAAGACACATTTTGCACTTCAAAAACCATTTATAGCTAGAAATAGGTAGGTTTTGGTAAGGAAAAGAATAGGAGATTGGGATATCTTATTGTGACAGAAAACAAGGAACCTTTGAAAGGCTATGACAAAAGGACTGGTGTGCCAAGTTCAAAGAACCCGGAGTGAAAACGCTGTGACAATTTGAGCATCAAAAGAACAAGAACTGCAGTTGAAACACTTTAAATCTGTGAATATTCAGAAATTAAAAAAGATACTTTGAAAAGAAAAACCAGGAAAATACCTTTCTCACCACCCAAGATGGTATATAATGAAATTTTTACTTTGAAAAAAGGAAAAGGGAAAAAATAATTAATATAGTCTGCCTTTGCAGTAGAAATTAGGCTTCATAGCAACCAAATATTCTAGACTATTAAGGGAAAACAGACATAGAAAAATAGCTAGCTAATAAATGTGCAAGAAACAGTAAAATTAGGAAATCATCAATATACATCTCTAACAAAAGGATTCATCCATTCAAGTTTTATGAATAGGAACTAAAATCATTAGGAGAATGGTTCATGTGGAACTGGGTGCTCATGTGAAAAACTTAACAACAAAGGAAGGATTATGTGGACCCTACCTGAAATCACTGGTTAATCCTTAGTATTATTGATGGTAAAACAATGAGATAGGATGAATATCCGCATGTATATTATACAATGTGAACTATACAACATCATTAGTTATTTAATGTTATCAAAATAATTTTACTTGAATTTTACCAACTCTTAGATAAAATTTCCTACTTCAAGAAATAGTAGGATTTTAGAGGATAAGCTAAATGACCCCAGGAGGAAAGTATCACATAAATAAAATTGGGACATTCTATAAGGCTGGTCTCCATAGCAAATAGGGCCATTAATAAAGAACTTCTATAAACCAAAAGAGACCTAAAGGATATATCAACCAGGCACAATGTACGCTGCTGAACTGGCTAAATGTACTATACGGGACATTTTGGAGATAACCAGAAAAATGAACTAACTTCTAGATGATACTAAGGAGTTATTGTTAATTAGGTGTGATTGTATCATTTTGCCTAAGAAGGAAACGGCTCTATGTTTTGGAAAATAAATGCTAAAATATCTAGGATAATATGTTATGATATTTGCAATGACTTCAAAATACTTAAGGAAAATAATAATAATAATGCTGGTGAAGCCAGAATGTTTTCAAATTGTGACCTTGGCACTTTGTACCTGTGTGGCCTTAGGTATATTGTTGAAAAATTCTCTTACTGTTATCCTCATCTTTGAAATGGGGATGATAATAATACTCCCTATTTCAAGCTTATTTTGATTAAGTAATTTCATAAATGTAAAATATTGAAAAAGAGGGACTGATCCATAGGAAGCAATATATAACTATTGGCTATTAGAGAATGTTACAGCACTCATGGTATTGAAGAAACAGTTTTGTAAATGTATTTATTTATTTATTTGAAACAAAAAGAGAGACAGTGAGAGAAAGAAAGAGCGCGGGGAAGGGCAGAGGCAGAGGGAGAAGCAGGCTCCCTGCTGAGCAGAGAGCCCGATGTGGAACTGGATCCCAGGACCCTGAGATCATGACCTGAGCCGAAGTTAGACGCTTATCTGACTGAGCTACCCAGGTGCCCCAAAGAAAGGATTTTTGTCTCTAAGTTTGCCATGTATCTATTTACTGAAAATAAGATGAATAAATTGTTATTGACCCATTTCACGCATACCTAGGCAATAAATAAGTGCTGGCTTAGAACACAGGATTGGGTACTTTAAATTCTCTTATAAGCCATTATCTGCTGGTATGGTTAGAAAGGAGACAATGCCATCTATCAACAGGGATGTCCTGTCTATTCAATTTATAAATTACTATAAACATCTACAATGGATTCAGCACTACCACATAGAGGCCTATATTTTTTTGTGGGGTTCAAAGATTGAATTTTCTATTTTTTTCTTCTTCTTTTTTTTAAGGGTAAACCATCAATGCAGTGAGAAATCAGCTTAAAGAATGGTCCTTTAAACCACAAACTTTTGGGTTGCTGTATCAGTATATAACTTCTTTACTCAGTGGTCTTTACTACTGCTAGATCATGCTTTACATAGCCATGTGGTTTTCCAACTTTGCTATCAAAGGAAAGAAAATGTTGATACGCAATTGTTCTTTGAATGATTGTTAAACACGTTGAAAGCAATCTATGGGATGGAGACATTCTATTCTTCTCTCTAATTTGTATAATCTGTAGTTCTACTCTGTCCATATCAGAACGGTGATGCTTTTCTTATTTTCTTTTATGAATTTCCCCCAATTTTCATGGCTTTATCCAGAGGAGAATGGATATGTTGCACTCTACAGTAATAATTTGTTCCAAATTATTGCACTCTACAGTAATAATTTGTTCCAATTTATTTAATAATTTACTATTATTATTTAATAATTTGTTCCAAATTATTTAATATGTGCATAGTATTTCTCAAATTTTAAAACATAAAGTTTGGACTCTTTCCACTGGTTAATGACATTTTTCTTTACAATTTATTTATCTATGTATTTATTTATTTGCTTTTTATTTTGGACAGTGTATAATACAGTAGTTTTACTTTGGTTTGTTTTTTAACTTAACCTTATGCCACCATTTTGTTCTAGTAATGATCTGATCTAGTAGAGATCTTTAGATCAATAATCTAAAATTTTGCCCTTATCATCTTTGGAATATCCACAAAAAGAAAAGCTTAAGTAAATCAATGGTACGACAATCTTGATTGGTCATCTTCTATAAAGAATATCTAAATGCTACAGTCATTACCAAGATTTAAGAGCCAACCAGGAGTGATATTAACAAGACGACAGAATAGGAAGTCCAGGTTTTTGTTTCCCCAAAGAAATACTTATTTAACAATATACAAACCAAAATGCCTTTAAGAGAATTCCAGAATCCAGGTAAGAAGGTATAGCACTCTAGGCAAGCACAAATCAAGAAAAACTACATTGAAATGTGTAAGTAAAGCAATTTCATTTTACTCACATCGGCCCCTCCCCCAAGCCAGCACAGTTCAGTACCAGGAGGGAGCACCCAGGTCTTCACTTCTTGCTTGGGAGGAAAGAGAAGAGTATGCATCCCGTATCTGGGCTTTTTAGAGGGCTGCCTGAGGAACTGAATTCTGTCTTGCCCAACTCTGAGTGCTGATGGAACTGGCATAGTTTGGATATCTGAGGACTGCTGAGAAAAAAAGAAGAATGAGGGCAGCTTGCTGTAGCCAGCAAGGCTTGGCACAATCAAGATAAGGAGCACAACTTGAAGCTTCTCCCTGGGAGGTTAGGGGGAGGGAGGTGAAGCATGCATCCAGCTTCTGGCTCGTCAGAGGGTTGCCTGAGGGACTGGCATCTCTCTTACCTAATTCAGAGTACTGATGACAAGTCAATATATTTTGGATGCCCGATGGCTGTTGAAACAAATGACAGTGTGGAGTCTTGCTGCTGTTGAATGAGAGAACTTTCGCTGATGAGCAGACACCAGCAGGAACAAGAGATAATAAATTCCTGAAAGTAGAACCCACAAGCCTTTCTAATTGAGAACTTGTATGCACAGGCCAAGAGAAGTTGCACCCTGCACCACCCCCCACCTCCAAGAAAGGATGTGAGAGGCTTCAAAAATCTCTAGGTAGGCTGATTGGTGAGAGTCTTCCTCTGTACAAAGCCAATCCATAAAGGCTAGGAAACGTTTTTTGTTTTTTAATTAAATGAATGTAACCCAATATGAAATTATGAGACACATGAGGAAACAGGGAAATAAGGCCCAAATAAAAGGAACAACAATGGTGACAACAAATCCAGAAACTGATCCTAAAGAAATGGAGGTATATGAATTATCTGACAAAGAATTAAACTTTAAAAGATGTTCAACTAACTCAAACGGTGCAGGAACAAAATGAGAGCATAAGCAAAGAGATAGAAAATATAAAACATAAACCGACCAGAAATTTTGGCTCAAAGGAATATATTAACTAAAGTAAAAAATGTAGTAAAGGAGTTCAACAGCAGACTTGTTGAAGCAGAAGATAGAATCATCAAGTTAAAAGACAGGTTATTTNCCCGGTGTTATGGGATCGAGCCCCACATCAGGCTCCTCCACTATGAGCCTGCTTCTTCCTCTCCCACTCCGCCTGCTTGTGTTCCCTCTCTCGCTGGCTGTCTCTATCTCTGTCAAATAAATAAATAAAAAATCTTTAAAAAAAAAAAAGACAGGTTATTANAAGACAGGTTATTTTAGGGGCGCCTGGGTAGCTCAGTCGTTAAGCGTCTGCCTTCGGCTCAGGGCGTGATCCCGGCGTTACGGGATCGAGCCCCACATCAGGTTCCCCCTCTGGGAGCCTGCTTCTTCCTCTCCCACTCCCCCTGCTTGTGTTCCCTCTCTCTCTGGCTGTTTCACTCTGTCAAATAAATAAATAAAAAATCTTAAAAAAAAAAAAAAGACAGGTTATTTNCAGGTTATTATAAATTATCCAGTCCAAGTAACAAAAATAAAAAAAATAGAAAAGAATGAAAAAGGCCTAAGGAAGTTATAGGACACCCTTCAGTGGACCCATACCTACATTACGGGAGTTCCAGAAGGAGAAGAGAGAAAGGGCAGAGGCTTACTTAAAATGATAATGGTCATAAAGTTCCCAATCTGGAGATGAAAATGGACATCCAGACTGAAGACCAATCGATTCCAACCAGGAAGATTGCAAAGAAATCTACTGTGAGACATATTAAAATCAAATTGTCAAAAGTCAAAGAAAAAGAAGAGAATTTTGAAAGCAGCGAAAGAAAAGTGCCTTGTCACATACAATGGAAGCCTAAGACTATACGCAGATTTCTCAGCAGCAGTCTTAAAGGCTAGAAAGGAAAAAGATGATACATTCAAAGTGCTGAAAGAAAAAATCTGCCAAGAAAACTATATCTGGCAAAACTACATTTCTAAAATGAAGGCGAAATAAAGACTGTAGACAAAAATTGAGAATTCACGACTTGCTTTATAAGAAATGCTAAAAGGAGTCCTGCAAGTTGAAAAAAAAGACATTAAAAAAGCAAAACAAAAGCACATGAAAATACAAAACTTGTTGGTAAAGTTAATATAGAGAAAAATACAAATTACTATATTATAATGATGTTGTGTAATATACTTTTAAATCTGGTATAGTAGTTAAAAGGCAAAAGTATAAAAAAACCTTTAACAATATGTTCATAGATACACACAATATATAGACAGAACTTGACAAACAACATAAAGTATATTCGGAGGAGTGAAAGGTAGAGTTATTTTTACATGATCACAGTTAAGTTGCTATCAACTTACAAAAGATTGTCATAACTATAAGATGTTCGCCCAATGTGGGGCTTGAATTCACCACTCTGAAGTTAAGACCTGAGTTGAGATCAAAACTCAGACACTTAACCGACTGAGCCACCCAGGTACCCCTATAAGATGTTTTTTATAAGCCCCATGGTAACTCCAAAGAAAATACCTATTGAAGATATACAAAGAAAAAGAGAGAGGAATTTAAAAAAGCAAGCAAGCAAGCAAGCGGGAGGGAGGGGTGGGAGGGAGAGAGAGGAGAGAGAGAGAGAGAAAGAGAAAGNAAAGAAAGAAAGAAAGAAAGAAAGAAAGAAAGAAAGAAAGAAGAAAGAAAGAAAGAAAGAAAGAAAAAAGAAGAGAAAAAAAAAGAAAGAGGGACAAAAGAGTTATAGAAAAGATTTATAAAATNAGATATACAAAGAAAAAGAGAGAGGAATTTAAAAAAGCAAGCAAGCAAGCAAGCGGGAGGGAGGGGTGGGAGCGAGAGAGAGGAGAGAGAGAGAGAGAAAGAGAAAGAGAAAAAAAAGAAAGAAAGAAAGAAGAAAGAAAGAAAGAAAGAAAGAAAGAAAGAAAGAAAACAAAAAAAGAAAAAAGAAAAGAAAAAAAAGAAAGAGGGACAAAAGAGTTATAGAAAAGATTTATAAAATTTAGCAAAATGGCACTAGTGAGTTTTTACCTACCAATGTAAATGGATTAAACACCCCAATCAAAAGAGATAGAATGGCTAAATGGATTTAAAAAATAAGGTCCAACTGTATGCTATCTACAAATGTCTCACTTGGGATTTAAGGACACACACAGGCTGAAAGTGAAAGGATAGGAAAAGATATTCCATGCAAATGGTGACCCAAAGAAAGTATGGGTAACAATATTTACACCAGACAAATAGACTTTATCAAAAACTGCCCCCAATTTAGCAAAATGGCACTAGTGAGTTTTTACCTACCAATGTAAATGGATTAAACACCCCAATCAAAAGAGATAGAATGGCTAAATGGATTTAAAAAATAAGGTCCAACTGTATGCTATCTACAAATGTCTCACTTGGGATTTAAGGACACACACAGGCTGAAAGTGAAAGGATAGGAAAAGATATTCCATGCAAATGGTGACCCAAAGAAAGTATGGGTAACAATATTTACACCAGACAAATAGACTTTATCAAAAACTGCCCCCAAAAAAGAGAAAGATCACTACATAACTATAAAAAGATCAATTTAATAGGAATATTTAACCAGTATAAATATATACGCACCCTATATCACAGCACCCAAACATATGAAGCAAGCATTGACATAACTGAAGAGAGAAATAGATTGCAGCACAATAATAGTAAGAGATTTTAATACTTCCCTTTCAATAATGAGTAGAACATTCATCGAGATAATCAATAAGGAAGCAGCAGATTTAAACAATACTACAGATTGCGTGGACCTAACAGACATACAGATTATTCTACTACAGCAACCGAATAGTCTTCTGAAGCACACATGGAACATTTTCCAGTATAGATCATATAAATCACAAAACACCTCTTAAACATTCTAAAAGATTCCAATTATACCAAGTATATTTTCCAAAAACAACTGAAGGAAACACAAAATTATTGGCAGAAGGAAAACTAGAAAATTCACAAATGTGGAAATTAAACAAAATCCCCTTGAACAAACAAAATAAATTCAAAGGGAAATCCGAAAATATCTTGAGACAGACAAAAACAAAACAACATACCAGAACTTATGAGGTACTACAACAGCAGTACTAAGAGGGGGATTTATAGGGATAAGCTCCTATATTTAAAAAAAGGAAGATCTCAAAAACACGCACACACACAAAACCTAAAAAAAAAATAGGCAGAAGGATGTAACAAAGATTAGAGAGGAAACAACAAAGTAGAAAAGAGAAAACAATAGAAAAAATTCCACAAGACTAAGAGCTGTGTTTTGAAAAAAATCAACAAAATAGAGAAAATATTAGCTAGACTAAGGAAAAAGAGGGAAGATGGAAATAAAATCATACATGAAAGAGAAGGCATTACAAATGATGCCACAGAATAAGAAAGGATTATGAGACTACTGCTAACAATTACCCACCAACAAAGGATAACCTATGAAAAATGGATACATTCCTAGAAACATATAACCTACCAAGACAGAATCACAAAGAAATAGAAAATCTAAACAGACCAATAATGGATAAAGAGACTGAAGCAGTGATCAAAAATCTTTCAAAAAAGAAAAACCCAGAACCAGAGGGTTCCCATAGGTGAATTCTACCAAGCATTTAAAGAAGAATTAATACCAATCCTTCTAAAACATTTCCAAAAGGATTGAAGAGGATGGAACTCTTCCAAACTCATTCTATGAGGCCAACATTACTTTGATATCAAAGTCAGGAAAACTACAGGCTATTATCTCTGAGGAATATAGATACAAAAATCTTCAATAAAATACTAGCAAGCCAAATTTAACAGCATATGAAAGGATCATATACCATGATCAAGTGAGATGTATCTGTGGGAGGCAAGGTGTTTCAATGTATGAAAATAAATCATCGTGATAGACCAAATTAATAGAATGAAGGATAGAAGTCAAATGATCATATCAATAGGCTGCCTGGGTGGCTCAGTCGGTCTGCTTTCAGCTCAGGTCATGATCCCAGGGTCCTGGGATGGAGCCCGCATTGGGGTCCCTGCTCCACGGAGAACCTGCTTCTCCATCTCCCTCTGCCTGCTGCTCTCCCTGCTTGTGTTCTCTCTCTGTCAAATCAATCAATCAATCAATCTTTTTAAAAATTATCATGTCAATAGATACAGGAAAGAAAAATTGACGACACGTGGGCAAAAGATAGTTTCTTCAACTGTAGCATTGCGAAAACTGGCTATCTACTGGCAAAAGAGTTGAATTAGACCCCTGTCTTATACCACACACAAAACAATCAACTCAAAGTATATTAAAGACTTAAACATAAGACCCAAAATACAAAATCTCAGACAATACATAGGCTTAAGTCTGAATAATATCGGTGTTGGGAATGATTTCTGGATATGATGCTAAAAGCATAGGCGACAAAAGCATAGATAAGCAGGACTACATCAAACCAAATCTGTACAGCAAAGGAAATAACAGAGTGTTAAAGGCAACCTATGGAATGTGAGAAAGTATTTGCAAACCTATATCTGATAAGGCGTTCATATCCAAAAAATATAAGGAACTCCTATAATTCCATAGCAAACAAAACAAAACAAAACAAAACAAAAACCCATATAACAAAAACATAACTTAAAGATGGGCAAAGGTCTTCAATAGACCTTACTCCAAAGAAGACATCTAAATGGCCAGTAGATATTTGGAAAGGTAGTCAAAATCACCAAACATACGTGATATTAAAACCACAATGAAGTATCATCTCACATCTGTTAGGATGGATATTATTTTTTAAAAAACACACAAAAGAAAATAACAAATCTTGATGAGGATGTAGAGAAATCAGAATTCTTATGCATTGTAAGTAGGAATGGAAAATAGTACAGTCACTATAGAGAACTGTATGAAAGTTACTCAAAAATTGAAAATAGAACTGCCATATGATCCAACAATTTCCCTTTTGTGTATTTATCCAAAAGAGTTGAAATCAGGCTCTCAAAGAGATATTGGCATTTCATGTTCATTGCAACATTATTCACATTAGCCAAGAGATGGAAACAACTGTCCATCAAGGAATAAAGAGATAAAAAAAAAAAGAAAGTGATATATACATACAATGGAATATTATTGAGCCATAAAAATGAAGACTGTTCTGTCCTATGCTACAACATGGATGAATCTTGAGGCAATTATGCTAAGTGAAGTAAGGGAATCATAGGATTAACACTGCAAAATCTCCCTCGTATTAGGTGTATAAATTATTCAAACTCTTAGAAGCAGAAAGTAGAATACTAGTTGCAAGGCACTGGGTTGGGGAGGGGGAAATGGGGTGTTACTATTTGACAGATACAGAATTTTAGTCATGCACTTTGAGGAAGTTACAGAGACATACTGTACAACATTGTGCTTATAGTTAACAATACTGTACAGTACATTTAAAAATTGTTAACAGGGTAGATCTCATGTTATATGGGGTTTTTCTTTCAACCACAATAAATAAAAGAGCTAAACAGAAAAGTGTTGGTCATGATAAGTTGCTTTCTTTTTCAGTTTCCTTCTGTTCACTTGCAATACAGAACTTCAGGCTTAATGCCTTTGTAAATTTACAATTTGCTAAATTATTCAAATGTAGGACTAAAATGAGCTAGGTTCCAAGAAATAATAAACAGTAGATCCACACTATTACATTTTTTAAAATTGGGCTCCTTCAACATGTACCTGCCTATTTCTATGCAAATACTGATAACATTATTTAACTGAACAAATGTCAGAAGGCTTCCCCCCCCCAAATTTTTTTCTAATGCCTCAATATAACATCAAGGAAAAGAAAATTAAAATGAAATTAATATATTCAAACACTTGGATATATTTGGGGCACTGTGATTTAATCTATCTATGTATCATACTTTTAATTCACAAGTGCCTTACTCTTTTGGGTGCTTACCATTGAAAACATGAGCAATCATGTGAACTCTTCTGCAAGTTTTATGTAGGTTTTAAATAAAGGACTGCTGAAAAGGCCTGCCCATTTTCTACTGAAAATACACGTTTGATATAAATTTCCCCCAAGGAAATGGAGCTGGTATGCCTTTTTACATTTCTCAGCATCTAAAAATGTGGACAACGAGCAAACATTCAATATGCTTGTAAAATCAAATATTAAGTGCTGCACTGGAATGAAATAGAGCAGGGAAGCAGGGAGGGAAGGGGGAGGAGGGAGGAAGAATCTGAAAAGAACGGGAAATGTAAATATACATTCAGTAAATTCGGATCAACACGTGAATCCCATGTTTGCCCTGAAACTTAAGTAGTGTCCCTTTTTACCATGGCTGATCCAGAACTCACTGGAGAATTTAATATCAGACATTTACCTCTTAAAAATTCTTAAGTATAGATAGCTTTATTTAAAAAACCCTGAAGAGCATAATTCCAGAATAACTACAGAATCAAACATATGCTATAATAAGCCTTGTCATTAACCTTGTGTTAAAGGAATCAACACGGGGCGCCTGGGTGGCTCAGTCATTAGGCATCTGCCTTTGGCTCAGGGCGTGATCCCGGCATTATGGGATCGAGCCCCACATCAGGCTCCTCCGCTGGGAGCCTGCTTCTTCCTCTCCCACTCCCCCTGCTTGTGTTCCCTCTCTCGCTGGCTGTCTCTCTGTCAAATAAATAAATAAAATCTTTAAAAAAAATAAAAATAAAAAAATAAAGGAATCAATCCTTTTGATAGTTCTTTCCTAAATGTCTCAAAAATAAAATGAATGCTTCTTCCTTTTAAATGCCAAAGACAACAACTTAAGACTCAAGTCAACAATAGTGAAACAGTAAATATATGTATGTGTGTTTATACACAAAAACATGAATTTTGGTATACAGATACATATGTATATGAGCATATCGATAATAATGCAGCTTCAAAGCTATATTTCAGTCAGTAATAAAGATAATAGGTGATGATTTCATTTTCAACTAATGTATTTCTCTCTGTATTTTCCACTTACTTTCCCCAAATTCATTATCCGGTATATGATGCGAATCCATACTGAAAATGTACAATTCTTAACTTGCTAATAATCTAGTAATACTCTCTGGATGGAATGTGATCCTTAATTTATCATTATCATAGACTAATCAGGGTGATTATATGACTTACACCGACATCTGTCAGTAAGAATTGTGGTTAAGATCAGGAATGCTATGTTGCCATTTATATGCTACGTAAGTGAGAATCCTAAATTATACTTTGCATCTGTGTTTTAGCAAATGCATTTGAAACTCTGTCATCAAATACATTTCTAATTATTCCTTAAGACTTAACTCAAATAGCGGCCCCCATGTGAAGCTTTATCCGACTCCCTTAGCTGGCTCTGCCATTGTGCTTCTCTCATACTTTGCATAATTCTGCATCTCTCTCTCTCCTCTCATTAGATAGGACCCTCTGGAGCCATCTCTGTACAATAGTCTTCTTTGAATTTCTGGTATTTAGCATAGTATTTGGGATATGGTCATTTCTTAATGCTTTTTGAGTAAATTTAGTGGCTATACCTCCAGTATGCTAATATTGAAATATTTTACATGAATGTCAGACAAAAGATGGAGAATCAGCCACATAGATAAGTTTCTAGTGCACTCATATTTGGGGAGGAAGACTGTTAAGACATCGTGCTGTGTTTCTAGGAAAGTAGTTGGTACCATCTATAGTAGTCCAAGGGATTTTAGGTCTTAACAGAAAAGGGCATGAATTGACTTTATACTTAGTTATCTGATAGTCACAGGGTGGCAAGGTACAAATTCTACCTTTTGGTCCTGAACTAGATATCTAGTCACCCTTAACTCTTTTTGATAATGTAACACAGAACAGTAGTCTTATAAATACTCTAACTTGTGTAATGACTAGACAAAATTATGTAGGCATTCACCATTCATTGCTTAAACATTTCCCTGAAAAATGTCAAAGCCTACAGAAACCATTATCAGGAGCCCGGCTAACCTGCTCCTTCAATTTCTAGAGCAGCACTAATGTCAAGGTAGCTGCTCCTACAGAAATTCATGGCCTTTATTTATTTTTTAAAGTTGATCAAAATCTTTACAATAGTAGTAAGAGCCAAGACATAGTTAATACATACATCACTCCTCCCCTAGCACTGCAAGATTTTTATTTCCCTCACAACACTTCAATCATTTCAGTGTGTCATCGTCAACCACCAGAAGTTCATGAAAATGCAAAGGATTAAATCATTTGGCTCTAAATCATAATGTGATACGGCCTTGTCAATCTTTTCAAAGAAATTTATATTCTTTGGGATTTTTCAGCAGATTCTTCAGAGTCTCCAAAAGGATTAATGGTGACTTGCACTGCACAAGCTTGCAAGAAGGCAGAAAATACAGAACTAGGCTGATAATTGGGCTTAATATCAGAGCACTCTACTCCAGGCAGTAAACATCTTACCTCAGCCTCTAAGGCTTTCTCCAGTATTTGATTGAGCCACAGGGAACAGCATATCATGTACTCATTGCTAAACCGCTGTTCTCAATGTCTCTTTCACTTTCAAATACCTTTGAAGTCCTACAGCACTCCATGTTTTGCAAACCAGTGCTGCTTTCACTTTCAAAAATGATTTGGTGGGGATGAAGCCTAAATATTTAGTACGACTCCAGGCTGATTCCTTTAGGCCAAACATAACTCAGTATTAAAGATTGAAGAATAGGGCCGCCTGGGTGGCTCAGTCGTTAAGCGTCTGCCTTCGGCTCAGGGCGTGATCCCGGCGTTGTGGGATCGAGCCCCACATCAGGCTCCTCCACTGGGAGCCTGCTTCTTCCTCTCCCACTCCCCCTGCTTGTGTTCCATCTCTCGCTGGCTGTCTCTCTCTCTTTCAAATAAATAAATAAATAAAAATCTAAAACAAAAATGGTTGAGTATATAGACTCAGCATACACTATGGCTTAAATAGGTACTGATTTTATTAATGTGTTTTTTATGCATGAATGCAGAATTTTTAAAGAATTTTTTGAAGGAGTATATCCTGTTTTCAGGTGCATTTCAGACTGTGCTTCACCTACATTAAGCCACTTATATTAAACTGTCGAGACCCTGTCTATAATAGTAAAATCTTCCACTTTCTATTATACTAGGAAGGCTTATATTTACATGGTAAAGTGTTCAGGAGTCTGGAAATTTTATGTTAAAAATAGAATTAGGGGAAATTTATGTTTTAATTCATTTTGTTGTGCTATTTAGTTTTTGAAAATGTCTCCTTTATCTTTCCTCGAAGCTTACAATTTTCCTATATTTCTATTATACCTCTGAGTTTATTTTACACATTATGGGCTGAATAAATGTGCTATATTGTAGCATGAACAATGATTCTTGAAGAAAGAAGAGTTTCTGGTGCAGATTATGTGCAGGATTATTAAAGATTTTTTTCAAAGATTTTTTTTATTTATTTGAGACAGAGAGAGAGAGAGAGAGAGAGGAGGGAGGGGCAGAGGGAGAGGGAGAAGCAGACTCCCTGCTGAGCAGGGAGCCAGAGGAGGGACTCGAGCCCAGGACCCTGGGATCATGACCTGAGCCAAAGGCAGATGCTTAACAGACTGAGTCAAACAGGCACCCCAAAATATTACCAATATTCTATAAAAATAAATATGGAATCTTTATCCATACCTAAAAGGTATAAATTATTAAAACTGCTATAATATAGTTAATATAATAACATAAATAATGTAACATTTTCTGAGATAATATAAACACCTCCTGAGAAGTATTTCTAAGAAAGATCCATGAGTGATTATGGTGTTTAAGTGGTATATAACTGGACGGGCATCAAATGGTTCAGTAGGCTAATCCTCTTGATTTTGGCTCAGGTCATGATCTCAGGGTCCTGAGATCAAGCCCCACGTGGGGCTCCGTGCTGGGCGTGGTTTCTTTGTCTACCTTTCCCTCTGCCCCTTCCTACTCTCTTCCTCTCTCTTTTAAAAAAAAAAAAAGTGTTACATAACTATGGAGTAAATCCCCATGCAATTTTTAATTTATAGCGATATAAATATAGTTATTCACTTTTATACTAAAAGATAAATATATTTACTAATCATTTGCAAGTATTCCATACATGGTGTGTCACTGTGGCAGATTGTGTGTATTGAAGCTTGGTTTTATATGTGTGTGTATGTTTGTATTTATTTCTATGTGGAAATGTATATACATGTGAAATTCATATTTTGAATTTGCATTTATATTCCTTTTCCTGCGTCAAGATTTTATTATCAAATCATCTTTCAACTCAACCACCAGTAGTTTAACTGGCTCACAAACTTTTAATATCAGAAGTTGACAGGTTCATTAGTCATGTTGCTGGATTAACACAAACTACAATCCTAAACATGTCATAATAATCATATATATAGTAGACATTTGTTGTTCACTGCTAAAGGAGTAAAACTGGGATTTGCTATCATTATTCAAAGTAAAACTGAAGGAATTAAATAAACTAATTTTAAAATAATTTTACTTTTTTGGAATGTAAAGAAATGCAGAAGATCATTATTACTAACAATAAAGAAAACAAGTATAAATTGACATGAAAATAAGTTAATACATATTTAATTAGTACCAATATTTTTTTACTATTCTGTGGATAACTCTTAAAATTTACAGTCTGGTTGAGTCACCAACTATTTAATGTAAAATTATTAGAGAATTATTGTTTGGCCATAATTTTCCACTATAAAAATGGGAGTTCAAAATATGAATTGATGAATAATATAGACTGGAATTTTCAAAGCAGTATTCAACAACCATGTGAAATCTAATGCTCTCAGCCTTAAAGAATAAGTGATCTCTGGTCCACTGAGAAACTATGAAGATGGGAGGGACAGCTTGAACAAAAATACAAGGACACTAAGAAAAATGATGTACCAGGGGCGCCTGGGTGGCTCAGTCATTAAGCATCTGCCTTCGGCTCAGGGCATGATCCCAGCATTCTGGGATCAAGCCCCACATCAGGCTCCTCCGCTGGGAGCCTGCTTCTTCCTCTCCCAATCCCCCTGCTTATGTTCCCTCTCTCGCTGGCTATCTCTCTCTGTCAAATAAATAAATAAAATCTTTCAAAAAAAATGATGTATGTAAGAATCAATGAGAAGACTGATATATTAATAGAGAAATATAAAAATTTATGAATAATCCACGGACTCGAGGTTCTGAGACCATACAAGATGGTGTGTGAAAAATCTCAAGTAAAATCTTACAAAATATTTTCTATTTTATTGTAAATCAGACCAAGGGGAAATTAATGTTTCTTAATAATGAAAACAATTTAAGAATACCAGAAATATGAACTAGGACCTGTGAATATCTTTCACTTTATACTCCAATACAATACATACACACACAATTGAATAGCATACTGTACGTTTTGGGACAGTAATTAAGTTATATGTATTAAGAAAAATAAAAAATAAAAATATAACAAGAAGTAAAACAGCAAATAGACATTTTTAACAGGTAAACCTTAGGTAAAGAACCAGCCAAGTCTGCTTTATCTTCTAACTTCACTTTTCAGGTTAGGTGTTACACTTTGAGGGCAACTTATTTGTCATTTCTCCGTTAGTGAATCACTGCATTTATTTAGTGAATCACTGAACATAGTACATTCCCAATAGGTACTTGTTGAAGAGATAAACGAATTGGATGCTGTTTTCTTAATGATAACATGTCCAAACACACTGACAATCTTCAGCTCTTTTAAGAGTGTATGTTACAGATTAGAGTAGTTATAATCATGAGGCCCAAAATATTTTGAAAAAGATATCTTGGCTTTTGCTTTTCTGAACCAACTGTTAATTTCTGCAAGAATTAAGATTGTCTGTTGGATACAGAACTGGCTAGGCAATTCTTTTTTGATGATTACTCCTCTGAAGAGTTGATATGTAAATGTAAATAAGTTTGTACAATACACACATTATAATCAAAAACTTATCCAAATATATAATTATTTAATAATCTATTTTCCATGTTGAGTATGAGAAACTTCAAAAAAGAAATTAGTGTCACTTGCTTTTGTTATTTTTTTGAAAAAATGATCAGGTAAATAAAGGAAAAAAATTAGAAGTGATAATATTTTTTCTAATGTTCAAATGATCCATTATGATTTTCCTATAAGAAAATGAGCTTTAAAATATACTCATGATGCACTGAATTAAAAGTCAAATTAGACATTTTTGTTTTTGTTCTTTCTCCTAACCTAATATAGAGTCGAATTGGCATATTGGACTCACGTGAATTAGAGTTCTGACTCAATATCAAACTTCAGTAATAATTTCAAGAATACAGCCTATCCATAGACATTGACAAAGCAGTAAAAAGACACATCAAGGAGAACGTCCCAAGTCCTAACTTCCAGCATCAGATATAATCTTCATGAAATCCTTAATACAATGGGAGCATTTGCATCATAAACTGTCTTCATTCTATACCCCCAGAAATTTATAAAGCTTAAACACTCTCCATATAGCTATGTATCACAGATCCTAGATTCTATTTACTAGTTACACTTCTAAAAGCATTCAGAGATAAAGTCTCTTGTTTCTATAAACTATCATTCATCTATTTATTTACCCAGAAGTGCAGTTCACAAGAAAAACTGCTGTTTCACCTACCTCCTTTTCTTCCTCTTGAGGCATCCCCGCCCCCCCAGGAAAGGAAGAGAAAATATAACCTTCTAACTATTTTATCTCCACCCTTTATGCATATTAAAAGCTTACCTGTTTTATAAGAATTTATAAATTCAATGCAAAAAAATGAATAATCCAGTTAGAAATGGGCAGAAGACATAAATAGATATTTTTCCAAAGAAGACATACCAACAGCCAACAGACACATTAAAAGATACTCACATCACTGATCATCAGGGAAATACAAATTAAAATTACAATAAGATATTATCTCTCACCTGTCAGAATGGCTAAAATAAACAACACAAGAAACAATAGGGATTGTCAAGGATGTAGAAAAAGGGAAACGCTCTTGCACTGTTGGTAGGAACGCAAACTGGTGTAGCCACTCGGAAAACAGTATGGAGGATCCTCAAAAAGTTAAAAATAGAACTACCCTATAATCCAGCAACTGCACTACTAGGTATTTACCTAAAGAATACAAAAATACAAATTCAAAGGGATACATGCACCCCGATGTTTATAGCAGCATAATATACAATAGCCAAATTATGGAAACAGCCTGTGTCCATTGACTGATAAGTGGATAAAGAAGATGTGGTATATATACACAATGGAATATTACTCAGCCATAAAAAGAATGAAATCTTGCTGTTTACAAGGACATGGATGGAGCTACGGTATATTATGCTAAGTGAAATAAATCAGAGAAAGACAAATACCATATGATTTCACTCACATGTGGAATTTAAGAAACAAAATGGTGAACACGGGGATAAAAGAGGGTGTCAAACTATAAAATGGACTCTAAACTATAGAGAACAAATTGAGGGCTGATAGAGGGGAGGTGGGTGGGAGATGGAGTAAATGGGTGATGGGTATTAAGGAGGGCATTTTTTGGGAGGAGAACCGGGTATTGTATGTAAGTGATGAATCACTAAATTCTACTCCTGAAACCAATATTACACTGTTGGTTAACTAACTGGAATTTAAATTAAAACTTGAAACAGCAAATAAATAAAGGGGCACTTGGGTGGCTCAGTTGGTTAAGCGTCTGCCTTCCACTCAGGTCATGATCCTAGGGTCCTGGGATGGAGCCCCATGTCGGGCTCTCTGCTCAGCAGGGAGCTTGCTTCTCCTCCTTCTGCTCGCCTCTCTGCCTACTTGTGCTCTCTCTCTCTCTCTCTCTAATAAATAAAATCTTAAGGGGGAAAAAAGGCTAAAATAAATAAATAAATACTGTTTGACTATTCCATTCTTTCAATGAAATATCTGCTAGTAGACCTATATTAGCTCCTTTGCATGTAATATCCACTGTTTTTAATTTGTCTCCCAATTAAAATTTTTCATTATTACTTATCATGGGTATATTGGCTGTAATGTGACAGTCTAGTTTTCTTCATTTTTTTCTTGTGACTTGGGTTTATTAGCCTTCTTAGAACAGGGGTATAATTTTAATCTAATTTGGAAGTTTTTCAGCCATTATTTCCTTATTTTTCCATCACTTCCTCTCTTTTCTCTTCATTTGGAATTCCAATTCCACATGTATTATGTTGCTTGGAGTTGTCCCTCAGCTGACCAATCTTCATTTTTTTTTAAATCTTTTTCTTTTGATGTTTCATTTTGGGTGGTGTCTATTACTATGTCTTCAAATTCACTAACAGTTTCTTCTTCCCTCTCCAATCTGCTATTACACATCCACTGTATCTTTCATCTCAGCTTTTGACATTTTCATCTCAAGAGGTTCATCTAACTGTGGTGTGTGTGTGTGTGTGTGTGTGTATAAAACACTATAACACAATAAACCACTTTATATAAGAAACACTATATATAGATAGATACATATAGATATATATATATAAACACTACTTTGTTACTTTCTATATTTTTTTTTTTGACAGAGAGAGAGACAGGCAGCGAGAGAGGGAACACAAGCAGGGGGAGTGGGAGAGGAAGAAGCAGGCTCCCAGCAGAGGAGCCCGACGTGGGGCTCGATCCCACAACGCCAGGATCACTCCCTGAGCCGAAGGCAGACGCTTAACCGCTGTGGCACCCAGGCGCCCCTGTTACTTTCTATCTTATCACTCTACTTAACTTTTAAAACATAGGGAATAGAGCCACAATGAAAGTGTTAATACCCTTGTTTGCTAATTCTAACATCTGTTTCACTGGGTTAATTTTTGATTGATTGATTTTCCTCCTCCAATCCTTTAGGGCGCTTCTTTCTCCCAAGCTCAGTAGTTCCTTACATAGGTACTGATTAGTACTGGTTAAATACTTGAGGAGGACACTGCAGCTGTCTGCACTCTTGCGGTTTTCTGTCTCTGCTGCTCTCTCCTGTCTGGTGCTTTTCCCTGAGAACTCTGGCTGCATTTGGTCTCCAGGCTCTACAGTTCATGTCCTCACTTCAGGGAGTCAGCCATTTCCTGTGTGTATCCCCCTCCCTGTGCCACAGCCTGGAAATTTTCTCAAGGTAATAACGTGAAGAAGTTTTAGAGACCATATCATTTGTTTCCAGTCTCTCAGAAATAATTGTCATTCACTGTTTATGTTCGGTGCCTTGAAAATCACTCTTTCATACATTTTGTCCTTTTTTTATTATTAGGGTATATCTAGTTCCTGTTACTCCATCTTGGCCAGAAGCAGAGTCATCACTAGGCAACTCTTTCATTAATAGATGATATACAAGCAGGAAAAATCTTTCACTATATTATGAAGTAGAAAAATCAGAAAACATATGATTACATATGGATAGAAAAAGATGAAGATAAGAAAGGAAATATGCCACAATACAGTAATAGTGGTATTTAAATAACAGATTTGTAGTAACGTTTTTTCATTTTCCCCCCACTTTCCAAATTTTCTCTGAGCATCATGGATGACTGATTCTTTAAGTATACAGTGAGATTGTCTTTTGAGTGAAGTAATTGGATTTGGCTAACAGAATGCTCTAAAATTTCAACTTCTGTAGAAAAGCACTTTATTTAGAAAATGTGGTGCTACTGTAGCAAACCCTCTGTAACGGTTCTCTTAGTGACAGGGACTAAATCCCTCCTCCAGTAATCGAGTAAATTAGTATCCCCAGCCTTGGCCATTTTGGCTTCTATAGCCCTACAAACATCTCTAAATATGCCTTTTGCTATTTGTTTTATCATACAAATTGAAAAAAGATATAAATGGCTATTTGTCTTGTTTTAAAGTCACCTTAAGAAAAAAAAAAATTGTGGGGCGCCTGGGTGGCGCAGCGGTTAAGCGTCTGCCTTCGGCTCAGGGCGTGATCCCGGCGTTATGGGATCGAGCCCCACGTCAGGCTCCTCTGCTGTGAGCCTGCTTCTTCCTCTCCCACTCCCCCTGCTTGTGTTCCCTCTCTCGCTGGCTGTCTCTACCTCTGTCGAATAAATAAATAAAATCTTTAAAAAAAAAAATTGCTCATAGACATAACTTAAATGGATGTTAGCTGCAATTAACCTCAGAAACTGATATCTCTTCTCATTTTACACTTATCCCTCATTAGTCTACAGGAATGAAAATACTCATCTTTGGACAACATGTTTTGTGTTCACAATATCATCAGTGATAAAAGAGGGTAAAAGTGATGTCTAACTTTTAATCTATTTTGTAAGTGATTCATTTATTTACTTACTCAGCAGATATTTATTTAGAGTCTACCATGTTTAAGGTCCTATGTTTGGCATTAGGTATATAGCATACTGAATAAATCGTACATAAATCTTGCCCCCATTAAAAAGAAATCCTGGCCCCAAAGTGCTTCTGATCCAGTTGGAGAATACAAAAATGCGTGTTTCAAGTTATTCATTTAATTATTCACAAGGATACTTCTATCACCTTACTCTTGCAGGGCTTTGTACTATAGTCCTACTGATGGAGCCATCTGCATTCACTTGTTTTTGTTTCCTGGCATATCATGGCCAGAGTTCAGATTTTTCCATATTGAGCCTTGTTAGCTCATGCAGTAGTTAAAACCACGTCTGAGCTGAAAACTTTTACAAATCTGCCTTAATACTGCTTCTTGGACTCATTAAAAGTTCAGAGTTCCTGTGACTTCCTGACTCCAATAAGCATATACACACCTCTGTGCTTTGGGACATTCCAGCAATATCTGGTTAGTCATTTCTGCAATTCCCGTTTGTATTTTCCCAGCATCTCTGGCATTTTAGAACAATGAGATCTTTCACACAAATTGTCTAGAAATGGATTTAAAATTCAAAATTCAAGTAGTCAGGCTTTGCTTACTCTATCCATTATTATGATACAGTTTTATAATGTATTTATTTCCTTCCCTCTTAAATGGAGAATATATACAAGGTTTTTCTTGATGACTCGTCCATTTGTTCTTCCTTCAAGCAGTCATATACTGAGATTCTACTATGTGCCTGAATCTTTGGAGAACAATGTTAGATAGATTTAAAGATGTAATACATTAATTGTCTTTGATTGTACAACTCATAGCTGAGGAGATGATTAAGAGACAGGTGTGTCAATAGTGGTTTTCTTTTTTAACCAGGCTTTAATTATAAATATGAGGCCCAGATGAGGGGAAGAAAAAGAAACCACAATGCGAATGGTTACCTTAGGGACTAGATAATAATTTGTAATATAAGGTACATGATAAAGAAAAAGACAAAATACAGAAAACAAAACTCAAAAATGGTTTTGGGCCAGACATTAAGAACTGGATGCCAAGACAAAGAGATTAGATTTTTTTTTTCCTGTACAGAATTGGGTTTTATTGGCATGTTACAATATCATATTTGTGTCTAGAAATTTAACTGTGAAGATGGTTCAATCAATTATTATCTCAATGGAATTATATATTTTTTCTTAACTTAATAAAAAGGGTAAATAAATAAATTATCAAATCCACCCTTAAATATTACTTCTTTAGAAACACACATTGCCTATGTTCTGTATGGTTCTTGTTTACCAGGCACCAATATGGGAATTCTTAAATAGCGCCTTGCAGAGTTTCCAAAAATCACTAACACAATCCAGAAAATGCATGTCTTTTTTGATTTTCCTAAGTCTCAGGTAGGTGGTAATCTCATATTACCTCACAGAAAAAAAAATACTCAGAGTGTTTATGAATTCGCCATATGGTATTTAAAACCTCAAGTCAAAGTAGTGTTAGAAATTGTATAGACAGAATCAGAGCATGCTGGTTAATGTTGTTCTCCATTCAGGGACCATGGAGATTATTTTGTGTGCCAAAAACTGAAGCCAAAGCATCTTAATATTTGACTTTTACTCTATTTTTTTAATCAACTGCACAAACCAAGAATTACATTAAGAGCCTGGAGGGTTTTTTTCCTCACATAAAAGTTACACATAGAAACATAATTTTTCCAAATCTACCCCATACAAGAGTGCTTCCAACTAATTTATGTAGCAGTATGTCTGTTCATCTGCCTAATTATCTTCACTGATTATTTGCAGGTGTCAATGAATGAGAAGCCAGGGAATGGGTCCATTGGTTTATAATAAATATTGAAATGACTTGTAAAATAGATTGTGAATGATCCACATGATGGAAAAAAGGAAAATATAAATATTTGTATCAGTCTTATCAAAATGCTCCTACAAAACAAAGATTATAAATGTGAGAACTATAGAACCTGTTTCTATTATTGGATAAAAGAAATTTGTGACGGAAGTTGGTCTGAGATTATGGGGACTCACTTTCTTCCCTCATGAATAGAAAATACATTTACATTATGTCATGTGAAATTATTGAACAGCTGCTTGGAAAGACAGAAAACAAGAACAACAGCCTGCCAAGGGGATGCAGTGCCGACATGAGATCAGATGCATAGAGTAAATAGAAATGGCATTCAGGAAAGGTGATAAGCAATCAAGTAAAGACCAAAGTGAGATGCTCTGACCTTATATTTAGCATCCGTGCCAAATTAGCATAGCTGTGCAGTGTACTAGAAAATTAAGTGGAAAAAAAGGACAAAGTGTAAAATCAAAGCAGAAGTTGCACATGTTTGGAATATCTGAAATAATTGCGCTCTATTTCATATCCAGAGGGCTACACTGTGGTCAGCTTATCTTTTCATGAGGAGTCTCAGGTTCAAAAGAAAATACTATGAGCTTGACCTATACTAATTAAACAGAAGCAGTGTGCTCTCTCTGGGTCGCGACCTAGATGAGTCTGAGTGGTCTGGGGTAAAGAGGTGACTTTAAGAGAGGAACCTTCATTCATTATGCTACCCTCATTTTCTTTGCTGCTCAGCCACAGTTCATTAACTCTGCAAGTTTTCTTTCCACATATTGTGCGAGGTAATGTACCTGGTTCAACATATACGGACTCACAATGGGCCAGATAGCCTCAAGGAAAGAAACAGTGAGGTAAATCAGTCCTTTGCGCTCCATTCCTCCACCAGGATGCTAATCATTTCTTGGCTATGTAAATGAATTTGCTGGATGCCCTAAAGCTTCCTGAAGTAAGTTATTTGAGCAGAGGTAATTGATTCCAAGAGAGAAAAAGAGCAAGTCATTCAATTTGTCTTTTATTCTTAACATTAAATCAAAGCTATTCAGATAGATGAAAGAAAATCAAAGTCCTGTTTTTATTCAAGTAGTGGACACCAAGTTCAAATCTGATCACAGAGTCTCCAAGAGCACAGCTCATAGAATGTTTTAAGAGAACCAATGGCTATCTTTCTAACACAGAGATCCCGTAGCAGACTGCCACCTGTCCTTTTGCAGCTGGCTCCTATGAAAAAAATCCATAATGAGTATAATCAGTCCTATTTCCCAGCATCCTAACATATAATAGAATCTGCAATAGGCCGCCTACCAGGACAGCATAAACTTATTTTCTGTGGCTTATTTTTTTTCCTTGTAAGAGAGAGATCAACTAATCACAGTCAGTTTTTCTCAGCAGGAATCATAGGAATGATTTACACTTGGAAAGAAAAAGAGACTAACATTCTAGAGCCAAATTTGCTAGGGGTCCACATTCTGGGGTCTGACTAGGCAAATACATCCTCCAACAGCATCTGGCTCCACATAAGTTTCTTTTTTCTTCACATTACTAGTGCTTCTGCATGTGACTTTCAAGTAAGTTCAAAAGTGAAAAGAAATAAAGGCAGATCCACATGCTATCTCTGTACTCCAAAATCATTTATGTTGTAAATAGAGTCAGAGAGACTTATGATTGTCAAGACTAGAAAATACCGTAATATTGAGTACTTTTTGTTTTCCTATTCCTTTTCCAAGAATGTGACACCTCTCTTCAAATTCATGTCTCTCGTTAACTAGACAAGATTTTTCCTTTCATTTCTTTCTCCCTAAAATTTTAGGAAGACAGGCTGGACATGTCTTTCACAGGGTCTAAAATGCTCAACATTCTCTTCAACCAGGTATGACCCTGCCATGGGCCTCCGCTCTGGGAAATGGTGCTAGGTCATCCTCTATGCATGGGTAACCACTGAATGGATCACCAGGGCTCTAACTGCCCATTGCGAGTTGCCTGTGGAAAGGTTGCCTTCAGTCCATTGATGACAATGAGTTGAGCTAATTAGACAATATCTCTCTTGGACTTTGACTAGAGAATACAGAGATAAGTGGACAATTGGTAGCAGGAGAATAAATCAAGAATAAAGTAAAAGAATGGTTTGTGAAAAAGCAATCAAAAGGTTGAGAGAAATCAAGAGAGAGAAGGAAAGAGCATTTCCTGGAAATGCCCTCTATCTCCTTCCTGTTCTATTCCACATAAGTAATAACAGTTACAATAAACTCTCTTTTTTCATAACATAACTTATATAATTCTCTTTTCTTTCATGATCAAAATCACTTAACACAGAAAACCTCTTAGTGGTTCCTATAAATCAGGAAATTGAAAATAATGATACTCTTTTTGGCATAGTTCTGCTCACACATTACTCTGATTCTATTTCCACAGGTCCTCAAAGTATGGTTTCTCAAACAGTCACATCAGCATTACTTGGAAATGTATTAAAACTGAAAATTCTTAAGACCAATTCCACACCCACTCAATCAATTAAATAATACATTCTGTGAATGGGGTCTAAAAATCTGTCTTTAGAAAACCCTCCAAAGGGTGCCTGGATGGCTCAGTTGGTTAAGTGCCTGCCTTTCGGCTCAAATCATGATCCTGGGGTCCTGGGATGGAGGCCCGTGTCAGGCTCCCTGCTCAGTGGGGAGTCTGTTTCTCCCTCTCCCTCTTCCTCTGCCCCCACTCCCACTTGTTCTCTCTCTCTCTAATAAATAAAGAAAATTCTTTTAAAAAGAAAAAACTCTCCAAAGATGCCAACCAAAATTTAGCAGCAATAGCACTGGGGCATTGAAATGATTGGACTAGATTTTCCCTAAGTTCTATTCTAGGTTTCAAAATAGTATATAGACTGAATTACATAATGTTAAATGTATCAAAAACTGGTTCAGTCAGTTGAAAATTTACTGAACAATACTTAGTGCAAGGCAGTGGATTAGAGTCAAGAAATCATGAAAATGAATGAAATAATATTCAGTCAGATGGAGAAATACCTTCAAGAAATGGCTACAATACAATGATATAACTGAAAATAGAGGTATGTACAAAGTTTTAGTACACATAGAAGAAGTCGTTATAGACATCAAGGAGATGGAATCTGAGCAGGGTAAAAGCAATTTCTATGCACATAGGAAATTTTTATACAATACATCACTTGGCAGCTAATAATATTTTTCCAGTAAATTATGGGATAATCTATAGAGCAATTTCTCTTTATCATGACACATGATTGCAGAACTAATGTGGTATGTCCTTCCATTTTGAGCCAACGACTTTGTGCTTCAAATCAGAAGGGTTTAAAATAATATTAACATCTAGAAGATTACACCCATAGCTTTCTAAAGAATCAGTATGCATTTAGAGTCCCCAACCTATCTTACAAGACATTCTGTAGGCACTACCTTCAAATATATCCAAGAATCTAATCATGTCTTACTATTTCAATTGCTACCACCCTGGTTCTAGTCACCATTATCCCTTACCCAAAACTTGTCTCCCTGCTTCCAGACCTGCCCTTCTTTAGTCTATTTTCAGCACAACAGCAAATGGGATATTGTTGGACTATAAATCAGATTATGCTATTTTTCTCTCAAAACCCACCAAACATTCTCTACCTCAGAGTCAAAGCTAGCTAGCATCTTTACAATGGCCCACGTGAACAGAGTCCTGTTTCCTACTGACCTCTTCTACTAATTTTCGTTCTGTTCACTCTGTTCATATTGGACTCCTTACTTCCTAAACATGTTAGTTATTCTCCCATCTCAGGGAGGGTACTGTTCCCCTACCTGTAATGTTTTTCATGGATATCTATGGAGCTCACTCTCTTATGACCTTTAGAAGTTTTCTCTAATAAGACTTTCTAAAACAACAACAACAAAACAACTTTCTCAGATAGGACTTCTTAAGCAATGTAAAATCTCAACTTGCCCCAATATTTATGGTCCTCCTTCTCTATTTTTCTTCTTACCATTTACCAACATCTGACATAATGTATCTGTTGCTTATTTATTTTGAGTTGGTCTGAGTTCCCACATGACAATGTAAACTCAGTGAAAGCAAGAATATTTGACCCTTCCCTCTTCTTTCACTGTTATATCTTAAAACAGTGTCTAGCTATTGAAGACGAAAATATTTGTTAATGAATCATTCATATTAAAAGACTGTTGTATGCCTTTGTCTCCCAAGATACATTCCTTGATGAACTTTTCCATATACCCTACCCCAGGCTCACACAAAAAAGATTTTTTAAAAATCTATACTTTATCTTTTCTTAAGGATTCATAACTCACATTAATGAACAAATGATAGTAAGAATAAAACTTTTAAGAATAAAACCAATTTCCCAAATTTATTCAATTATGGACCATTTTTTTCCTTTCTATTTTACAGCTCAATAGTTTTTAAAATTTTCCTGTCATACAACTATCACAGTCACTTTTAGAACATTTCATTACCCCAATAAGATCCTTCCTGTTAATTTGCAGCTAATCCTCATTATCCCTTCACCATCTCCACTCCCAGGGAAAACATGATCCAAGGTTCTGTCCCTATGGATTTGCTTTTTCTAAACACTTCTTTTAATCTTTCAACTGCAAATTTTTACCCTTTGAATATCTCCCCAGTTTCTTCATCCCCAGTCCCTGGTAAACACCATACTACTTTTTGCTTCTACAAATGTGACTTTCATAGATTCTACTTATAAAATGTTATCATTCAGCATCTCATCTGACTTTCCTCACTTGGCATAATGCCTTCAAGATCTATGTTGTAGTACATGGCACAGTTTCCTTCTTTCTCATGGCTGAATAATATTCCATTATGTATTGCATGTATGTGCACGTGTGTGTGTATGTGTGTGTGTGTATCACAACTTTATTCATTAATCCATTGGCTGACAGGTTTCCACATCTTGTTTCCAATCCTTGACTATTGTGAATATTCTGCAATAAACAAGAGAGTGAAAGCATATTTTCAATATGCTGTTTTCAATTTCTTTGATTATATATCCAGAAGTGGGATTGCTGGAACATATGGTACTTCAATTTTTAATTTTTTGAGGAAGCCCCATGCTGTTTTCAATACCGGCTGACCCAATTTACTTCCCACCAACAGTGCATAAGGATTCACTTTTCTCTGCATCCTCACCAATCCTTGTTATCTCTTGTCTTCTTAATGTTGCCATTCTAACAGGTTAGACCTTGCGTTTTGATTCGCATTTCTCTGGTTAGTGATAATTGAGCATCTTTTCATCGTAATATTTTATAATCCTATGGATTTATGTGGTATCAACTGAAATGTTTTCTTTTTCATTTCTGATTTTTAGTCTTTTTTTATTCTAGCTATAGATTTTTTAATTTTATTTATCTTTTAAAAAAAACAGCACTTTGCTTCATTGATCTTTTCCACTGTTTTTCTGGTCTTGATTTCATTTAGTTGAACTCATCATTTTTACATCCCTTCTTCCGCTACTTTTAGACTTAGTTTGTTCTTTTTTTCTGTAGTATAAGGTTGGGATATTTGTTTGAGATGTTTCGTTTTTCTTATTATAGATGTTAATCACTATAAATTTCCTCCTAAGAAATTTGTAGCATCCCATAGGTTTTGTTGGGTTGTTTAAAATAAGGAAATACTATTTGATGCTATCTTTGCCATAGTTAGCCAGTTTTAGTAGCCAAAGAATGAAAATAGAAATGCTTGATCCATCTTCATCAAAGACATTCACTGGTTTGGTCTAACATTAAATAAAAAAGAAATTGGGAAAAAAAAGAGTTTTCTTGTATGTTTAAAAATAAATGGTGTCCAACACCACACAGAACACCGCATCAAAAACTAATGATGTACTATATGTTGGCTAATTGAACATAATAAGAAAAATAAATAAACAGTGACTTATTTTGTTGACCTTTCCTCATTTTATCAAACTGTCTCCATTATTGAAGGTGGTGCTATGATCTGTTAATTGTGCATTTCCTGCTGATGAGCCTTATATCAGTTTCTTCAGCTTTCTCTTCTTTCTATGTAGCTCTGATTTTAGAGACTTAGCTTTCTGTGATCCACTCATCCTCAGATGAGGAGAACAACACATGTAATTATTTTTTTTATTCAATTTTCATCCCAATAAGTGTCCAACAAAAAGATGACTTTTAAAATGTCTGTCAGTTTTCACTCTCTTATAGCCTCACAATTTCTTTTACAACCTTTACATGAAGATAACAGCAATGGACTAAAGGCACTAGCTTGAGTGTCAAACTGCCTAGATTTGAAATCTGGATTTGACCCTTAACAAATGTAACCCTGGACAAGTTAACTAATTCCCTGTGCCTTAGTTTCCTCATCTACCAAATTAGGTGGTAATAATATCTATCTCATAAAACTGCTGTAGAATCAAATAATTAAATCAATGGAAAAATCATTAGGGTAATACCTGCATATGATAGAAATATGTCAAAATTAGCTGCTCTCATGATCTTCTGTGCATCATGCAGGGCAAGTCACAATAATCAAAAGCTGATTAGCAATTCTAGACACAAGGCCCTACCCCAAAGAAGAAGGATGACATACTGATTGAAAACTTGGGCCCTGAAATCCAACAAAACTAAATTAGGATCCTGTCTTTATCCACTTACCCTGTTTGTGATCTTGGCAAATATCGGTTTCCTCATCTGCTAACTGAGGCTAGAAAAAAAATAATAATAAGTATGATAGTTTCTATTTTATAATATTTGGGAGCAGATAGTATAAGTAAATGTAGCAACTATTATTAATACTATCACCCACTCTATTAGACCTATTTTTAAGGTTGTTTTGGAGATTAAATGAGCTAGTGTATATGAAATAATTTTGCAAACTCCAAAATGTTATATTAACTCTAAGAAACCATGTTCCTAGAGACAATTATATAGAACAGGTCACATGGAAGAGATGTTTGCTGTATTTCACTGAATCTCTGATGTCATCAAACATGAGACTACCATATACCATAAGGTTATTAATATACTTCATATACCACAAGGTAAGAAAAATGAGACCATTAAATTATGACATATTTACTTGTCTTAAGAATTTTGTTTTCGTTACATGTTATGTTTTGGGGTTATTATTTATATAGAGATGCTTTTATCACTCTTGTTGTCATGACCTTTAACAATATTCAATAATTGTGTGGACAGCTAGCCTCCTTTATCTTTCTGATCTCAGGGAGAACATTTTCATTACTTCACTCCTGGTTGTAAGTTTACTATAGAATTTTTATAAAAAGGCCTTTCATGTTAAGTTCTCTTTTATTCCTGTTATGCAGGGTTTTTTGTCATTATGAACTGCTAATGAATAGCATATCAAATACTTTTCCTGAATCCACTGAAATGATGATATAGTTTCACTATTGTTGTTAATGTGATAAATTACATTGATGAATCTTGAAATGTTAAATCCACTTTAACTAGTTAACATTTTTCATATCAAAAGTCAGATTTTATATCATTCCTTTTAATACTGACGTTGGTTTTTATGCTTTTACTCAATTATTTTATTGATCCGGTCTTTCAGGAATGTATCAATTTTCTAAACATTTATATTTTACCTTTAACTTCATTCTTTTGGGTGTGATGGGGATTTAATCTGCTGTTCATTTTCTAAATTCTAGAAATTGATAGATTACTGATTTTCAGGCCATCTACTTTCCTAACGTAGGAATTTAAATTATGGGTTTTTACCTAAGAATTTTTACCGACGCACAAATTTTTGAGTTTTTATTTAAATTCCACTTAGTTAACAATGTAATATGAGTTTCAATATGAGTACAACATAACGATTCAATAATTCCATGCAACACGTGTGCTCATCACAAGTGCAATCTTTAATGCCCATCACCTATTTCACTCATCCCCCCACCTACCTCCCCTCTGGTAACCATCAGTTTGTTCTCTATAGTTAAGAGTGTGTTTCTTGGTTTGCCTCTCTCTTTCTCTTTCCTATGCTCATTTATTTTGTTTCTTAAATTCCGCATATGAGTGAAATGATGGCATTCACCTTTCTCTGACTTATTTCACTTAGCATAATACTCTTCAGCTCCATCAGTGTCATTACAAATGGTAAGCTTCATTCCTTTTTTATGGATGAGTAATATTCCATTTTTGGTGGGAATGCAAACTGGCGCAGCCACTCTGGAAAACAGTATATAGATTCTTCAAAAAGATAAATATAGAACTACCCTACAATTCAGCAATTGCACTGCTGGGCATTTATCCAAAGAATACAAAAATATTAATTCAAAGGGATACTTGTACCCCAAAGTTTTATAACAGCATTATATACAATAGCCAACCTGGAAACAGACCAGGGTCCATCAACTGATGAATGGATAAAGAAGATGTGGTATAGATATACAATAGAATACTATTCAGCCTATATGCAAATTTTATATGCAGTATTTTAATAATAATTTTCTTCAAAATATTTGCTTCTTTCTATTTTTTATTTATTCTTTGTAACACTAGCTGCCTACGATAGAAAGGTGCTAGGTAAATTACCAACCATATAAGGATAGTCTCATTAAAATTTAGTTACTAATTTTTAAGAATTCCAACATAATGAGAATGCTTGCTCTCAAATTTCCATTCTTTGAAATGTTGAGACTTGTGTTATTAAACTATTCTTATAAATGTTCCAAAGTATTTGGTAAAATATGTGTTTTTTAAATTTGAAATTTTGGGATATACTTCATGACTCAAGTTATGGTCCATTGTATAAATGTTTCACATTTACTTAAAAATGCTATGTAATCTGACATTGTTGGACTAACTATTCTGCATATATATATATATATATATAATAAATTAATTTTGCTACTTAGTTCAAACATTTTCATTGTTACTGATTTTTGTGTTACATGTTTCTGAAAGAGAGAAGTCTCGAATCTCTTTATAATTGGCATATATTTCCTTACATATATCCACACAAACTTAAATTTGTTACATATTCCTACTGAAATGATCCTTTTATCTTCAGGAAGTTTCTTTCTTCATTGCTGGTACTGGTTTTTTGCCTTGGTATCTACTTTGTCATTGTAATTTTTTCAGCTTTCTTTTGATTAGTATTTACATAATGCTTTTTCATTACTTTTACTTTCACTTGTTCCGTATCTTTATGTTTTAAATGTGTTTTTGGCAAATAGCATGCAGTTGTTTCTTCTTTTTTTTTTTTAATTGTTTGATAAGCTTCATCTTTACTTGAAGTATTTGATCAACTTACAATTAAGCAAATATACATCTTAGTCTTTACTTTCTATTTATCCTAATTGATGTTTGGGTATAAAAACATAGTAACACTTTAACTCACCTACCCCCCTCAACTTGTATGCTGTTACATTATATTTTAATTTTCTATATATTTTATACAGCACTGGACAATACTATCCTTATACAGTAGATATGCCTTTGATTTTACCACATATTTACCCTTTTAATTAAAAGTCATTGTTTTCTGGGGCATCTGGGTGGTGCAATTAGTTGAACCTCCTACTCTTGGTTTCCACTGGGTAGTGGTCTTGGGGTCGTGGGATCAAGGCCCCCAGCAGGACTTGAGCTCAGAGCTGAGTCTGCTTGGACTCTCTCTCTTTCCTCCTCGGCCCCTCCCTATCAAGCCCCTTCTCTCTCTAGAATAAGTAAATAAATATTTTTTTAAAAGTCATTGTTTTCTGCATCTATAAATGTCTTTTCATAAGGAATCACTTTTCTTCTCTGGAAAAGTAATATCTCCTAACATTTCTATTAATGTAAGTTAATGGGAATTAAATCTCTCCAATTTTAATGTCCTAAAATATATTTATTTTACCTTGAAACAATAGTCTTTGAAGAATATTTTTCTTGGACGTAGATTTTAGGTTTCCACTTTTTTCCATTCAAGACTTGAAAATACCATGACATTGTCTTACAGGTCCCATTGTTTCAGATGCAAAATCAGCATTAATGCAGTGCTTGATCCTTTGAAAATAATTTGCCTTTCTTTCCCTCTGGCTGCCTTAAATATATGCCTTGGGGCACCTAGGTGGCTCAGTTGGTTAACCGTGGACTCTTGGGTTTGGGTCAGGTCATGATCTCAGGATCCTGAGATGAATCCCCACCTGGGGCTCCTCACTCAGCTCAGCATGGAGTCTGCCTCAGATTCTCAGCCTCTCCCTCTGCCACTCCCCCTGCTCATGTACACTCTCTCTCTCTCAAATATAAATTAATTAATTAAAATCTTTAAATAAATACATGTCTTTATCTTTAGCAGTTTTCTACTTTTTTTTTTCGTGGGGGGGGGGTGTTTTTTAAGGTGATTAGGGCTCCTCAAGCTGATGTTCCTTACCAGTTTTGAAAGATTTTCAACTGATACCTTGCTTCTGCTTTTTTTCTCTCTACTTTTTTCTGGGACACCAATTACATGGATGTTAAATCTTCTCACAAGATCGTTTGCATCTTTTAATGTGTCTTCTTTATGTTCTATCCTTTATTCTCTCCATACTTTATTCTGGAAAAGTTCTTCTAATTTACATTTATTATTTTTCCCTTTAGCTATACCTAATGATTGAATGCATTCACTGAGTACTCTATTTCAATAATAGTATTTTTCAGTTCTAATATTTCATTTTATACTTTTTTACATTTTCTAATTCTCTGACAAAATTCTCAACCTTATCTTCTCTTCAATTGAACATATTAAGCATAGTTTTTTAAAATCTGTTTTTCTGGGTCCTCTCTGAGTCTATTTCCATTACCTATTGTTCTTCTTGGGATCCCCACATTGATTGTCACTTCCTTAGTTAAGCCAGTGAGTTTTCATTAAATGGGAGACTGCATTTGAAAAACTGTGGAAATATTCAAGGCCTAAAAATACATTATTTTCCTCCAGGGAGAGAAATTACATTTGCCTTTAAAGGCAACCAGACAATAGCAATGGAGGATACTTTCACCCAATTATATAGATTAAGACGTTCTGAAATAGGGCTTCTCTCTCTGTGAGAGCAAGCGATTGCTGATTTGCCTTCACTCCTGGGATTTTGCCTTTTAGAATCCTGAGAGTATGTCGGTTTAACTAAACTATCCCTTCTTGGTGTGACCAGGACTCCATTTTTTTTTTCTTCCTATCCCATTGATCCTTTGAGGTTCAGGGTAGCTCTACTCCACTCTCTAGTCTCTTAGTTACATATTTGGGAATCTGGCAGATTCTTCCAAGGGATAAGCTACCCCAAAAGGCAGACTGATTTCTCTGGATTTCCTTTTTCTTTTGAAATTTATTGGCTTGTAAGCACCCAGATGTCATCAAGCTATAGACTATTTTTAGTTATCATTATCAAGAATATTGGATCACATTTCCTAATCTTTCATTGATGCGAGTGAAAATTGTACATTATTTTTATATCCAAATAAGCTGATGTTGTGTTTCCACACAAAAATGTTTGGGCTTTTTGGTTTTTTGCTTTTCTATTTTTGTGGTAGGAAGAGCATTGATGATGCAGTATTTCTTAAGAGTATTCCACTCCTGTTTCTGTGTTTTTTTCCTTTCAAGATGCTGACACTCATCCTATAAGTTTTGATCTGACACTTTCTCATTTTAATAACATATGAGATTTTTTTCCTGTTGAAATGTAAGTCTTTGGAGGTTAAGCAGTTCCCATTCAAAATGTGCACAAAGTTTTATAAATCAATGTGTGACACATTGACTGACTGATATCATGCATGAATTAGACACCAACTTCTAGTGGCTTTGAAATTTCCTTCATTTACTCAGAGGGATTCGATAATTTCACCTACCTACAATTCATACAATATAAGCAATTGTATCAATTCAGTTAAAGTGATAAGCAAATAAATAGCTCTAACTAAATTTGCACATGGACAAAGGCAGTAATATCATGATTGCTGTCTGAACAAAAGTGATTAAAAAGAATTCCGATGTTAGATAAGTTAAATTGTGAAAAGAATCTGTGAAATACAGTACTTTTCATGGTATAGTCTGTGGAAATCAGCCTATCATTCATTTAATCATTTAATTATTAAACATATTTTAATAGAATGCCTGTTCTGGACTAGGGAGAAACATAGAGCCAGTGGGGACGTAGGAAATAGCAGCTCTCTCTAAGCACAGTTTTTGAATATTCGTTCTTTTTTTTTTAATAAAAAGTAGTATATTGACATTACTGTTAGGTTTACAAGGCACAATTCTGTTCAACATTTTACTAGAATACTCACTATGTCAAGAAATATGTTTAGATAAAACATTTAGGGAAAAAACGTGTTAATAGAAAATAACTTTCAATTAAGCTGGTAGTTATGTTTTACAGTGATTTGAGTTTTAGGAAATCACACTAAATAAGAGTGCGGAGGAATAAGTTGGAAACTTGTTATGCTGTTAATCTCAAAAAGAGGTGACACTTTGGCCCAGTTTTGGTTTCATCTGCATGGCTGTAACATAACAAAGCCGAAAGGACTGTCCCTGTTTCTGCTCTACTCTGGCTAATCCTCTTATGTTACCCTTTGGGCACTGAATAAATTACAGCTAATCTACAAACAACAGGAGGATTTATGCAATTTCAGCTTTTAAAAGCAAGGAGAGAAAAATTTTCTAGGGGAATGACAAGTAAGGAATAATGAACACCATCCTACCATGGCTGTATTTTTAAAGAAAGGTGAAACTATACGTTCAACCTTGAGCAAATATATTTGTGGGGGGGAACCCACAGAGGTATACAGTTTACTTTAGTCACTGGTAAGTGTATTCTATTCTGTTCTTTGAAATGTTGAAGGAAGAAAATCCTTTGCAGGGAACTGACTTAATTGGATTGATACAGATACCACTGCAGAGGTGGGTATTAGAAATCTTCCTGAGATGGCAAAGATATACCCACATCAAAAAGGAGCACTAGTCACATTAAATTTGACAAGTGGTATAAAAACTTTTCCAGCCCAGAGAAGAAAGCAAGTGTCCACCCCTGTTGAAATTTTATAGGACTCTGGATACCTCCCCAATCCATCTACCTTTGGCTCAAGGATTACTCCACTAGCCCTCAGAATTCAGTCATAAGATCAAAGACAAAGACTCTCCTAGAATTCTAGGATATAGGGATTGTTGATATTTTGAAAAATATTCTTTTCACATTTGTTAGTCTATTTCTATCTCCTCTAAATTGCCTCTATCTATTTTTTGCCCACTTTCTAATGAGAGATTTGGCTTTTAATTGCTTGTTGATGCATTAGATCTCTTTAAAGTCTGAGGATGTTAAACAGATGCCTGACATGTAGTTGCAGATAATTTCCTTCATTTACTTTTAGATTTTTAATAATGCTTATGTTTTTGCTCATAATCTTATGAGTTTCCATTTTTTATATATCCACAGCTATTAATAACATTCTGCACAATTTCTGCCTTTGGTGTCTTATAAAAATGTTTTCTTACCACTGAGTTTATATAAATATTCATCTGTTTTTTCTAGAGAGATAAATATTAACCTCAATTTTTCCAAAATGTTTTCTCAACACCATTATTTATATCTAACATTTAAATCTATTTGAAATTGCTTTTGAATAAAATGCGATAAGCTTCTAATTTATTTTTAAGGGTAGATAATTATTAATCAGACAATTCTCTCATCTATGATTTACAGTATAACCATTATAATATGGTAAATTTTGATTTTGTCTCAGTGTTCTATTTTACTGGCTCATTCAAGTTTTAGAAAAGAATTTTAATATTTAATAATATTGGACTTTCCTTTTGCTTTTTTAACTACTGGATTAAGATATAATTGATACACATTAAATTGCACATATTTAAACTGTACAATTTGATAAGTTTAAAATATATAAACGTCCATTAAGTCATCTCCAGGATAATAATTAGCATGTCCCTCATCCCCAAAAATTTCCTCATGTCTCTTTGTAATCTTCTTGTCTTTCCATCCCTCCCAGTTTCCACACCACCTTTAGGCAACCATTGATCTGTGTTCTCTTCTGTCACAATACATAGCTTTAGACTTTTATGTAAAAGCAGTTATTCAGAATGTAATATTTGAGGAAGGTGTCTGGCTCTTTTTACTTACCATAATTATTTTTAGATTCATATATATTGTTACATGTATCAATAGCTTTTTAAAATTTTGCTACATAGTAAATTATTGTTATTTTTATACTACAATGTGTCTATACATTCACCTGTTGGTGGATATTTGAGTTGTTTCCAGTTTTTGGCTATTAGAAATAATACTGCTTTGATATCTGTGTGCAAGTATTTGTACAAATGTATGCTTTAATTTTCTTTAGTAAATACCTATATGAGAAAATGTCTGGATTGTTTGGTTGATATATGTTGAACCCTCCCCAGAAACTGCTAAATTATTTCCAAAGTGGTTTTACCATTTTACGTTCCTACCATCAGTGTATATCTTTGTAGACAATCTATTCAAATCTTTTGCTCAATTATTTTCTTGAGTTGTTTGCTTTCTTATTCCTAAATTTTTGGAGGGTTTTTTTTCTATATTTTCTGGATACAAGGACTTTGTCTGATATATTATTTGTAAATAGTTTTCCCCTGTTTGTGATTTGTTTACACACTCTTCTAACATTGTTTTACACGGAGTGAATATTTTTGGTTTTAATGAAGTCTGAAAAATATTTGACTGCCTTAAGATTACAAATTTGTTCCTGTATGTTGTCTCCTTGGCGTTTTATCGTTTTACGTTTAGTTCTGTGGTAGGTTTTTGATTAATTTTTTAGTATGAATTGTGAATTATAGGTCAAGGTTTATTATTTCATATATGGACGCCTAATTGTTCTAGCATCATTTGCTGAAAAAGACTAACCTTTCTCCATTGAACTGCCTTGGCACATGTCAAAAATCTATTAATATATATGTATGGATCTATTTTTGGACAATCTGTATTGTTCTATTGATAAATTTGTCTATCTATGTCAATGCCACACTGACTCGATTACTAAAGCTTTATAAATAATTCTTTAAATCAGATAGTATAAGTCCTTCAACTTTATTCTTACTTGTCCAAACTATTTTTGGCTATTCTAGGTCCTTTGCATCTTCACATAAATTTTATAATTAACTTGTCAATTACTACCAAAAAAAAAAAAAATCCTCCTGTGATTTTGATTGGGATTGGATTGAATTTATAGATCAATTTAAGGAAAAGTAAGATCTTAATAAAATTGCATCTTCTGATGCATTACATACCTCTTACCATTTATGTAGGACTTCAGCTTCTCTTACATTATTTTGCAGTTTTTACTGTGCAGATCTTGAATATCTTTCCTTGAACTTATCCCAAAGTATTTCATACTTCTGATGCTGTTGTAAATAGTTTCTTTTCTATTCTTGAATATTTGTTCCTAGTATATGGAGATAAACAGATTTTTCTATCTTGATTATCTTGAAATATTGTTAAAGTTATTTATTCTGGTAGCTTTTTATAGATTCCATAGATTCATTTTTATATAAATGATCATGTATTTTGCAAGTAGAAACATTTCTGCCTTTCAAATCTGAATGAAATTTATTTATTTTTCTTACCTGATTACACTGGCTAGAACCTTCAGTTCAAAGCTGAATAGAAGTGAATAAAGCAATTATCCTCTTATTGCTGAATTTAGGTGAAAAATATTTAGTATTTCGGCATTCAGTAGAATATTGGCTGTAGAATTTTTTTGGAGATGCCTTTGTTCAGATTGAGGAAAAGCCATTTTATTTTAAGTTTGCTGAAAGACATTACTGAGAATAGATATGGGGTTTTTTTCAGGTACTTTTTTTGGCATCTATTGAAATGATTATATGTGTTTTTTGGTTTGTTTATTCAGTCCTTTTATATGGTGAATTACATGACAACAATTGTAATTTTGTCTATTTGTATCTGCAGTTTTATAAATTGCTTTTTTTATTTGATGCTCTGTTATTATGTACATATCCATTTGGATTCTCATGCCTTCTTAAAGAAATCTGGCCACTTTATTATTATCCCTGGAAACATTTTTACTCATAAATCTAAATTGTTTGATAATAATAAAGCTACTCCAATTTTCTTTTGATTAGTGTTAGGATAGATTGTATTTTTTTCTCTTATTTTAGTTTACATCTGTCTTTATATATCAGCAGTATATTGTCTCTTTTTTTGTCAGAACAATCTCTTACATTTTATTTTGTTTGTGTTTTTTAGTGCATATTTTAGGTTTAATAGTATTCATTTTTAACATATCTCAATCTACTTGGCAAATAATATTTTTCACCCCATATAAATAAGAACCATATAATAGTGTACTCCCATTTCTCCAACCCATATTATGTGCTATTGTTGTCACACAGTTTATTTCTACATACATTAAACATTACACACTACATTGTTTTTTGCTTGAAGGATTAATTTTTAAAAGGTTAATATTTAAGAAAAAGTATTTTATGCTCACTCACATATTCACAACTTCTGGTATTCTGTGTTTCTTTGCATGAAGATAGAACACACAATTACCATATGATCTAACAATTCTGCCCCTACATATATCTCCCTGAAAATTGAAAACAGTTCAAGCAAACACTTGTACACAGATGTTCATAATAGCATCATTCACAATAGCCAAATTTGAAACAACCTAAATGTCCATCAACTAATGAATGGATAAACAAAATGTGGTATGCCCACAGGATGTAATATTGCCTAGTTATAAAAAGGAATGCAGTACTATATGTGCTATAACATTGATGAACACTAAAAACATCATGCTAATTAAAAGAAGTCAAACAAGAAAGTCTACATATTATATGATTTAGTTTATATGATATATCCAGAATAGGAAAACCCTTAGAGATAGAAAGCAGGTTGTAGTTTGCACAGGTTGGAAAGGGTGAGAGAGTAGGAAGTGACTCCTTAATGTGTGAGAGTTTACTTTTGGGGTAATAAAATTTCCTGGAACTAGACGATGATTATGGTTACACATCATAGTAAATGTAATTAACAACACTGAATTGTACATTTTTAAATGGTTAAAATAGTCAGCTTTATGTTATATGTATTTTACTATGATACCAAAAAAAGCTTGATATCCTGATTATATTCTTACTACCATTTTCTCATTCTTCCAAGAATATTTTGGAATAGAAATTAAACTATGTTATAGATTTTTCTCCATCTTTCCAACCATGGACCATGTAATTTCAGAGAATTTATAAGGATAAAGGATGACTTCGTGGTCTCTTGGCTATCTGCCTGATTTTACAAATGAGGGCAAAGCCATAAAGACATCAAGAAACATATACATGACAAAATAAGGTTAAGAATTCAAGACTCTTGACCCTCAGATTAAGATTATTTTCACTATTATAGAATCCTGCTTCAAAGTAGCAAATATGCATATATAAAAATAGGTAGAAAAGATAAAATTAACACATATACTATTAAATTCATAAAGGTTTTTCTAGAGGTAGGCTAAAATATAGTCTTTGAGCCTTCTGGAATTCAAATAAAAGAAACTTAAGATGGAAAGTATTTTTAAAATCAAAATATATGTATGTGTGTATATATACTAACATTTAATAGTATATTAACTTTTATTATGTGTTATATATGTTTATATATAAATGTGCCAGGTGGAACTATTAATAACAATGAGACTTGAAATATGTTTCCTCTCATGGATTCCCCAATAAAATATCTTACATAATATATAGAACATAATCCATCATTCCCATGTTTTTGATATTTTTCATAGCATGTTCTTTAATTCATCATACTTATGATGTGGTGTTTTATAGCATTTTTTGTAACATATAGGCTAAAAGCATAAATCTAAGTAGCTTTCAAATTTTAGCAACTATTACACATTTAATGAGGTAATTTGAAGAAAACAAATTTTAGCACCTCGAATTTTAGCACCCAAAGAAAATAATCATCAAAGTTTTACTGCATTTTTTTCAGTTTTTTATGCATAGGATATTAATGTAGTTATAATTACATGCTACATAAAATTGTATATCCCAATTCCCAGTGTTTTCTTTTTTCACATAATATACTTATATTCCAAGCATCTTACACATAAGCATGGTATTCTTTCATTTTGTTTTGTTTTGTTTTAGCAGGCTTCGTGCCCAGCATGGAGCCCAGTATGGGGCTTGAACTCATGACCCTGAAATCAAGACCTGAGCTGAGATCAAGAGTCAGATGCTTAACCTACTGAGCCACTCAGATGCCCCCAGGCATAGTATCCTTAAACAATTTTTGGTGATGGCATTATAGTCTATATAATGAATTTGTACTGTTACATAATCAGCTTCTCATTGCTGGACATTTAGTGACAGATTGCTTCTAAACTATTCAGTATTATGCATAATACTGAAATGATAACTCAGTGGCTTTTTCTTTTAAGAATTATTTCCTTAGGATAGAATATTGTCAAAATGTATGAACTTTTTTTAGGTTCTTGATATATATATGGTCAAATTTGTTATCTAAAAGATATTCTAATTTATAGCCCCAACAGTAATATTTGCTATGTCCCATCTCTCCACATTCTCTATAATATTCAATATTAATTTTATTTAAGCATCTAACTTGGTAGGTAAAATGATGAATGCATTTCTTTGGATACTATTGACGCTGAGCTTTTTTGTTGTTGTTCAATTTAATGATTATTTTTTCTTTTATATTTTTTCTATTAACTTCTTTTATCTATTATCTTTAGAGTCATCCCTTAACTGTATTATCAATACATGTAACAACACGATTTACTGGTTAATAGCTATTCAAATTTTGGGGTGCCTGGGTGGCTCAACCGTTAAGCGTCTGCCTTCGGCTTAGGTCATGATCCCAGAGTCCTGGGATCAAGCCCCACATCAGGCTCCTTGCTTGGTGGGAAGCCTGCTTCTCCCTCTCCCACTCCCCTTGCTTGTGTTCCCTCTCTTGCTGTCTCTCTCTGTCAAATAAATAAATAAAATCTTTTAAAAAATAGCTTTCAAATTTTGATATATAGTTCAACTTATATACAGAAATCCTCATTCATTGAATAAGTGAGAGTATAAGGTGCAATAAGAAAGCAATTTAAATCCCCACCCTTGCTTCCTAATGCATCTATTCAAAACCATTTTGTAAGGTGAACTGTTGCCTGCCATTTGGGTGAAATTGTAGACAGGTGCCATTAATAAATCTGGCCATTCTTGGTTAATGAAAGTCCTTCTGTGACTTCTAGTGATAAAAACGACCTCATAAAGATAATTAAGGTTTGTGACTCCACATAATAATCAAAACCTGAATTTTTTCATTGAACGTTAAAACTTCTTAACAAAACTAAAAGGCAACCTACAGAATGGGAGAAGATATTTGCAAATGTCTTATCAGATAAAGGGCTAGTATCCAAAACATATAAAGAACTTATCAAACTCAACACCCCCCAAAAAACAAAAAATCCAGTCAAAAAATGGGCAGAAGACATGAACAGACCTTTCTCCAAAGAAGACATATAAATGGCCAACAGACACATGAAAATATGCTCCCCATCACTCACCATTAGGGAAACACAAATCAAAATCACAATGAGCTACCACCTCACACAGGTCAGAATGGCTAAAATTAGCAACTCAGAAAACAATAGATGTTGGCGAGGATGCAGAAAAAGGGGAATCCTCTTACACTGTTGGTGGGAATGCAAACTGGTTCAGCCACTCTGGAAAACAGTATGGGGGTTCCTCAAGAAGTTAAAAAAAAAAAAAAGAGAGCTACCCTATGATCCAGCAATTGCATTACCAGGTATTTATCCAAAGGATGCAAACATAGTGATTATAAGGGGCACATACACCCCAATGTCTATAGCAGCAACATCTGCAATAGCCAAAATATGGAAGGAGCCCAGATGTCCACTAACAGGTGAATGGATAGAGAAGATGTGATTTTATACATATTGTATTATATATATACATATGATTTTATATATCTATTACATATATGTACATATTAGTATTTGCTAAGTGAAATAAGTCAGAGGAAGACAAATACCATATGATTTCACTCATACATGGAATTTAAAAAACAGAGCAGATGAATAGAGGGGAAGGGAAAGGAAAATAAAATAAGATGAAAACAGAGAGGGACGCAAGCCATAAGAGACTCTTAACTCTAGGAAACAAACTGAGGGTTGCTGGAGGGGAGATGGGTGAGAGGAATGGGTAATTGGGTGATGGGCATTAAGGAGGGCACTTGATATAATGAGCACTGATGAATCACTAAATTCTACCTTTAAACTAATAAAATAAGTTAAAACTTCTCTGTTCCAACTATAACCTGCTCCAGGTAGGAAGCTTGCAGAAGAAAAAAATGTACAGATTGGTTTTTTCTCCATTGGGGTTGGAGTTGAGGTACGCATTACAGAGAGTTGTAATTTAGCAGCGTATTTAAGAGCCCTGACTTGAGCTGTATCATCTTGGAAGGAATCTCAGATTTGACATTTACCAAATCTGTGAGCCTGATAAGTAATTGCTATTATTAAATGTTTTCTCGGTCAAGTAAATTAATACATATACAGCACTTAGAAGAACTTGTGGAATATAATAAGGGTTACCTATAGAATATTTGTTGCCTAGCATTTGCCCCGATAGTCATCACCTCGCTTACTAGTAAGCCATGATATTTACCCACTCTAGGGTTAGGGTGAGTTATTGTTAGGTAGGAGGGAGAGAAGAATTAGAGCAGAAGACATTTATAATGAAAAGTAAATTGATATTCATTTCCTCTGTCCACAGTAATTTTTTTAAAGCTAACTTTTGCTTTTATGAGATCTTTATGGATTTTTCAGTGAACACATAACTAAGGATATCTCACTGAACCTTCTTTGACGCAAGCAAACTGTATTTTCTCAACATGACCCTCACACACCTTCCAGCATCTTTCTTTCATGATCTCATTGCTCTTCTTCCTTACTCTTTTAGAGTGGTAATTATAATGACCCCAGGCTGGCTTGCTTGCTTGCTTGCTTGATTGGCCCATATTTACTCATCACAAATACATATATCTGACCTGTTGACCATAGGAGTGCAATAACTTTCCGAATGCAGCCTCTGCTTTTCTGCCACAGATCACTTGGGCGAGTGGCTCACCTATAGACATTTCATTCCACACGTGCTGTCGACTAATCTCTCTACTATTTCCCAAATTACAGAAGTTATATTAACTCTCCAAATGGTCGGTCCCACTAATGTCCTTCCCTTGATTTGAAACGAGCAGGAAGCATCACTCCCTGCACCACTACATCATGTGAAGATGGAATATGGGAGATCGACAGCACAAATCCCTCCAAAACAAGGCTCTCAGTATCTTTTTGTGGTAAGTAAACACTGAGCTAAAGGTGATAGTTTTGGAAGATCTGCAATGCCTGCTTACATGATCTAGCACTAAACAGGAATCAAGGATACTTAGCTCTATTTTATTGGGGCCACAGTAATAAACAAAGGTAAAATTGCTGTCAAACAGAATCTTATATAATCAAATTTATATTTCTTTATTTTCTTTTTTTTCTTCAAATTTATATTTCTAAATATGGTAAATTAAGGGAAAACATTTGAATAATAATTCTGAAGATTTTAATAAATACTATGGAATTTATTCTATATTTATTGAGCATCTTCTATTTTCTATGCATATCAGGCAAAGATTCTGCTCTTATGGGGCAGAATTATAGTGAAATAGTTAACACTTACTGAAATGTTTTATGCCGTATGATGTAAGGGACGATACTTTTTCTGAAGAACATTGTAACTCTGAGCTTCCATTGGCAAGGCAGTCCTATGCTGCTGATCCAGTGCTAACACTGTTTCATGGCTATCAGTACTAATAGCTCTTTCAATGGTAATAAGGATACCTTTGCATTTGGTACGAACAAACAAAATGTCACATAGAAACTTCTTTGAGGGTAAACAGAAGCTAAGGAGACAGGTATTACTTATTCCTCATGCCACTTGTAGACCCCTTTATAATGATATCGTGTCCTTCTTTCTCTGTTATCACAGTCTTTGGGTTAAAATCTAGTTTGTCTGATACAAGAATGTCTACTCCAGACTATGGACTCTGAGAAACAAAGTGAGGACTTCAGAGGGGAGGGGGGTGGGGGAATGGGATAGACTGGTGATGGGTAGTAAGGAGGGCACGTATTGCATGGTGCACTGGGTGTTATACGCAACTAAATGAATCATCGAACTTTACATCAGAAACCAGGGATGTACTGTATGGTGACTAACATAATATAATAAAAAATCATTAAAAAAAAAAAAGAATGTCTACTCCAGCTTTCTTTTTATGTCTGTTAGCATGATAAATTGTTCTCCACCCCTCACTTTCAATCTGGAGTTGTCTTTGTGTCTAAAATGAGTCTCTACTAAGCAGCATATTGATGGGTCCTGTTTTTTTTTTAATCCATTCTGATAACCTATGTCTTTTTATTGGAGCATTTAGCCCATTTACATTCAGAGTAATTATTGAAAGATATGAATTTAGTGCCATTGTATTACCTGTAAAGTCGCTGTGCCTGTAGATTGTCTCTGTTCCTTTGTGGTGTATGTTACTTGGGCTCCCCGATCAAAGGATCCCCTTTAAAAATTCTTACAGGGCTAGTTCACTGTTCACAAATTCCTTAATTTTTGTTTGTCCTGGAAACTCTTTATCTCTACTTCTATTCTGAATGACAGCCTTGCTGGATAAAGTATTCTTGGCTGTGTATTTCTCCCACTTAGCACGTTGAATATAATATGCCAGTCCTTTCTGGCCTACCAGGTCTCCGTGGACAGGTCTCCTGCCAGCCTTATGTGTTTGCCCTTGTAGGTTAAAGATTTCATCCTGATCTGCCTTCAGGATTTTCTCTTCATCTTTGAAATTTGCAAGATTCACTATAATATGTCAAGGTGTTGACCTATTTTTGTTGATTTTGAGGGGGACTTCTCTGTGTCTCCTGGATTTGAATATCTGCTTCCTTCCCCAGATTAGGGAAGTTCTCAGCTATAATTTATTCAAATAAACCTTCTGCCACTTTCTGCTGCTCTTCATCTTCTGGGACCCCTATTATCCAGATATTATTTCACTTTATGGAATTGCTGAGTTCTCTAAGTCTCTCTTTGTGATCTAATAGTTTCTTTCTTTCTCCTTTTAGCTTCCTTACTTTCCATCATTTTATCTTCTATACCACTGATTCACTCTCCTGTTTCATTCATCCTCATTTTTATGTCCTCCACTTAGGACTGCATCTCTGTAATAGCATTCTTAATTTTGGCCTGACTAGATTTTAGTTCTTTTATTTCTACAGAAAAGGATTCTCTAGTGTCTTCTATGTTTTTTTCAAGCCCAGCTAGTTATTTTTATAATCGTTTTAAATTCTAGTTCAGACAATTACTTATATCCATATTAATTAAATCCCTGGAAGTGAGTACTATACCTCCTGTTCTTTCTTTTGGGGTGAATTTCTCTATCTCATCATTTTGCCCAGAAACAAAAAGAAGAAAGAGAAAAAACCTGGAGGTGTCTTTGGGTCTAAAATGAGTCTCTTGTATAAGAGAAAAACAAAAACAAAAACACAAAAACCTAGATCCTGGCCATGTTTTGGTCTGCTTGCTACAAGAAACTAAATCCCACAATAAGAAAGAAGGAAAAGGGACGCCTGGGTGGCTCAGTCAGTTAAGCATCTGTCTTTGGCTCAGGTCATGATCCCAGGGTCCTGGGATTGAGTTCCATATTCCACTGAGCACATTTCTCAGTGAGGAGAGTGCTTCTCCCTCTGCCTGCTTCTCCCCCTGATTGTGCTCAATCTCTCTCTGACTAATAAATAAAATTTTTTTAAAAAAAGAAAGAATGCACACACACACACAATGAAAGGAAACAAAATATATATAATATATATATATAAATTAAAAAATAATTGAAAAAATAAGAAAATAACTGGAAAAATAATACTAAAAGGCTAAAGAATAAAAATACAAAGAATGCTATAGACTGGATTCCAAAACTCCAAATTTTATGGACTCCTGCGGGGCAGACCTGTGCTGTTCCTCCCAGGGATGTGCGTGAAGGGGGATGTCTTGCCACACTTCTGCCTTTTGCTGGATCCCTCCCAGGAAAGCATGACCATGCAGCAGTTCACAGAGCAAAAAGCCTGAACCTAAATTCTCTGTTTGCATCTGGCTTCCCCACTCCTATTCCTGGGGACTCTGCCCCACTCAGGCACCACCTGTTCTTCTGGTGACCCTGGGGATCATGAGGTCATGCTGTCACACCTGGGATACTGCCCCACTTCACCACCTGAGCATCTTTGAGCCATGCATGTCCCACACTGTAGCAGATTTCTAAAAGTCCTCATTTTGCACTCCTTTGCTTATAATACTTTGCAGTAGCCTTCTTAAACAGGCTCCCTCCCCTCCACCATATTCCTCAGCTGTATCACCCCGGATTTGAGGTGCGGACATCCTACCTTCCAAAAGGTGGTGGCTTTTCTTCTTGTAAACTTGCAGCACTTCTTTTGTCAGATCTCCGATCAATTTCTCAGGTGTTCAGAATGATTTAATAACTATCTATCTGTATTCTAGGGATGAGACAAACTTAGGGTCTCCCTACTCCTCTGCCCCCTTCCATTATATTTCAAGAAGATCTAATTGCCCATCCAGAACTAACATATTCATTCTATGTATGTTACAACATGTACTTTTATTTCAATATTAAATTACTTTTCTATACAGAAAAGTGTCTAAGTTATTTGCAGGCAAAATTTTTTAAATGTATGTATTATTCTATTTTATTAAATTATAATTTTCTCAGCAAATGTCACAAGAAATTATCAAATATCTTGTTAAACATAATATATCATCATTATTAAAATGACTAATGATCTTGCCTTAAAGTTTTAGAAAAAGGATTTTTCTTACAATTCTAATGAAAAAGTTTTCCTTAATACTTCAATCTCAATTACGACTATATTAAAATTTGCTTTTTTGACTAGACTGAATCTTATACAGCCCTTCATAGCCTATCCATTTGACAGCTTTCTATTTGGGGTATTAATACTTATTGAAAATCATTGAAGCAAAGTAGAATTATTCTGGTATTTTAAAAATCTTTTTAAAGGTTAAAAGAGTTCTTTTGCTATTTATATTTAAGACTTTCAAAAACATTTCTAAGAAAAATTCAGTTGAAATCTCAGTTAATAAGAATCCAGCTAAATGGAACAAATCATATCTACAAAATTTTCAAAGGAAGAAGATTGGTATAAAATAGATTTAAAATCTAACAATATGAACCATATAAGGTTTAGTTCAGATTAAAATGGATCACATATACCTTGTCCATCTACAGAACACTATAATGAGAATTGACATTAAATTGAGAGCGTGAAGTCACTGTAATCTCAAAAAGTAAACAATGTTTTTATTATCTTTACCTTACCATTCTTATCAAGGTTAAAAGTAGACTAATAAAAATTTTGGAACATTTTTTTTAAAGATTTTATTTATTTATTTGAGAAAGAGTGCACTGACAGTGGGGAGGAGCAGAGGGGGAGAGAGAAGCAGACTCCCCGCTGAGTAGGAAATCTGATGTGGGGCTTGATCCCAGGACCCAGGGATCATGACCTGAGTGGAAGGCAGACACTTAACTGACTGAGCCACCCACGTGCCCCCAAAATTTTGGAACATTTAAAATATGAGAGTTTCTGAGTAGAAAGCCCTCAACTCACCAGAAAATAAAGTTGAAGAATACTTCATTACTAAGAATTCTGATTAACTAAGTTTATAATCAGAGTTTAGTTTAAAAATATCACAACTACAGAATGTACTTCCATTGTAAAAATAAAGCCTTGGTTCTTAAGTATCCATTCTTTTTCCTTCTCATTTACACTTTGTAATTAACTTCAAAATTTTAGTTACCCCCGCATGAGCCTGAGAAGAAAAAGCTATCAAATATGTTCATTAGATGGTCACAGCTGTTTAGACCAGCAGCAAGAGTGATATTTGATGGGTCTAGAAGGACTCTCACTCACTTGGCTGGTCCACCTGCCTCCAGTCTCTCTTGATATCCTTATCACAGTCTCTGTACTAAAAACAAAAGAACCAACAGCTGTACTTCTGCCCTACTTCTATTTTGAGTTTTGAATTTGTTAGTTGTCACCTATTTTGGACTGAAAACCAGATAATCAAGCCTCTTCATACTGTGTCTTAAATAATTAGATTCATAATGAAACTATTATGGTATTTCTAAAACTTATAGGCCAAGAGGCAAATTCATACATTTTGAAACAATGACTTTATTGGCTACTCAGAGGTATTATTTCCTATTCGTTTAACATTTTAAAGATTGTGGTAATGTTAAATTAATGACATCTGGAATAGGAAATTATTAATGTATGTGCTGCTTATTGCTAGGCTGGTGAATTTCATAGACATAGTTTTGGTGAATGGCTTCCTAACTGAAAGAAATAACCTCCAAATATGTAAGATAATCTTATAATTTGTTTATGGACAATAGGTTACTTATGTTAGAGGTACTAAATTCAAAAATTTGTTTGATCATGTTTTTAAATGGGAAGTAAAGAGTGCATAGAGAAAAACTTATCCATTGAATCTAAATTAGAATAGAGGATGAAGAAATTATATGATACCACTGGACAAAAATGACCCAATATTTGCATGATGTTCATTGTTACTTAAATTCAGTCTATCCATGTAAATTCTTTTGAAGTTGGAACCTACGCCACATGGCAAAGATTTCACCAAATCCTGAGCAGTCAACCAGCCAGCCTAGCAGATGGACAGAGAAGAATCAACCCAGGATGCACTTGCTCCATGCCCCACAGCTATGAGGTGTATATTAAGTCCATTATTTCCTGATGAGCAATTCAAACATCTATCTACTTGGGGCTGCTATTTCACCAGTTGGAAGCCTGTAACAACCACTAAAAAAATCTTTGAATGGCTTTCTAGACTACCAAACGAAATCATTTATAGCTGTATGTTCAGATGAAGGTGATTGGTCTTATTTAGAACATTTTTTCCCAAAAATTTCTAAAGATAACACTGAATATAACAATATTTGTTTAGAGGGTTTTATTAATAAGATATTCTACTTTTATTAATATGATGACTGAATCTTTTCTGTTTGCAAAACTACTACTATTGGAAGTAAGCACATCAAAAACCTGATATAACTCAATGCCCCTACCCCCTGGAGTATTTTATAAATATGTCCAGATTATCCAGTGCCCAACCACTTTACCACATCTACCAAATTAATCAAAAGTTCCCACCTATATCCACCTATTTGTGACAACTCTGAATACTATAATTATGGCTACTGACTAAATAAATAACATTGGAAACTATAGGCCTCACTGTGTGTACGTCCCAGCAAAATCTCTAGCCCTTTGTCTCACTGATAGAAGGTTCAATCTACTGTCCTTGTCTCATTATTATTTTTAATATTTAAGAAAAAATATCTTTTAAATGGTTTCTTTGTATAATTAATAACCCCAAATAAGTTCAGTCCTCATGTTTTTGGGTTACCATATGATGTTATAAAATCCTCTCACAGCTTGGGGTGCCTGGGTGGTGCAGTTGGTTAATTGACCTACTCTTGGTTTCAGCTCAGGTCGTGATCTCAGGGTCATGATCTCAGTGTCATGAGATTGAACCCTAGTCTGTCTCTGTGCTCAGTGCAGGGCCTCCTTGGGAGACTCTCCCCCTCTCTCTCTGCCCCTCCCCTCACCACACATTCTCTCTCTCTCTCTCTCAAATAAATAAATCTTTAAAAAATCCTCTCACAGCTATACTCAATGATATTGACTTCCGGTTTTACTTTGGTCTTGAGGCTGTATGAGCCCACAGCAATTCTTTTCTTCCCATCAACAGGGAAATTATTTGGTGAGTGATATGCAAAGCTACAAAGGATATTCACACACTTAAATTGAGCAGTTGCCTGGATTTGCTGTCCCTGCCATCCACTCACTGCTTTAGTGATTATGCTGCTATACTTCTGAGGTACAAAAGAGCTCTTCATGGAAAATTCACCTCTAGTCCCCATCACTAATGATCAACTAACCCAGTCTTTGACACAATCTTTTTCCAGGCTCCTCATCCCTGGGGCTGGGTGGCAATATTAAAATAGTCAATGAGGAAAGTGAGAAGGAAAAAAAGTAGAAAATATAGAAACCCCCTTTCCCCTTCCTTATACTTAGGCACCTCTGTTGCACACCCCTCACCCACTTCCACACACAAAGCAGCAGGGTGTGAGTATTCAGGACTGATGTAGAGATCTGGGTTTACACTGATAACTTCACAGCTATCAATCACGAGGTTCTCAACAGCCCTCCAGCTCTGTTGCTAGGCTGACATTCTTTGATAACGAGCTGAACAGCTGAACGTATGAGAGACATTGCAGAGTCCGACCAGTACAACAGTGTAGTCAATGAGTTACTGGATTTAAACAGCACTTAGGCAATGCCTGCATCTCAAGTGAAGGGTTAGAACCTCAGGGTAGATAAAAGTTTCTGAAGAGAACTCCTGAGATGACATCAGAGGAATGAAGGTGAGATTCGCATAAAATCCAGGAAAGCTAGGACTGTGAAAACCTTCTAATAGTTGTAGAGTTGCTACAAGATGGCAGATATTTCAGGGGCAAATGTCTCAGACTCTGATGGGAATGCTGGTTAGCAAATGGTTGGCTTCTTCAAAGTGTATACACCTTTAAATTCTCAATAGGAACTTCAGAAATTACGGAAGAAATCTGGATCATCCAGGCCCAAATTATTTGGTGATTGAGGGAGTTATCTCAGGTTAGAATCAATTAGAACACCCTACTTACAGTTAAAAGGACAGTTTGAAAAAAAAAATAATGAAGATTATGCAGCAAAACATTTGACATACGAAATTTTTAAAAAATTTCCATGAACATTTAGAAATAGGGAAAAGCAAGGTATAACAATATACTTTATAAAAGTATTCTTATACATTAAAAATATATCTCAATGATCTATATTATAAAATATCAATTTATACCCATCTTAAGAATATGTGAAATGTACAATGTGAGAAGTTTTTGATTTTACACCTAGGTGACACAGAAGCCAAGTCTTTTAAAACCTATATACATTAAGTAAATTTAAAAAAAAAATCTCAGGGCTGGTATAATTTTCACAATTGAAAGGATTCCAACTGGAGGTACTATTCTGTTACCGTTGCACAATAGCTGCTTTTCCAAAGACTGCCTGATAGATAAATTCATAATACTACTATTTGGAATATTACTGAGTTATTGCTGACAATAGGGTAGGATTGATCCCAGTAGGATCAATCTTATAAATTTCCTCACATACAAATCTCTTTACTTCTCTTTCCCTACTTAATGGTAATAACCCATTGGTTAGTCTGTTTGAATATTCCTAGACTAGGTCTCCACATTCCTGAGCTATTCCACACTATAGTCTCAGTCATGGATTCCAACACTATAGCCTTAATATGGACATATTCTTAAATAAAATGGAAACTCCAGCTTCCAGCTTTATAATAATAATGTGTCTATGTAAATACGTATGTATGTGCATATGTCTGTATAAGGTATACTTATGTGGTGTATGTTTGTATAACACGTATAGATTTCATGTAGTAGTGGTTACATATCCACAAAGCATAAGAAAATATCTTTGTACAAACTCAGTGTAGTTATTTTTTAATAAGTAGATTCACTGTTCGCCCCATCATTTGTGATAAGCCTCCTTATACAGGTATGACTTTGATGATACCAATGTAAACAAACTAGAGTATTTCTTCAAATGGAATCTCTTGTACCCATCAGTGAAAGGATGCGTACGAAACTTGTCTCATAACTCAGAGAATGTCTGTGTCATCGTGACTTTTATGTCTCCAGATTCTTTATTCTGCTTTTCACATTGCTTTGCTTATTTCTTATTGCACCTCGGTAAATGAATAAGTTTCTCAGTTAGGCTCAAGAGATCTATTCTTATAAACTTTTCTCATCTTATCTTAATTCCTTAGGGGTTGACTGCATTTATTCATTGCTGTGGTATTGTCAGGGGAGTTTCACCTTTTCCAAGGGATATTAAGATGTACATTTTATGAGATGTCAATAATAGTAATGGGAATAACTGTTACTTTACTATTCCAGAGCTTTCACAGAGATTATACAGTATTTCTCATTACCATTCTGCATATAACCTTTGATTAAAATATTTCTTTTTTATTTCACAATGTTCTTTTAGATATATAAATTGGGTTAATAATAATTGGGTTATATAGTTTCAACCATATAGTCAAGCTTCATTGAGTTATGATGATTTAACATGCATTCTTTCTTTTTTTCATCTGGTCTCTTTTTGTTGTTTTTCTGTAATTTGGTGCCTTCAGAAGGTGAGAAAGATAAAAGTTGAAACCACTGCTTATCTAATGTAACTCACTGGAAATTCTAATAACTTTTGGTGAATGTGGAAATAATTAAGGAAAGGATGTTTGAAAGTTATATATACTTCTATTTATTATTCAAGCACTTTTTATTTCTCACTTCTATTGATAATTGATTTTCATCATTGTAAACTAGAAATTTTAAATTTAAAAATATTTTATTATGGTTTTAATAGCTCCTGTAACTTGGATACTTAGCACTTCTGACTCCTTGAACCTGAAATATTTAATAGTTTTCAACTAAAGATTAAATTTTAAACATAATGTATATTTATTTTATTACAATTGATACTTACATACATAAAAATGATTGCATAGGTAAAGTAAAATTCTGCCAGGCAACATTATAGATTTTAACGATTCTTTCTTCAAAAATTAAATTAAATTTGCCACCTAGTTTTGGGAAAATGTTTACAGTATACTTTGTAAGAAGAATAAACATCTACAGACTAAGAAGACAAACCACAGACTAGGAGAAAATATCTGCAAAAGACACATCTGGTAATGTACTGTTATCCAAAATACACATAAAAGTCTAAAAACTGAAAGAAAAAAATTGAAAAACTCAACAATAAGGAAATGAAAAACACAATTTGAAAAGATGCTTAAAAGACTTCGAGCAGACACCTTACCAAAGAAGATCTAAAGATAGCAAATAATATGAAAAGATGTTCAACATCACATCATTAAGAACTGTAAATTAAAACAACAATGAGAAACCACCACATACTAGAAGAATGGCTGAAATCCAGAACACCGATAATACCAAATGTGATGAGGCTATGGAGTAACAGGAACCCTCAGTTACTGTTGATGCAAATACAAAATGTTATAGCCACTTTGGAAGACAGTTTGGTAATGCTTACAAAACTACACACACTCTAACTATGTGATGTAACAATCATACTCCTTCGTGTGTACCCACATAAATTGAAATTTTAGTTCCACAAAAAAAAAAAAAAAACTGCTGAGATATTTATAGCAGCTTTGTTCATAATTGCCAAAACTTGGAACCAACCAAGATGTCTTTCCATAGGTGAACAGATGAATAAACTGTGGTACATCCAGCCAATAAAATACTATTTAGTACTAAAGAAATGAGCTTCGAAAGTAAAGGAGAAATAAAGAGTTTGTTAGATAAACAAAAATTGAGGGTATTTGTTGCCATTAGATGGGCCTTGCAAAAAATGAAAAAAAAAAAGTTTTTAGAGAGAAGGAAAATGACATAAATCAGAAAAAAATCTACATAAAAAAGGAAGAACATCAGAGAAGGAATAAATGAAGGTAAAATAAAAACTTATTTTTCTTGTTTTTAATTGATTTAATAGTTTGTTCAAAATAATAGCAATACTACATTTGAATACATATACATATGTATAAGTGAAATAAAGGGCAGCCATATATAAGTGAAATGAATAGCAGTTATGATACAAGGGAAGGGGAGTAAGAATTAGGATTACTTTGTTACTATAAGGTACTCACACTACCCATAAAGTGCTACAGTGTTATTTCAAAATAGTCTTGAATTATTTGTAAATATATATTGCAAACTCTACAGTAACCATGAAAAAAAGTACAAGAAAACAAAACAAAAACAACTACAACTGATACATTAAGGAGTAAAAATAGAATCATAAAATACTCAATTAAAATAAAAAAGACATAGTTTGAAGAGAATAGGTTTTAACTCTTCTTTAAACTATTGGGACAACACTAAAATAAAATGTTTCTTCACAGCAAAAGAAAGATCAACAAAATTTTTTTAAAAAAAGGAACCTACTGAATGGAAGAAGATGTTTGTAAATGATATATCCAAAAAGTGGTTAATATCCAAAATATATGAAGAACTTCTATTAACTCAACACAAAAAGAACAAATAACTCAATTAAAATGGTCAGAAGACCTGAAGAGATATTTTTTCAAAGAAGACATAAAGATGGCCATCAGATATATGAAAAGTGCTCAACATCACTCATCATCAGGGAAATCCAAGTTAAAACCACAATGAAATATCATTTTACACCTGTTAGAATGGCTAAAATAAAAACACAAGAAATAACAAGTGTTGGCAACGTGAAGAAAAAGGAACCCTCTTGCACTGTTGATGGAAATGCAAATTTGTGTAGCTACTGTGGAAAACAGTATGGTGGTTCCTCAAAAAAAATAATAATAATAATAAAATTACCATATAATCCTGTAATTCCACTACTGGGTGTTTATCCAAAGAAAATGAAAAGACTAATTAGAAAGATATATGCATCCCTTTGTTTTTTGCAGCATTATTTACAATAGCCAAGATATGGAAGCAACCCAAGTGTCCATCAATAGATGAAAGAATAAAGAATACACACACACACACACACACACACACACACACACACACACACGCACTGTGGAATATTACTCAGCCAGAAAATAATAATGAAATCTTACCATTTGCAATGACATGGATGAATCTAAAGGGTATAATGCTAAATTAAATAAGTTAGTCAGAAAAAGACAAATACCACATGATTTTACTCATATGTGGAATGCAAGAAACAAAACAAATAAACAAAGAAAAAAAAGAGACAAAATCCATAAAAGACAAACTGGTGGTTGCCAGAAGAAAGGTGGGTGGGGGGAAAGCATGAAGTAGATAAAGGGGATTAAGAGTACACTTATCTTGATGAGCACTGAAAAATGTATAGAATTGTTGAATCATTATATTGTAAACCCAAAACTAACATAACACTGTATGTTAATTATACTTGAATAAAAACTATTGATAAAAGAAATAAACACAAAAGACAGAAAAAGAGTATAAAACAAAAATAGAAACAAAGAAGGGCAATAAATAAAAATTAGTAATGAGTATGTTAGGTATTCTACTATATCAGCAATCATTTTGAATGTCAATGCTTTAAAGTACCAACTAAAATGCAGAAAATGTCAGAATGGATCAAAACCCAACTATATGTCATTCACAAGAAACTGAATTTAAATATAAAGGCATATATAGATTAAGAAAGAATAAAGGATAAATAAAGTCTAAAAAAAAAAAATGGGGCGCTTGGGTGGCTCAGTCAGTTTAACACCTGCCTTCAGCTCAGGTCATGATCCTGGAGTCCCAGGATCAAATTCCATATTGGGCTCCTTGCTCAGTGGGGAGTCTGTTTCTCCCTCTGCCTGCTGCTCCCCCTGCTTGTGCTCTCTCTAACAAATAAATAAATAAAGCCTTTTAAAATAAAAAAAAGAATAAATGGAAAAAGATATAATACTAATACTAATACAAAGAAAGTGAAGTAGCTATATTAATTTTAGGTTGAGCAGACTTCAGACCAAGGGAAGTTATCAGGGATAAAGAGGCAGATTATATAATGATGAAGGGGTCAATTATCCAAGAAGACATAATGATACTTAACACATACACAACCAAGACAGGGCATTAAAATACTGGAGACAAAAACCTGATAGAACTTCAAGGAGACATAGATAAATCCACTGTTACAGTTGCACATTTCAAAACTCTTCAATCAGAAATGGACAGATTTAGCAGGCAAAAAATCAATAAAGACATAGTTGAACTGAAAAACACCATCAATCAACTGAATATACTGGACATCTATAGAATACTTCATCCAACAACAGCAAAATATACATTCTTCTCAAGCTCACATGAAACATTTCCGAAGACAGGCCACTTTCTGGGCCATAAAACACACCTTAACAAATTTAAAAGAATAGAAATCATATAATTTCTGCTCTCAGACTACAATAGAATTAAATGAGATTGAAAATCTAAAGATAGCTTAGAAAAATTCCAAAATACTTGGAGATTAAACAACACATTTCAAATAACACATAGAATAAGGAAGAAATTTCAAGAGAAAAATTTTAAAAATATATTTTGAATTAAGCAAAAACATAAACTTTGTGAGATGCAGTGAAAACAATGCTTAGAGGGAAACTTTTAACATTTAATGCATATATTAGAAAAGAAAAATGTCTAAAATTAATAGTCTAATCTTTCCCATTAGAAAACTAGAAAAGAAGAGAAAATAAAAGCCAAAGTAAGCAAAAGAAGAGAAATAGTAAAAATAAGAGTATAACTCATTGAAATTTAAAACAGGAAGACAATGGAAAAAATCAAGGAAACTAAAAGCTGGTCCCTTAAAAAGAGCAATAAAAGTGACAATTCTCTAACAAGGTTAACTCTAAGTACAAAAAAGGGTAGAAATTACTAATTTTGATAATGGAAGAGGGGACATCACTGACATTAAAAGATCACTGACATTAAAAGGGTAATAATGGAATGCTTTGAATAACTCTGACATCACTGACATTAAAAAATCACTGACATTAAAAGGGTAATAATGGAATGCTTTGAATAACTCTATACCCACAAATTTGATAACTTATATGAAAAATACCAATTCCTTGAATGACACAATCTGTCAAAATTCACACATGAAAAAACAGACAAACTGAATAGACCTATATTCATTAAAGAAATCAATAAACTTCCAAAATAAAAAGGACCAGGCCCCAAATGGTTCACTCGTGAATTTTGTTTGCCTTTTAAGGAGGAAATTAAACTAATGCTCTACAATTGCATACAATTCTCTGCTTCAGAACATAAAAGCAGAGAAATATTACTCAGCTCACTGTATAAAGCTAGCATTACTGTAATGCCAAAGCTCAGAAAAGACATTACAAGAAAACAAAACTATAGACCAATATCACTAATGAACACAAATGTGAAAGCCTCAACAAAGTATTAGAAAATCAAATTCAACAATATTTTAAAAGGATAACATACCACTACCAATTGGATTTATCCCAGGTATGCAAGGCTGGTTCAACATTCAAAAATTAATTAATATAATCTATCATACCTACAGGTTAAAGAAGGAAAATCACATGATTACATCAAAAATGTAGAAAAAGCATTTGACAAAATCTAATACATATTCATGATTAAAAAAAAAACTCTCAGTAAACAAGAAATAGAAAGGAACTACTTCAACTCGCTGAGGAACGTCTACAAAAAAAAAAAAAAAAAAAAAAAAAAAAAACACAAAAAACACCCAGGTTAAACTCATACTTAATAGTGAGAAACAAGTTTTCCCACTAAGATCAGGAATAAGGTAAGGATGCCCCCTTTCACCAATGCTTTTTAACACTATACTGGAAGCTCTAGCTAATGCAGTAAGACAAGAAAAGAAAATAAATGATATGCATATTGGAAATAAACAAATAAAATGTGTCTTTGTTCTTAGATGACATGGTCATGTATGTAGAAAACCCAAAAGAATTAACAACAATAACAACAACAACCACTTCTGGAACTAATGAGCTTAATAGGAAAGTTTCAGGCAAAGTCAATTGCTTTCTTATGTAATGAAAACATGGAATTTGAAATTTAAAAACACAATACGAAAGAAAGAAAAAAAGAAAGAAAGAAAGAAAGAAAGAAAGAGAAAGCATATGTAGGGAAGGAAGGAAGGGAGGGAGGGTAGGGAAGGAAGGGAGGGAGGGCAGGGCAGGGATTGAAGGAGTAGGAAGGGGAGGGAAGGAGAGAGAAGGGGAAGGAAGGGAAGGGAGAAAGGAAGGGATGGCTGACTTAGGTGTAAATCTAACCAGATATATATAAGATCTATATGAGGAAAACAATATCCCGATAAAAGAAATCAAAGAATTAAATAAATGGAGATATACATGTTAATGAATAGGAAGGTTCAATATCATCAAGATGTCAGTTCTTCCAATTTGATCTACAGATTCAATGCAATCAAAATTCCAGCAAGTTATTTTGTGGATATCAACAAAATGATTCTTCAGTTAAAATGGAAGGATGAAATACCCGCAAGAGCCAACATGATATTGCAAGAGAAGAACAAAGTTGGAGGACTGACAATATACAGCTTAAAATTTACTAAAAAGCTGGGGCGCCTGGGTGGCACAGCAGTTAGGCATCTGCCTTCGGCTCAGGGCATGATCCCGGCATTATGCGATCAGGCCCCACATCAGGCTTCTCCGCTATGAGCCTGCTTCTTCCTCTCCCACTCCCCCTGCTTGTGTTCCCTCTCTCTCTGACTGTCTCTATCTCTGTCAAATAAATAAATAAAATCTTTTAAAAAAATTTTACTAAAAAGCTAAAGGAACCAAGACAGTGTGATATATGTGAAAAATAGATAAATAAATCAATGGAACAAAATAGAGAGTCCATAAATAGACCCACATAAATATAAGCAACTGATTTTTGACAAAAGACCAAATGCAATACAATGGAGCAAAGACAGTTTTTTCCATAAATGGTGCTAGAAAAACTGGACATCCACATTCAAAAACAGTAAGTCTAGACACAGATCTTTACACTCTTCAAAAAAATTAACTCAAAATGAATCATAGACCTAAATGTAAAATGCAGAATTATAAAACTCCTGAAAGATAACTTAGAGGAAAATTTAGATGACCTTGGGTATAGTGATGTTTTTTTGATACCACACCAAGGGCAGAACCCACGAAAAAAATGACTGATAAACTGGACTGTATTAAAATTAAAAATTGTTTTGTGAAAGCTATATTGAGAGAGTAAGAAGATTAACTACAAACTGGGATGTGATATTTGCAAAAGACACATATAGTAAAGGATTGTTATATAAAGAATACAAAGAAATTTTAAAAATCAACAACAAGAAAACAAAGTCCAATTAACAATGTTTCCAAAGATATTAAAAGACACCTTACCAGAGAAGACATGCAGGTGGAAAATAAGCATACAAAAAGATGTTTCACATCATGCTATTAGGGAAATACAAATTAAAACAATAATGGGGTACCACTACACACCCTTAGAACAGCCAACATCTGGAACACTGATAACACCAAATGCCAGTAAGGGTGTGGAGCAACAGGAACTCTCATTCATCACTGGTGAGAATGTAAAATGGTACAGCCACTTTGGAAGACAGTTTGGTACTTCTTACAAAACTAAACATACTCTTATCTCATGAGCCAGCAGGCACGCTCACTGTATGTATTCAAATGAATTGGCAAACTATGTCCACACAAAAACATGAACAGGTGACCCTTGAATGACACAGGTTCGAACTATGCCTGTCTACTTTTTTTAAGAGCTGATAGCAAAAGCCACAATATGTTTATTTATAACTGCTCACCCCAGTCTCTATGGTACACAAAAGCAGTTGGCACATACGTAGTGCCTGCTGCCCTCCTGAGTATCCAGGGAGGCCCCTCAAAGCCATCACCAGGCCCAATGGGCCCTGGGACTGGGCAGCATTGGAGGTTGCCCCTCTGCCCATGAGGTGGTTGAGTTGAGCACTCAGTGCTGGCAAAGAGGAGGCTAGGCTGAAGTGCAGGAACATGAGCAGAAGTCAGGGATAGTGCTGGGCAGGGCAATTTTTAGGCATTCTTTTATGTGTTAAATGAATGAATATTTTAAAAAAAAGAGAGAGAAAAAGAAAGAAAAGAAATTTCAATATTCGTAGTAAAAAATAACCAACGTTTATCACAGGCTTATTTTGAACAAACCATTATTCTAGAATTTACTTCCATTATCTCACTTAATCTTCAGAGCCCTGAGTTTCAACTCTCTTATACAAATTATTAATAACACTCATTTCCCTATTCATTTTATTTTTTTGTCTCCTCTGCCCTAAAATAGATGTTGCACAAGGGGAGGAATTTTTCTCTCACTTATTCACGGCTGTATCCTCAGTGCATGTATTAATGCATACAGCAGGTACTCAATATATATTCAGTGAAAGATTCAATGAATGAATACAAATGGATAGTCTTGGAAGGATTTTATAAGATAAATTAATATAAATAAAATAATTTCTAACTAAATATGTTTGACAAGGAATCACTGTTTCTGGAGGCTCTGCCATATTACTTTAATGTTCAAGATATAGTTGTATCAAAAGACTGGATTCAAGTCACGTATTAGCCACTTACTACCTGTATGGTCTTCAGAAGGTTCTTACGTTTATTAATTCTGATTCCATCTCTATAATTAGAATGTATATTTCACATGCTGTGAGAATTTAATGAGTATAGTATATGAGAATATACAAGATAGCACTTTAGATTATAAAAAATACCACATGCATTAAAACTCAGTATTTTTAAGGCATTTCTTTCTAGAGTGCATTTAATGGGCCACAGAATTTACTTAGTTTCCTTTTATGAAGTATTTCCAATATATTGGTAGATCTTTTTGGGCAGAAAAAAAACTCATTTTTTGAGCCTCATGATGACATCAGAATGAGCAGTTAACTAAAATTTAATTTTTTCAGGGAGTCCTATTTCTGAGCGCCATCTTGTAAGTACGTAATAGAATATCAGAGAGTAAATAGAAATCACTGTCCAAGAAATTCCACAGTAGCCACACATTTCACTATTGTACAATAGTTAAACAGATTTGTCATTTTCTACTTTCTGACTAGAGTAAAATTCTCAAGAAGAATTAGCTAGTCAGAGTGTTCTGTGAAATACAAGCATTAGCTGCTGTTTTACAGAATGTGTTGATCAAAATAGAAAACAGATATTTTTAAAGAATTGTTGGTGTGAAGCATTCACTATACCAAATAAAATATAATTAGCTAGAACATTTATCTGCTAGGACATGAAATTATTTATAATTACATCCAAACTGATGTAATATTAAAAATCATGTAGTGGAAAGAAAAACCTTGGTTTCCAATCCTGGCTACATGATTTTAGGCAAGTTAATGAACATCTCTTGCCGGGAATGGCCAGCAATCCCTGTACCGACAGATGAAAGATTACTCCAAATTTTGCTGGGTAAGAGAGGAGAAGGCAAGCGGGTCAATGCTGGGAGGCAAAGACCCTTTTGCTCTTCTTTGTTCCCGCTTTTATTGGTGTTTCAGGATAATCACAAATCGTTATCACTGTTTCCCAAGCACGTGATGCGTGACAAGGGGTCTTACTGAACCAGGAGGATCTGTTTACCGGAAAGATACGATATGCTAATTTGGGCGTGTTCTATTAAACCGAGCCTAAGGGACAATGCCTACGTGTCTTAGATCACAGGGCGACTGTGTGGGCTAGGAAAGTTTCAGGAAGGCAACTTCCCCCCCTCCCCTGCATTCCACCGGCAGAGTGGTCCTGTAGGCCTCAGCATTCCAAAGGCCTCTGCCCTCCTCCGAAATTTCCCTGCCCTCAGCGGCCTCTGTGTTACATTTTAGCAAGCCAGGTATTATGACTGATTTCATGCTCTATAATGAACCCCAACAATAGCTGAAACTTAGTATCCAAATATTCTTAATATGAGCCTAGTGATAACTATCTTTCAGGGGTTTGTAAAGATTAAATAAGCAATAGGCTTCTGCCACTATCTGAAAGTAGAACATTCTTATGAAATCTTTCTTAAGAAACCCTAAGCCAAAATGGCATAAAATGAAGAAGAGTATCCCGTTTTCTGAAAGTTTGCATCATGCTACTTAACTTCACAAAAGACCTACATTAGTATCTGGTTTTTTTTCTAATCAAAAGAAATACAAAGAAGATTTTACTTTTATAGAAAAAAGTTGTTACCATACTGATGTAGGTCTTTCATAAAACAGAAGTGGGATAACACCAACATTCTGAAAGCAGATGAGACTTGTACATGTAAATGGATCTATCCTACTATATTGTGGAAGACATCTGAATATATTTCTCCCCTTCCCCCCCTCATTCTTTACCTCATATCCTTTTAACTTTTAATTTCAAATTTTAATCATGGATCAATGGGTCAACATTGTTCTAGGGTGAAACAGGAATAAAACAAGAGAGTTTGACTAAGGACACTCTACCTTCTCCACGTTTATCTTGACCACCACCATCCCCAGTTACTGTAATTTTAAAGTGTTCAAGCAAACTTGTTATAAGTATTTTCATGCATAATTATCTCATTACATTCTAACAACATCATGAAAAATATACTTCACAGAGACAGATCAGAATTCAAAAATTTGAAAAGAGAAAGAAATTGCCAGAGAACAGAATAAGAAAGAGATGATGGGGGGCGCCTGGGTGGCACAGCGGTTAAGCGTCTGCCTTCGGCTCAGGGCGTGATCCCGGCGTTCTGGGATCGAGCCCCACATCAGGCTCCTCCGCTGTGAGCCTGCTTCTTCCTCTCCCACTCCCCTGCTTGTGTTCCCTCTCTCACTGGCTGTCTCTATCTCTGTCAAATAAATAAATAAAATCTTAAGAAAAGAAAGAAAAAGAAAGAAAGAAAGAAAGAAAGAAAGAAAGAAAGAAAGAAAGAAAGAAAGAAAGAAAGAAAAAGAAAGAAGAGATGATGGGTATAAAGTGCTATTATATAAAGACATGATACTTTCCCAAAGAGAACATCTACCATCTTGTCTTTCGAATGAGTGCAATGAATTCTAGGACTAAAGATCAGAAATAGCAAAGGTTTGAACAAGATAAATGTTTAATTCTCTTTCTTCTAACATAAAAGTAGGTAATTCTCAGTATACTACTCCATGTGACATCAGGGACATGGCCTTCTGCTATCTTCGTGCTCTACCATTCTTAGGCCAGGGAGTTTCTGCTCAGTGTAGCATTACAGTCTTAGATGATTGCTGAATTCCAGAAATCCTGTCTGAATTATGAGCATGGATGGGTTGAGGAGGATGTCAAAAAAGCACATATGCTTACTGTGTGGTACCTCTCTTAATGAGCTTTCATTAGATAGAGTACCACCCAATAATTTCTACTCATATTTTACTGTCCACCTTGAAGTATAAGAGAAGCTGGAATACTGCCATTTAACTGGGACCATTGCTACCTCGAATAAAGTCAGAATCCTATTACTAAGAAAGAATTGTTATTGTAAAAGTGACAAGAAGACTCTGCCTCAAGGGACTAATTTTTATTTGCTGGGAAAGTTGAGGCTTTGGAGGACTTGAAATAGTGACATGAGAAACTTCTATCAAGCAGCATTAAGAGAAAGAATATGGGTGACAGCTATCACCCCAATCAGTCAACTCAGGTACTATATACTTCATTGGTTTAGACTTCGCTGCATTAGTGTGATTTATTATTCTCCACCATTTAAGCGTATTTAATGAAATTGACAGGAAAACTTCATTAACTTTCATTTAATTAACCTTATCTGATAATTAATAAAAAATGTTTCCCTCTCCATTTATAATTTAATTACAGTTAGATAATAAAGTTCACTCTGATTTTCATTTTTCCATACCAACAAAATACAGTTTAATTTTTTAAAGATTTATTTATTTGAGAGAGAGAGAGCAGGGGGAGAGGCAGACAGAAAGGGAGGGGGAAAGAATTTCATGCACACTCCCCGCTGAGTGTGGAGCCTGACTCAGGGCTCAATCTCACAACCCTGAGATCATGACCTGAGCCAAAATCAAGAGTCAGACACTTAACCAACTGAGCCACCCAGGCGCCCCAAAATACAGTTTATTTGTAAATATCTAGTAATATATATTTGAAACTAAGTTATAACTTTCAAGAGTTCTAGAATTTGAATCAATTATTTAAAATATTTGTTTTCTTGTTCAGTCATTACTACATCACTTACTACTCAATCATCTTTAGTTCATTAATACATCTACTACTACTAACAATAATATTAAAAATAATAGTAATAGTTACCATGTGTTGCTTGCTTACTATGTGCCAGACATTTTATCATCAATATTTACAAAAAACTTCAGGGAATATAATTATTATTATTATAATTACATAAATGAGGATGATGAAGTTTAGAGCAGCCACACTTCCAGATAGAATTGGGGCCAAGTTCTGAATACAGGAAGGCCTATACTCTTAAATACCATATAACTGATTCCAAGTCCTGATGTCATTGAAACCCTAGCCCGAGACTAGAAACACTATCTCCAGGTTTCTTGTAACATAAAAAAAAAAAAAAAAATTACTGTCTAGGCCATATTACCATGATATCTAGTTATTTGTAGTGTGCTAACATATACATGTACATCTGTGAACAAAAATCAATGTTTTATATTATACACAGAGTAAAAACCGTAATTAGAGACCAGTGTAAAGCAAGACAGTTTTTATTATAAAGTTCACAAGAACTAAAGAAATTAAGGTTGGATTACTAAATCATAATATTTTGGGACCAAAAATGAAATACACTTGAACATATCTGAACAAAATATTTTTGTAATTTTAAATTTGTTCATATTAAATATTTTACAAGGGTATAGGTATTACTTATACTTATCAGCAACAATATTTTTAATTAGAGCTTAATGATTTTAACCAAGTACTTACACGTTTAATTGGTTTCAATGCATATCATTGGACTTCTTACATCTTTGCCAACTTTTTTCTGGAGTTATTTTTATTTGCCAATTAGTAATCACAATATAAATGTCTTTTGAGGCTCTTTTTATTTTTTTGGGTTTTTTTTTTCAAATGTAACATCTGGACAGTTACTGAGCTACATGAAAATAATTTTTGGACCACAATCATTTTTCACTGAAACTATAAAAAATGGTTTTTTTTCCATTTATTGTTTTGAAAAGTTCTGCCTGTCTATATTTTCCTTCAAGTAAACATTTGTTTTAATTCAAAAATTTTTAGAAGTTTGTGTGTATTCTTTTCCTTTAATAATTGTGTAACATGGTGAACTGTCTAAAATCCGTCTGGTCTTTGTGAGATTTGAAATATGTTTAACTGTTATTTTTTTCTATTCATATTATTTTAATTATAATTCTTGTTCCATGTGCTCACTTTGCTTATTATATAATAGCTAATATTTATGATTGTATTTTCATGATTTGTTCTCCATTGTCTACTATCTTCCCTTGACTGCTTTTAATTATTTTATCTCCATTTTATATGTATTCTGGAAAAGTTTCCCACATTTATTTGTGTATCGTTACTCTGCTATTTACTGCCTTACATTTTAGCTCCCGGTTTGCTCCCAGTTTCATTCTTCTTTCTCATTAACTAATCTTGATTTCCTTTTATTTTGCCCTATTGTGATTTAATAGGAAGGCAATGTGCACAGTGGTTACGCACATGGTTTCTGGGCTATCCACACTTACCAGTTGTATCCTAGGGCAAATTAGTGAACTCTGTACATCAATTCCTCGTCTATAAAGCAGAAGAGTAATGGCAATTTCCCCAAAAGTAGTTGGAGATAAATGAGTTATAATATGTAAAGTTATTAGAAGAATGCCTCACACATGGTACTGTTATGTAAATGTGTGTTATGAATGGTACAATATACCTCTGTATCTGAATATTAAATTGTTCATATTTAATATTTACTTATGTTTCCTAAACTATTCCTGAGAAAGACTTTTTTAATAGGGTACTTAGACCAAAAAAAATTTTTAATTGGAAATGTTTTCATTATGCACATGAACCAAGAAATTCACTTCATATAAAGAGAGTTCTAACTATTCTGGATTTAGAAAACATAAGGAACTGTGTTAATTCCTTTTATAAAATCAAACATTGGATTAAGAATCCAGGAATACTCTTTATAGAGGGCTATCCTACAGTTCTCAGAGGCTTTATGATATCGATTCTTCTTTTTTATATGCTCAATGAAACTCCAACTTTCACACACCTAATATATGTCAAGTATTGTTCCAGGCACTTATGTTCCTCTTTCTTGGAGTTTAAACATTTAAGTTTAAAGAGATCATGATCATGATGATACATTTTCATCAATGATAAGTGCTAAAAAATACAACCCTAGAAAATGGAATATAGAATGATTCTAACTGCAGGGCTGACCACTTTAGAAAAAAAAGTCAGTCACGAAAAAAATATCTTAATGAAACACCAGTTGAAGAAAGAACTGAATAGCAAGAAGTAGTCAAATCATAGAAACGTCTCTGGAGAAGGCCTTCCAGTTATTGACATGAGAATGAATCTGCTGGGTTAAAAAAATAAATAAATAAAAGCCAGTATGGGGAAAAAAAAAAAAAAAAACCATGGTCAAGGGAGAGAGACTTGACATGGGGTCAAACAAGATAGAGAAAGAGGAAATCATGTAGTAAATTATAGATAAAGACAAAAAAATGTATTTTATTTTAAAAGGCTATAGGGATTTTGATGCAGGATACAAACATTATGTGTATTATATGTGGATTATAAGTCTTAGTATGGAAGCATGAAAAGTCATTAAAGACAATATTACTATTGTTGAAATGAGAGATGGTAATACAGATGGGTGGTAACAGTTAAATGTTGGAGAGTAAGTTGTGAACCTACAGGAACTCAGAAAGAGCTAGTACGGGAAAAGAAGGGAAGAGAGGAAACAAGGCTGACTCATATAAAAACATACACACAGATACATACATATAAATATAAATAGGTGTAGATACCTAGACACATACATATTTTTTATTTACAGATATTCATACTATTTTAAAAAATTCTTATCAAGCTCTCTATTCTAGAAGAGAATCCTAATACAGAAGGTGTAATAGTAGTCTAAGTAAGAGATGACTAAGACTGAAATAGGATCAGGAGTAGAGGAATTTAAAGTAAAATACAGGGGCACCTGGGTGGCACAGCGGTTAAGCGTCTGCCTTCGGCTCAGGGCGTGATCCCAGCGTTGTGGGATTGAGCCCCACATCGGGCTCCTCTGCTATGAGCCTGCTTCTTCCTCTCCCACTCCCCCTGCTTGTGTTTCCTCTCTCACTGGCTGTCTCTATCTCTGTCAAGTAAATAAATAAAATCTTAAAAAAAAAAAAAAGTAAAATACAAATGTTAGACAAACTAAGAAAAAAATCGCCAAAAAGTAGTAACTGAATAATCATATTGGGGATAGGAGGGATTTGGTCACATAGAAGAGAAAAAATTTTAGAGGCTGTATGCTTTGAAGCTAAGAGTGGGTGTCAGTTTGGGAGAGAAGGCCATGAGTCTTGTTTTAAACATACTGAATTTGAAATAAAGATAAGCAAGTAGAAATGCTCTTTGGGCATGTGGCATCATCTCTCAGGAGAGAATGAGACTAGAGTATCTGCATATAGGCGATGGCTAAACAATTCAAATGAGTAAGGTCCCTGTAAAAAAGAATAGAGAAAGGATCAGAGAACAAAGATAACATTTCTAAAAGTATTATGCCTCTTCCCTTTCTGTTCCTTTTTATGTAGTCACAAATATTTAAGAACAAATAAAGGAGTAAATGTGGAATGGATCAGCTATTTTAAAATTCTTATTTAAGAATTTAATTACTGCTTGAAGTATAACTACCACCGAATTCATGTACTTTATAAGTAAGGATAAGACAACATATGTGAATGAGTTTCTCTTGGTTATTTCAATATGGGCAAGCTGTATTTTAGATTTTTCTTTTATTTAGCATACCTTTTTTAATGTCTACTCTGTGATAGCATCTTATAAAGGGTAAACTAAAATGACACACAAAATTTGATATGAACTATTACTTTTCTTAAAAGGAACTGGACCTTTATGTTTTCTGTCAGAATAAATTAAATTATGTATTTTTATAGGAGTAAATTTCATAATTTTATACTATCTTACTTTCTTCAACTGCTTTGGAAGAAAGAAAAAAAGTTAGCCACACTCTTCAGCTTATGGTTTTCAGTAATACTGTGCCTTGAACTCTCAAGAATGATGGTACTAGAAGAAATCAATAGAGATAATCTGTTCTATATACTATCTTCTAAACTAAAATCTCTCAGATAATAAGTATTTATTGTGCGGATCTCAAATTTTAAAGTACATCAGACTCACTTAAGGTGCTCCTTAATAATAGAGAGTCTCAGGCTTTGCCCTCAGAGATCCTAAGTCTGAAGATGCAAAGTGAGGCTAAAACTCTGCATTAAGGCCGTTAAGGCTGTTTCATCTGGTAGACTAGTCTATCAAAGTTACCGATTTATTAAATCTTCACGGATTGCCCAACGTTGTATTCAATGACATAACTAAAATTACTAAATAGGTGACTTTGTTTAATCATCAATTATGCAAAGATTCTCTGCTTATATTGGTACAGGAGAGATTTAGGCTAGATTAAAGGCCTCTGGCTAAAGATCAGTTCAAAGAGAAAGAAGGCAGGCACATTAGACTTCTGGAAAAGCATATGAAGTAGGCGCACCTGGGTGGCGTCAGTTAAACTCCCGACTCTTGGTTTCAGCTCCAGTCATGATCTCAGGGTAGTGAGATCGAGCCCCGCATCTGGCTCCGCACTCAGCCGGGAGTCTGCTTGAGATTCTCTCTGTCCCTCTCCCTCTGTCCCACCCCCATCTTTCAAAATAAATGAATGAATCCTTTTTTTAAAACTATGATAATTAGCTAAGGGATACTTAAAATAAAAAGATAAATGTGACATCAAAAACATGAAATGTAGGGTGGAGGGAGTAAAAATGCAGTTTTGGAATGTGTTGGTATTTAAGATGTTAATCAACTTAAAATACATTTATATACAGAGGATGATATGTGTGAACCTCACAGTAACCACAAAGCAAAACCTATAAATACACAAAAGAAAATGAAAGAGAAATCTAAACATAACACTAAAGAAATTCATCAAATCACAAGGGAAGAGAGAAAGAGAAGAAAAAAAGAAGCAGAGAACTATAAAAACAGTGAGCAAAAAATCAACAAAATGGCAATGAGTACATACCTATTAATAATTAAACGTAAATAGACTAGAGTCCCCAGTTAAAAGCCATAGAGTGGCTGAATGGATAAAAGATAAGACACACCTATATTCTACCTACAAGAGACTGACTTCAACAGTAAGGACCCTCCACAGGGTGAAAGTGAAGGTTTAGAAAAAGATAATCTAGCAAAATTAAAAGAAAGCTATTGTAACTATATTCCTATCAGAAAAAATAGAGTTTAGGGGCGCCTGGGTGGCACAGCGGTTAAGCGTCTGCCTTCGGCTCAGGGCGTGATCCCGGCGTTCTGGGAACGAGCCCCACATCAGGCTCCTCCGCTATGAGGCTGCTTCTTCCTCTCCCACTCCCCCTGCTTGTGTTCCCTCTCTCGCTGGCTGTCTCTATCTCTGTCAAATAAATAAATAAAATCTTAAAAAAAAAAAAAAGCATCTTTAAAAGGCTATAGCTATACATTCGTATTTATGTGGCCTCCTAGCAAAATCAAAACTATAGGGAACAAACTGATGGTTACCAGAAGGAAGGTGGATAGGGGGATGGGTTCATCAGGTAATAGGAATATGGAGTGCACTTGTTATGATAAGAACTGCGTATTGTATGGAAGTATTGAATCACTGTATTGTACACCTGAAACTAATATTACACTGTGTATTAACTAACTGGAATTTAAATCAAAACTTAAAAAAAAAAGAACATGAAAACAGTAATTCGAAAGGATATATGCAATCCAGGTTTATTGCAGAATTATTTACTATAGCCAAATTATAAAAGCAACCCAAGTGTCCATCGAGAGATACATTGATACACACACGAATATTACTCAGCCATAAAAAAGAATGAAATCTTGCCATTTGTAACAGCATGGATGGAGTTAGACAGTATAATACTAAGCGAAATAAGCCAGTCAGAGAAAGACAAATACCATACGATTTCACTGATATGTGTAATTTAACAAGCAAAACAACAAAGCAAAGGGAAAAAAGAGAGAGAAAGCAAAATCAGGAAGCAGATCCTTAATTAAAGAGAACAAACTGATGGTTGCCAGAGAGGAGGGGGTTAAATAGGTGATGGAGATTAAGGGGTACACTTCATGTGATGTGCACAGGGTGATGTATACAAGTGTCGAACCAGTATATTAGATGCCTGAAGCTAATATAACACTGTATGTTAACTGGCATTAAAATGAAAACTTTAAATGAAATAACAGAAGAAAAAGAATAGAGTAAAAACCTATCCTTCATCCCTGATGCCTAATAAGACTGTTTAATTCAAGATACAATTACAGGACACCTGACATTATGTATGGTGGTAAACTGTAGTTGTATGCTCTATAAGAATAACACATTGTTTTGGAACTTCACACTTCATGCAGGCATAAAATGTAAAGAGGTAATAATCAATCGGAAGAATTAAAATTCATCTTTAAGTATAACAAAATAATTATTTTAAGACTATTTTAAAAATCTTTGCCTGGTCATTTAATCCTAGTAAAATGCATGCTTATACATTAGCCAGTTAAAAATTTGTGAAACACGGTTTAGATGTAAGATCATCGTATTACTTTTTGAGGATGAGGGTAATAATTATCACAATGAAAAATAAGATTTTTCTCCAGATGATGTATTCTGTCTACTTCCTTGCTAGAAGCCTCAGTGTGAGTGTGCCGGTCTCCTCCGATTCATAAATCCACGAAAGTCTCCCGACCAGCAAACCGGCTTGTGCTCATACTGCACTGCCTCGCAGCTACGCACTCTAATTAGTTGAGGTCATTTAAATACATTTTGCATGAAGCACCTAAAACTCAATGTGCCATTCTGTGTATTTATCAAATTACTAATCCATATGCTACACCACACTTATACCAGGCTTTCAGCTACCGGAGGATGCTACGTGAATTAAAATTGTCCAGGCCGTCATCTGCATAAACAAAATTAGCGTATGCCATTATTTTTCATGAGAGAGGGCAATGGAACGCACTCGAAAAGGAACAAATCACCAACAGTAGTTTGCGTAAGCTTAAAATGCTTTTTTTAAACTTTAAAAAACCTAGTATTAAAGTGGCTTCGATTTCACTTTCTCTCTTCAACATATTACCTCCACTCTACTGGTAAAGTAATTTATTCCATCCTCTGTGGAGAGCCCGGATCTTATTTGCCGGCATATTTATCTTTTCTGCCACTGCACTGTCATTCATCTGCAATCTCCACGGAGGACCAGACCTGTGCAGAATTGCAATTAGGATTGATTCAACTAAATCCAGGCCACAGAGCTGATGCTGACAGGGTGACCTCAAGAGAATTTAAGATGCTGGGTTAGAAAACACACAGCACATGTGCATGCAAACACTCTCACTCTCTCTCTCTCTCTCTCTCTCTCTCTCTCTCTCGTTTCATCATTCGTTGGGCTTTTTATTTACTTATTATACTTTGGACCAAAGCAGACATTTTCTTAAAAAATGTTTGGTACTACAATGAAAAAGTAAACTGTTTCACAGCAATTTTGAAAACCTAGGGGAAAAAACTTCCATAGAAATTTCTATGTTGAAGTAGTTTAAAGGGCAGTTTGTAAAGAACAGAAACCTAATTTCCACTAAGGTTATGTATCTTTAGCTCTCTGCTCGATCTGAGCAGAGTGAACCAGAATGCAAAGCAACACAGATAAAGTTGCTCTGTTCTCACATTCCTGCTGTCACAGATCTTCAGCCATTCCATCATAATCACCAAGAGAGCATCACCTGTGTGTCAGTGAAATGGTCTAATACAATTTCCCAAATAATTCTTGGTTCAGTGGGACAGTTCCGTGGATTCAAAAGGCAGTAGCTGCAAGCACAAGCAGGAAGCGATGAGTTTCTCTGACCTGTCGTACATAACGTGTCTTACCAATCCTGAGCTTCTGCGCCTTAGGAGTCATCTATTATAGATGACCTGTCCTCATTCTTATCACATAGAAGGGAGGAAAGTTTGCCATGAGGGAATGAGTCAAACTTACTCTGTAAAGTAAAAAGGAAATTGGAAATGGATAATAACAGTAGCTGAGTAATCTTCTCTAAGTAGATTTTCTTTACATTTTTCTCTCGGGAGACAGAATTTTGCTCTCCCAAAGGGATAATGTTGGATGGGTAAGAACAATCTGATTTAATCTAATAAGGGAAATGAGAACATCGCAGAAAGCAAAATTCAATAAAGGAAAATCAAACTGAGCAAAGGAGAGGATTATGTAGTTTGGTTAATAGGATAGACGATGAGGTGTCAAAACTCCCTCATTCTTTTTTCCTGCTTAACCAAATCACTTCAAGAAAAAGGTCAATAAAAGAAGAAAAGCTCCTCCTTCCCCACAATATACTCAAAGTCTATCAAAACTTGTTGTAATGGGCATTAAGATTTTAAATTTTTTAAAGAGTGCACTGCAATTAATTTTGTAAGAGAAATAATAATGAATTCCTTTCTCCCCACGTGAAGACCAGATTTTTTTTCCCCTTCTTATAGCAGAAACTATACTGAGCATTCTATACCATCTTTCCAGTCTGGGTCAAGAAAACCACTAAAATGGGAGCTGACATTTTGCATACAATACTCAGAATTGTCCATAAGAATGCAAGAAGGAAAAAGTAAGGTTCCATCCAGTATCATTGAGCCTCTTTGAATGTGGGTTTACTGAAATTTCAGTTTTCAGACTTTAAAGGAAAACTCTACAACATACATCTCTCATCTTCACAGGAGTATCATCCATATAAATAACTTCTGGAGAATAATACGGAGCTAGATGGTCTATAAGCCATATTGCTATTCATACCACCTGAAAAGCACGGTGTTGTTTTTTATCTTACTACTTTTCTTATTTTACTCTGCTAATCAGAAAAAGTATCTAATAAGTACAAGAAAAATTTTGTTCTTATAATTGATCCTTTCGTGTATGAAGGAGCAAGAAGAGAAAGTATAAAGTATCAATGTGCTTTGATTCACAGTAGCAGCTGAAGAGGTATTAGGTCCCTACTCACAAAAGAAAATTATGTCCTGCTTCTGTTTATAACTATTAAACTGCTTTTATGAAGCATTCAGAACCTCCATTAGAAATGAAATTATAGAAGAGTTATAACATTCCAGCAGTTAAGATAATTATCAAAAGAGAAAGAAAAAGATGTTTCATTAAGTATTTGTGGCAGTTAGGGTACCACACAGTCCAAGTTGGATTCTCAGTTTTACGTCACAGAAGCTGGGTTTTATTACCATGAGGTGATTTTGAACAGGTAAGTAAATCACATTAAACAGACCTCCTAAAACATTGATTCATACACCTGAATATTTATGGGTTTTTTTTTTTACCTGAGAATATGGGACATATATTTCCAGTTACCAATGAATCGATTGGTTTTCTGTAACACTATCATCTCAAACTTGAGATATTTAAAAAACCAAACTTAGAATTACAAAGTAGTCGTGCAAGTGTGAAGTCAGAATAAAGGCAGTTTAACAGTTTTACCTGCTATTTGATCCCATCTGTGGTAAAGCTGGAAAAAATTTTAATGGTTGTGTCAATTGGATACAGCTGCTGAATAAATACTTAAAAGACCTTACTATCCATTTCCAATATTTGTTATTACTCAACAAATCTTCTATTATTAGAATCTATAAAATAAACATGTTTTCATTATAGATTAATTTTTTTATTAATTATACTTCAATTGTTGCCTTTTTTTCCCCCACAGACATACTTCAAATCTCTCATAAGATTGAAGAAGGAACTTCAATCCAATCACAAATATGAATTACTTTATAGTTTTTTTAATGTTTCAGAGGCTTTTCAGAGGTGGCTAAGCTTATCTACTGTATGTTAAATGCTTTTATTTTTACCTTCTGATATACTTTTTAAATTGTGGGGTGTTTATCCTATTAAAACCTGTGACTGCTATGTACCACTGACCCAAGTATTGTCTGTGTGGGCAGGAAAATTTCATTAAAAAATTTTATGCATCACTGACTTATAAATAGCATTTATTATGTTATTATTATTGACTATAAAAGAAACTCGTATTTTATAAGTTTAAATATTTTTAAGTGTAGGTAACAGAAAACCCATCATAAATTGGCTTATATAGTAAAAGTATTATTTTATATAACAAGAAATGCAGAGCAGGCATAATCCCAGGACTGGTTTATTCACTGACTCAATGATGTAATTAAGAACCTACATATTCAGGGGGAGGAGAAAAGGTGGAAGAGGAGTAGGGGACCCCTTTTACAGCTGGTGCCCTGAGCCGAGCTGGATATCTACCAGACCAGCCTGAACACCCACGGAATCAGCCTGAGATGCAGGAAGATACATCTGGATCTCTACAAATGAACATCTCCAGCGCTGAGTACTGAGGTACAAAGTGGGGAGCCATGAACCCGCGCACAGATATTGGAAGATAAACGGAAGGGGGAGGGAACCCACATGCCCGAGCGACGGGAAGCAGTAGCCACTTGCACTGGGGAGCGGGCCGGACTCTTGGACCGGCACCCGTGAGAGGGCAGACTGCGACCATGAGCCTGGGAACCCGCAAGCAACCAGACTGAAAACTGGAGCTCCGGTGTGCACACGTGAACCACACTGAAACAGCGAGCTCGGGAGCCGGCGCGGGAACCGGGGGTGGCTGGTGGTGTTAGAAGCACAAAGGACATGGGGCCCTGGGTCGTGCAGTCGTTAAGCATCTGCCTTCAGCTCAGGGCGTGATCCCGGCGTTCTGGGATAGAGCCCCACATCAGGCTCCTCCGCTGGGAGCCTGCTTCTTCCTCTCCCACTCCCCCTGCGTGTTCCCTCTCTCACTGGCTGTCTCTCTGTCACATAAATAAATAAATCTNTAAAAAAAAAAAAAAAAAAAAGAAGCACAAAGGACAGAGACGTGCCAGCCCTGGAAGTGAGGGCTGGGACAGCAGCTGTGGGGCGCACAACCCAGGACGCTACAGGGTTTCTGGCAGCACTGACAGAAACAGAGTTAAAGTGGTCAAAGGAGCTCAGTGGAGAGCCCACTGCGATCTCTCTGTTCTGAGACAGAGGCTAGGACACCAACACTGCTGTTCTGACTCTAGAACAGTCACAGAACCACCAGGGAAAGCCATGAGAGAACAAAAGCCCGGAAATACCAGCTCACATTGTGCCCATCCCCATCCCCCCTCACAGGGGACAGGGAGACTCTACCCACACAGGGTTGCCTGAGTATCAGCACAGCAGACCCCTCCCCCAGAAGGCAGGCTGAAAAATCAAGAAGCCCACATCCCTAAGATCCTTATAAAACGAGGGCGCACGGCCTGGGTCCCGGTCAATAATTTCGGCTCTGGGCATCCCCACAGCCTCTCCTCATCAGAATGACGAGGAGGGGAAATCCCCCCCAGCAAATAAAAGATAATGAGTCTGTGGCCTCTGCCACAGAACTGATGGATATGGATATAACCAAATTGTCAGAAATGGAGTTCAGAGTAACAATGGTCAAGATGTTGTGTAGACTTGAAAAAAATATTAACGAAAATATTAACAAGAATATAGAATCTCTAAGGGTGGAAATGAGAGCGAATCTGGCAGACATTAAAAATGCTATAAATCAAATACAGTCTAAACTAGACGCTCTGAGGGCCAGGGTAAATGAGGCAGAAGAATGAATTAGTGAATTGGAGGATGGGATGGTAGAAGAGAAAGTTAAAACAGAAATGTGGCTTAAAAAAATCCATTCTCAAGAACGTAGATTATGAGAGATTACTGACCCAATGAAACGTTCCAATGTCAGAATCATTGGCATCCCCAAAGGGGTGGAGAGAGAGAGGTCTAGAAGAGATATTTGAACAAATTGTAGATGAAAACTTCCCTAATCTGTCAAAGGAAACAAGCATTCATGTCCAAGAGGCAGAGAGGATCCCTCCCAAGGTCAATCACAGCACACCTACACCACGTCACATCATAGTGCAATTCGCAAATATTAGATCCAAGGATACAGTATTAAAAGTGGCCAGGGTGAAGAAAATCCTTACGTACAGTGGTAAAAATATCAGAATAACGACAGACCTGTCTGCACAGACCTGGCAAGATAGGGAGGGTTAGCAGGGTATTTTTAAAGCTCTGTCCGAGAAGAATATGCAGCCAAGGATCCCTTACCCAGCAAGGATGTCATTCAGAATTGATGGAGAAATAAAGACCTTCCAGAATTGCCAGTCATTGACCAATTTCATAACCACAAAACCAGCCCTACAGGAGATATTAAGGGGGGTTCTATAAAGGTAAAAAGGCCCCAAGAGTGATACAGAACAGAANAAGAAATGGATGCCTTCCTGGAAACCTATAAACTACCAAGACTGAAACAGGAAGAAATTGATTATTTAAACAGACCGATTAATTATGAAGAGATTGAAGCAGTGATCAAAAACCTCCCCCAAAACAAGAGTCCAGGGCTGGACAGATTCCCCCAGGAATTCTCCCAAACATTCAAAGACGAAATAATACCTATTCTCCTGAAGCTGTTTCAAAAAACAGAAACAGGAGGAAAACTACCAAACTCATCCTATGAGGCCAGTATTACCTTGATCCCCAAACCAGGCAAAGACCCCATCAAAAAGGAAAATTACAGACCGATTTCCCTGATGAATATGGACGCCAAAATTCTCAACAAGATCCTAGCTAATAGGATCCAACAGTACATTAAAAGGATTACCCATCATGACCAAGTGGGATTCATCCATGGGAGGCAAGGGTGGTTCAACATTCGCAAATCGATCAGTGTGATACATCATATCAACAAGAAAAGAGTCAAGAACCATATGATCCTCTCAACTGATGAAGAAAAAGCATTGGACAAAATACAGCATCATCTCCTGATTAAAACCCTTCNATTTCCCTGATGAATATGGACGCCAAAATTCTCAACAAGATCCTAGCTAATAGGATCCAACAGTACATTAAAAGGATTACCCATCATGACCAAGTGGGATTCATCCATGGGAGGCAAGGGTGGTTCAACATTCGCAAATCGATCAGTGTGATACATCATATCAACAAGAAAAGAGTCAAGAACCATATGATCCTCTCAACTGATGAAGAAAAAGCATTGGACAAAATACAGCATCATCTCCTGATTAAAACCCTTCTGAGTGTAGGGATAGAGGGTACATTCCTCAATTTCATAAAAACCATCTATGAAAAGCCTACAGCAAATATCATTCTCAATGGGGAAAAGCTGGAAGCCTTTCCCTTAAGATCAGGAACATGACAAGGATGCCCACTCTCGCCATTACTATTCAACATAGGACTAGAAGTCCTTGCAACAGCAATCAGACAGCCAAAAGGGATAAAAGATATCCAAATTGGCAAAGAAGAAGTCAAACTGTCTCTCTTCACAGATGACATGATACTCTATATGGAAAACCCAAAAGACTCCACCCCCAAACTACTAGAAGTAATACAGCAATTCAGTAATGTGGTGGGATACAAAATCAATGCTCAGAAATCAGTTGCATTTCTATACACAAACAATGAGACTGAAGAAAGAGAAATTAGGGAATCCATCCCATTTACAATAGCACCAAAAATCATACGTTATCTCGGAATTAACTTAACCAGATATGTAAAGGATTTATATTCTAAAAACTACAAATCGCTTTTGCAAGACATTGAGGAAGACATAAAAAGATGGAAAAATATTCCATGCTCATGGATTGGAAGAATTAACATAGTTAAAATGTCCATACTACCCAGAGCAATCTACACTTTCAATGCCATCCCGATCAAAATACCAATGACATTTTTCAAAGAACTGGAACAAACAGCCCTCAAATTTGTTTGGAACCAGAAAAGGCCCCGAATCACCACGGAATTGTTGAAAAGGAAAAACAAAGCTGGGGGTATCACGTTGCCAAATTTCAAGCTATACCACATCAATACTACAAAGCTGTGATCACAAAGACAGCATGGTACTGGCACAAAAACAGACACATCGACCAATGGAACAGAATAGAGAACCCAGAAATGGACCCTCGGCTCTTTGGGCAACTAATCTTTGATNCACATAGACCAATGGAACAGAATAAAGAACCCAGAAATGGACCCTCAGCTCTTTGGGCAACTAATCTTTGAAAAAGCAGGAAAAAACATCAATAAATGGTGCTGGGAAAATTGGACAGCTATATTCAAAAGAATGAAACTTGACCATTCTCTTACACCATACACAAAGATAAATTCCAAATGGATGAAAGACCATGATGTGAAACAGGAATCCATCAAAATCCTAGAAGAGAACATAGGCAGCAACCTCTGCAACATCTGCCATAGCAACTTCTTTCATAACACATCTCCAAAAACAAGAGAAACAAAAGAAAAAATGAACTTGTGGGACTTCATCAAGATAAAAAGCTTCTGCACAGCCAAGGAAACAGTCAAAAAAACTAAGAGACAGCCCACGGAATGGGAGAATATATTTGCAAAGGACACCACAGATAAAGGACTGGTATCCAAGATCTACAAAGAACTTCTCAAACTCAATACATGGGAAACAAATAATCAAATAAAAAAATGAGCAGAAGATATGAACAGACACTTTTCCAATGAAGACATACAAATGGCTAACAGACACATGAAAAAATGTTCAAAATCATTAGCCATCAGGGAAATTCAAATCGAAACCACATTGAGATACCACCTTATGCCAGTTAGAATGGCAAAAATGGACAAGGCAAGAAACAACAAATGTTGGAGAGGATGTGGAGAAAGGGGAACCCTCTTCCACTGTTGGTGGGAAGGCAAGTTGGTACAGCCACTTTGGAAAACAGTGTGGAGGTCCCTTAAAAAGTTAAATATAGAGATACCCTATGATCCAGCAATTGCCCTACTCAGTATTTACCCCAAAGATTCAGACATAGTGAAGAGAAGGGCCATAGGCACCCCAATGTTCATAGCAGCATTGTCCACAATAGCTAAATTGTGGAAGGAGCCAAGATGCCCTTCAACAGATGACTGGATTAAGAAGATGTGGTCCATATATACAATGGAATATTACTCAGCCATCAAAAAGAACAATTTCACAACTTTTGCAGCAACATGGACAGGACTGGAGGAGATAATGTTAAGTGAAATAAGTCAAGCAGAGAAAGACAATTATCATGTGGTTTCACTCATTGATGGAACACAAGAAATAGGAAGATCAGTAGGAGAAGGAAGGGAAGAAGGAAGGGGGGGTAAACAGAAGGGAGAATGAACCACGAGAGACTATGGACTCTGGGAAACAAACTGGAGGGCTTCAGAAGGGAGGGGGGTGGGGGAATGGGATAGGCTGGTGATGGGTAGTAAGGAGGGCACGTATTGCATGGTGCATTGGGTGTTATAAGCAAGTAATGAATCATGGAACATTACATCAAAAACTAGGGATGTACTGTATGTGACTAACATAATAAAAAATTATTAAAAAAAAAAACCTACATATTCAGGTTCTTTCGGTTCAACCAACCTCAGTATCAGTGCTATTTTATCTAATGGTAGCCAGATAAATAAATATGGAGACCAGGAATCATTTGTAACATATTAATAAGCTGTCCATGAAAATATTCCTTCTGACTCATTATTTTATGATTATCTCTCCCAAATGTTTCCTTAGCATATTCCCCTCACATTTCATTGACTCATACTATATTTTGTGCCTATATCTACATCAATCCTTGGCAAGGCAATGAAATCAAAGTAATTGATACAAACTAGTGATTTCCAAACTTTACTATGCATCAGAATCACCTAAAGAAATTGTAAAAATACGGATCATGAGTTCCCACCTAAATGTTTCACATCAGTATATCTTTGGTGGGTAATATAAATTCCATTTTTATAAGTCCACAGGTGATACTAATGCTGTTGGTCCCAGAGCCACACTTTGAGAACTGCTACTCTAGTGTATACAGTAACTGATCTTCTGAAAGTCTATATGTGAGAGAAAAAAATCCCCTTATAAAAGCAAGACGTAACTTTTGCACCAGAAGAATCAAATTCAGTGACCATTATGGTATCATATGCACAAATTTTCAAGCTAAGGTTTATTAGGAAAGCCCACGACTGGAACTTAGAGGCAAAGTTTTGCTATGCAAGATTATTGCAATCTGTTGAATGTAAATATTAAGAAAATGCATTGTATTTTGGGCATGTGCTCAAGCTAAAACTGAGCCCTTTTGAAATCTAGGAAATTTAAAAACAAGCAAAAAAAATCAAATATAATCTAAAAGCTCCAAGCATTTTTTTTAATTTTTTTTTTTTTTTTTAGTTTACAAAAAGAAAATTGTTTGAGACCAATAGTTTGGGAAAAACAATCTTAAAGAGCCATGTGAAGAATCTGCAATGCAAGTAAAGAGAAGGAAGTATAGGGACAAATTGAATTGAGTCTTCCCTGGACTCTACAGAATAGATAAGAATACAGAACAGGTAAGATATCCCCGAGACTTCAGACACACTCCGACTACCACAGTTCAGGACAGAACTGCCACACAGAGCTTCTCAAACTTTAATGTGCTAGTGTATCGACTGGGGAACGTATTAAAATGCAGACTATGATTTAGGTGGTCTGGAGCAAGTCATGAGATTCCATTTTTCTAACAAGTTCCCACATGTTGTCAATACTGTTGAAACCAGAGTGCATTTTGAGTAGCAAGGTTTTACAATCAAGCAAGTCTTAAGTAGACCTTGCTACAATTGGCTACATAAGAATTACCCAGGGAACTTGTAAAACGGCAATGAGGAGCTAGTAAATTGCTGTAAGAAGGGAACTAAAGAATGGATTGGGGAGCATATAAACATCAGGGAAATCAGTAAAGAGAATATCTCAATAGTCCATGAGAGAGCATATAAAAGTCTGAACCAACTAATCAAGTTGAAGAGGAAAAATCATTTTAAAGAGATATTTTTGGTGTAGAATAAGCAGAAACTGGTAAATATAATTTATTATAAGTAAATGCAAAGGAAAGGCAGAAAAAAGTATCTGACTTGGAATAAATGATCTAATAAATTGGAATTCACCAAGATAAGGTAAAAAGAGAAAAAAAGAGATGAGGTCATTTCCAAGTGTGAAGTTTTGGAACTTGAAAATGTGTGTGTGTGTGTGTGTGTGTGTGTGTGTGTGTACATCTTCTGAATATATATGATTATAATATATATTATAATTCAGAAGAGAATTGCATGTCTGAGTCTGGAGTAAGCTGAGATCAAGATTTGGAAAGTGTCAGTCTACAGATAATAGTTACAACAATTGGCATTAGTCCAACAATTATCAAATGAAAGGGAAAGAGATAAGAAGAAAGTCATAACCCATATTAGTACTTCAGGGGCCTATTGAGAAAAATCATCTAACAAAAATGTATAGGAAATAATGATCAGAGAAGTGAGTTTAAAGTGAGTTTAAAATGGATGGCAATTATTTAAACGATGTCGTCAAAAGGACCCAGAGGTCAAGTAAGAGAGGGACTGACTATAACTCATTGTATTGGGTTATTAAGAAATCACCACTGACCTTGGCAGAGGAAAAAAAAATGGAAGTGGGATAAAAAGATAAATTAAGCTCTTTTAAAGAAGAAAATAATAGTGTGAGTATGAAAGAATATGGTGGGGATTATATATACAAAGGATTACAGCATTTACAGAGAAAGGCAATATGTGGAGGAGACCTAATGGATAAACTCAAGGAATATTTTAACCTAGTTCAAACTCCCAGGAGCAGGGAATTTAGCTAACAGTTCCACATTATCAGACCATTTGGTTACATTTGAAAGCGTGTCAAGTAGAAGAAAAAAAAAAAAAGCTAGAACTGCTAAGAAGATTTTTGTTAAGTCCACCAAGCTAAGACATTTCATGAATAAAATCTTAAATAAGCTGCAAAAGCAGGGTACACAGTGGCATGGTTAAAAAGATATTGTGAAATACTAACTCATCTAGAAATGAGATGATAGGTCTAAGTGTCTGCCAAATTATTTGACTTAGAGGTAGAGAAGAGTTTTAACTGATGTAAGGAACAGCTGAAAACTTGCTAAAAATGTGGTTTAAGAACTCCACAGAAAGCTGTGTGTAGTTAGAGTGTTCAGAATACTGAGAGAATAATGCTATTCCATCATTAGGTATAGGACAAGCAAGGACACATGCATGTGAATTGTCCAAGAACAGGAGACACTTAGAACCTAATCAACCTCCAAGGCCCAGACGTAAAACTGAAAATGGAAAATACGGGCTTCTAACATTGGCTCAATAACAGGTAAGTGGTAATAGGAGAGAAGAACAGACTAAGGGAAAGGGAAGACAGCAAAACGGAGCTTCCACGGAAAATAACATTTGTATTCAGAGACTGGAACAATGGACGAAGTGACATTAGTTGAAAATAACCTAAGTTAGAGTGTGAGCCTGCTTCGGAAAAATAAAACTGCATGCCACGCCTATAAAGAACAACTTTTGTTAAGAGGAATGGGGAAACACCTAGGGAAATTCATGGAGAAGAAAAGCAGAGAACTACCTATAGAGTCTCATGAATTCTTACCAAAGTTTAAAAAAAAAACAAAAGCAGAAAATGGAGCAATTGGGGCGCCTGGGTGGCACAGCGGTTAAGCATCTGCCTTCGGCTCAGGGCGTGATCCCGGCGTTATGGGATCGAGCCCCACATCAGGCTCCTCCGCTAGGAGCCTGCTTCTTCCTCTCCCACTCCCCCTGCTTGTGTTCCCTCTCTCACTGGCTGTCTCTATCTCTGTCAAATAAATAAATAAAATCTTTTAAAAAAAAGAAAAAAGAAAATGGAGCAATAGAAATAAAGGAGTTAAAGAAAAGACCGTGTACACACACACACATACACAATTCTGTAGATTGTAGATCAAAACAGGAGCACGTAAAATAGGTCAAATACAAAACAGTCTGAGTGAACTGCCTACATAATTAAAGGAAGAACTGAGAAATAGGAAGAAATGGATGGAATTAGGTCTATTGTTTTCATGAACCACTGGGATATGATTGAATGCATAGGTAAATTTGTTTTGCTTGTACAGTGTCAAGTTTAAGAATTGTAAATGAGTTACATACAATGGCATTTTTATTTTTAAAAATATACTGTTGAAAATCAAAGGAGATAATGCAAGTGAAAGTGTTTTGATGAAGTTAAGTGTTCTATGTGGAAGGTGCAATTATTATCTTTACCTTGTAATTCCAGTGCTGGTTTTCAGTCCTTAAACCTTTGCTCATATCTAAGCAATTTGAATTCATTCTATGGCTAAGATGTCATTATCTTGTATCTAAGGCTCTACTAAATTTGAAATATATTTCATCTAAGTGTGCACCTTCTGTCAACTCATTTGCAAAGCTATCAAGAAAATCCATCAATTTTTCTAGCTTGTTTTTGATTAAAAGAAAAATAATTTTCCATGTACTCTTCAAGAAAGAACATGCTTATTTTTAAAATATTTGTATTCCTATTTCAACAAGAAAAAAGAGAGAGGTTATACATCAAAAGCCCTATTTTAGTAGGTTTAAAAACACAAGAAAAATAAATCAATTTCATGCATTTTAGAGTTTGTTATAAATATTCCTACCAAAACACAACTCTATCTCCCAGTTCATATTAAAAGTGATGAATGGAGAAGTCATTTGGGTTTTAACTGTATCCACAACAGTCTATTTTTTCAAAATAAGTGAAACACAAAGGCAATTTTTTTAAGTTGGATATTGATAATATGTATTTCATTGTCTTGGTCTCTATACATTTTTTTCATATTGTGAAACTTTGCTTATTAAAAATAGAACCAGTAAAGGCCATTATTTTAAAAAGTGAGAAATTGTGTAAGTGATGTAATAAAATAAAGATTATAAAATAATGATAGAATTACTTCACAGAAATAAAAGAAAATAAAAAAGTGTGTGTGTGCATGCGTGTGTTACATTTCCTCTTTCCTTAAAAATTAATTTAGAAAATTGTCAGGCCACTCACAGTGAAAAAGATACTATGTTTGAACTATATGAAATTGCTAGTACTTAACTATGTTTTGGCCAAGAAAGTGTAAATTTCTTATGGTAAGCCTGCATTAAATATCTCTGACTACTTAGCATTTGAAAAGTTTCATATTAATTACAATTTAAGATAAATCTGGAACTTTAATTTTTTTAAGATTTATTTATTTGAGAGAGAGAGAGAGACAGGGAGCATGAGCAGGAAGAGGAGTAAAGGGGGAGGGAGAGGGATGGGTAAGGAATCTCAAGCAGACTCTGTGTTGAGCATAGGCGACTGTGAGATCATGACCTGACCTGAAAGCAAGAGCTGGATGCTTAACTAACTGAGCCACCAGGCACCCCTGGATCCTTAACTCTTTAATGTGATAGAAACATCCTATTAAATTTTTGAGATAACCACCTGATATATTTAGATAGCATTTATTTTCCAATGGATATGATTTATTGATATTAAAATTTTTTCTTAGTGCTAGTTGTCTTTATGACAATTGAGACATATTTTAATTTTATATGGAGACTTGTTTTAAAAGGAAGTGAGCCTCAACAGGCCTAGAACTGAAACTTATGCCTCCGTTTCTCTTATCAACAGAGTCAATTTGTTAAATTTTGTGTATAACCTAAAAAGTTGCCTATGTATGAAAAAAAAAACAACAACCTGTCATCCTAAAATTAGGAAATTTCAAAGGACTGTGACTGTAAAAAGTCAGTATTATACAAATCCCTTGCAGATGAATAAAAAATGAGCACATTCAATGAACGTGTTTCTTCTCAAGTAAATGTTGCATAAGGAGCAAAGGTAGATGATTTCTTCTATAAGTAAAAAATAACTGTACTATCAATTTTATGAACTTTTCACCAAGCTGCTGTGAAATAAGAGATCTAATGGCCATTTGAAATTCCTTCAGAGCCATCTAAAATTCTTTTGAAAATGTTCTTATTAAAGCCATACTTTAAAGTTAAATTTCATCATGACCAGGGGAGATTTATTCCAGATATACAAGGCTCATTCAACATTGGAAAAATCAATCAAAGTAGCCCTCCATATTACCAAGCCAATAAAGAAAAATCATACACTCTGAATTGACAAAAGAAAGACAGGAAAAAAGAAAAGAAAAGAAAAAAAAAGAAAAGAAGAAAAGAAAAGAAAAAAAGAAAGAAAGAAAGAAAGAAAGAAAAGAAAAGAAAAGAAAGAAAGAAAGAAAGAAAGAAAGAAAGAAAGAAAGAAAGAGAAAGAAAGAAAGGAAGGAAGGAAGGAAGGAAGGAAGGAAAATAAATTAACAGGGGCGCCTGGGTTGATCAGTCAGTTGAGGGTTTGACACTTGATTCAGCTCGGGTCATGATCTCAGGGTCAGGAGATCAAGCCCCAAGAAGGTCTCCATGCTCAGTGGGGAGTCAGCTTGCAATTCTCTCCCTCTCCCTTTGCCCCTCCCCCTGCTCATGCTCTCTCTCTCGCTCTCTCTCAAATAAATACATAAAATCTTTTCAAAAAATTGACAAAAACCAACACCCATTTTCAGCAAGTTAGGAATAGAGGGGAATTATCTCAATTTGATAAAGACCATCTATATAAACCTGCAGTTAACATCATACTAATGACTGAAAGACTGAATACATTTTTCCTAAAATAGGGAACAAGGGAAGGAGATCTGCTTTCATTATTCTGAACAATGGAAGTTCTGAGTGAGCGCAATAAGACAAAAAAGAAAATGGATACATATTAGAAAAGAAGAAATAAAACTGATCTATTTAAAGATGACATAATTGTCTACATAAGAAAATCCCAAGGAATTTACCACACACACACACACACACACACACACAAAACCCTACTATACCTAATAAGGGAGTTTACCAACGTCAAGGATCAACACAAAAATCAACTGCATTTCTGTATATTGACAATGAACATGTAGGAACTGAAATTAAAAACACAATACTCTTCATAATCACTCTAAAGAAAATTAAATAGTTATGCACTTAACAAAACATGTATAGGACCTTTAACTTGAAAATTATAAAATGCTGATGAAAGAAATCAAAGACCCAAATAAATAGAGAAATATTTCATTGTCATTGATTGGAAGACTCAAAAGAGTAAAAATGTCATTTCCCCCCAAATTGATTTATATGTTTAATGAAATTTCTGCCAAAATTCCAGCAAAGTTGTTTGTGGGCACTGACAAGTTAATTCTAGAATTTATATGAAAAGGTACAGGCCACATACCATACAGTCCCAGGACTCACTAAATTAATATTGACAAAGATGATAAAGGAGGAATTATTCTACTTCATGTTAAGGCTTACTATATACCCAAATTAGTCAAAATAGTGTGGTTTTGGTAGCAGGCTAGACACGTTGATCAATAAGATAGAATAAAGATGTTCTAAGTCATATCAATATGCCCAGCTGATTTTTGATAAAGATGTAAAAAAAGTTCAATGGAAGAAAGATACCCTTTTCAATGTGTGGTAATGGAAAATTAGAAATCCATCAACAAAAATATGAATTTTCACCTAAACTTCTTACTTATTCAAAAATTACTTCAAAGTGATCATGGTTCTAAATGTAAAATGTAAAACTACAAAACTTTTAGAAAAAATATAAGGAAATCTTTAGGATCTAGGGCTGGTCAGGGTTTTTGGACTTGACACAAAAAGTATGACCATTAAAGGAAAAATTGGTAAATTGGATCTCATCAAAATTAAAAATTTTGCTCTATAAAATCTCATGTGAACAGAATTAAAACACAAGCTACAGAACTGTAGAAAATATTTGCATACCACATATCCAGCAAAGGACAAGTATCTAAAGTATATTAAAACCTTTTAAAATTTTACAGGAAAAATTCAACCTGATAATAAAATATGCAAAGATTATGAAGAGACAGCTTACTGAAAAATATACACAGATGGCAACTAAGAATAAGAAAATATATTCCTGGGGCACCTGGGTGGTTCAGTCGCTAAGCGTCTGCCTTCAGCTCAGGGAGTGATCCCAGAGTCCTGGGATCAAGCCCCATACTGGGCCCCTCCCTTGGGAGCCTGCTTCTTCCTCTCCCACTCCCCCTGCTTGTGTTCCCTCTCCCACTGGCTGTCTCTCTCTCTGTCAAATAAATAAATAAAATCTTAAAAAAAAAAAGAAAACATATTCAACATTAAGAAAATGCAAATAAAAAACACAGTGAGATAGCACTATATACTTATCATAAAATAGTAAATCATAAAAATATCAAAAAGTGAAAATACCAAGATTCAGGGACACTGACTATTCTTATATTGATGGTGGAAATGCAAAATGGTATGACAATACTGAAAAACAGTTACAAAGTTTCTTATAAGTGTAAATATGCAATCACCATAAAATCCAGCAATTGTACTCTTGGGCATTTACCCCAGAGAAATAAAACTTATGTCATCCAAAACTCATAAATCAATGTAGCATTTTTATTCATAATAGTAGTTTTATGCATAATATAATTCATCATAGCCAAAACCTGGATAGCTAAATACCAGAAATACTAGATACCATATAACATGTGAGTTTAGAAACAACATGAATGATTAAACTATTGCATACATACCATGAAATACTACTTAGCAATAAAAACCAACAATTATTGATTCGAGCAACAACTTTGAAGAATCTCCAGGGTATTAAACCGAGTTAAATGAGTTAATCCTAGGGGTGCCTGGGGGTCTCAGTCATTAACCGTCTGCCTTCAGCTCAGGGCATGATCCCAGAGTTCTGGGATCGAGCCCCACATCAGGCTCCTCCACTGGAAGCCTGCTTCTTCCTCTCCCACTCCCCGCTTGTGTTCCCTCTCTCGCTGGCTGTCTCTATCTCTGTCAAATGAATAAATAAAATCTTTAAAAAAAAAAAAGTGGTAATCCTAAGAGATTACATGCTGTATGATTCCATTTGTATAACATTTTGAAATGGCAAAATTTTCAGAAATAGAGAGGAGCAGGGGTTGCCAGGAGTTAGGTGACATAATGGGTAGGGGTACAGGGAAGAGAAGTGGGTGTGATTATCAAAGGATAAGAGCTGCATGAGCAATCCTTGTTATGAAACTACTCAGGATCATGACTATCATAAAAAATAAATCTACACACGTGACAAAATTATATAGAACTAAAGTACACACACAATTAGAAATGAGTATAGGTAAAACTAGGCAAAACTGAATTACATGAGTATTGCATCAGTGTCAATATCCTAATGTGACGTTCTGCTATAATTTTTGCAAATTTTTACCATTATGGAACACTGGGTAAGAGTACAATGAGATATCTCTGCCTTGTTTTTTACAATGCGTGGAAAATTTACACTTGAGAGAGAAAAACTCAATATATTCTCATTGGTATTGCCATTTTTCCCCCAGTTTCATTTACAAAACACTTTCTTTTTAGGTTTTAATTTGCAAAATAATTTAGTATTGAGTAATTTTACTTTGGAGAAAATAATTTACACATAGGTACACATGCATTCACTGTGTTAGGTGATAGGTTAGTATGACCTGCAACACTGACAAGTTGTGACGTCATTAATTCCAATCAGCTATGACTCAACCTATACATTTTCATGTATTAGGCCTTAACTTATTTAGTATTTTATAGGCATTTAAAAGCATTTCACCTACAGAAAATCTCTCCTGAAGGACCATGTAGTAAAGTCAGACAGTTAGCTGGTCCATCAGGCACCACATTCATGACGAGTGAAAGTGCTGAGCGTTGTAGTGAGTACATAAATGAGCCAGAGCTCTTGAAGGCTGTGCAATCAATCTCACTTTAAAATGAATGGGTTCTCTTGATGATAGCTTTGTTTGTGTGTTTGGTACTCAACTGAATCCGTTTGGGTAAGTAAAACTTGGAAGGAGGCATTCTATCTCTTTTTTCTTCATCAATCAAACATCTCACCAATAAGCTATTTTTCAGAACTAATTTATTGAATCTATTAACCTCAAACTTATTTGTAACTCATAGAAAGAAAAACAGAACAGTGAAGTTCTGCTTATTTCAGTTCAGTTATGTTAAATTATGTATCGGCAGAACATGTACACCGTAGGTTTTGCTGGTGTAAGTCAGACTACACATGTCCCCAAAATCATCTCTTTTCTCTCTTGTAAATTCTAAGACCTTCACAACTAATATTAGTGGAAGAGAGTACTGGGTAATCTACAGCTTTTAATTATCTGTGCCACTGCTGCACTCCTATCATTAGCCTCGTGATAAGTAGACAAGTGGGGAAATCTATATTCATGATGAATGATATAGTCTATACCTCTGGGGAAAGGGGGTGAGCCAATTAACTTATTGAAGGGAGAGCCTTAGCCACAGTGAAAGAAATCTTAGCTAACCTTCCCAAAAATCCACAACAACCATAGGCAAAGATTTGTTTTGGTGCCAAACACTTCAAGAAAGAGAAAATGAGTATTAATAGCTTCAAACTAGTTGGAGGAACTTAGCAGATAATTTGAAATAGAAAATATTTTTAATTAGCTAACTCTGAAGAACTTAAATGATAATAATAATAAATAAAACCATACTGTGAGTGGCTTAACATTTCATTCGAAGTTTTTATTTTTCCTCACTTTGGCTAATTGGATCATTTCCACATGAATGAAATACATGCTAAATTATTTACAGATAATTACATGGCTGTGCTGTTGCTAAAATATTAAGACACAGTTGTCCCACAGGAAACATTGCAACAGACACAGTCACATGAAGAAATGAATAGCCAAGGAGGTAATGAAGGGGAATTATAAGCAAAGCCTATAGAACTAGAGAAGTGTTATTAAAATTAATTTATTTTCAAAATATTATAGGCACTCATTTTTTCATTCCCCCACCTTTCTCTTAAAAATTAATGGCTCAAGTATCAGCCCCTTAAATTTGCTTAATCTGAAAACTTGTATCAGAAGTTAGACAACAAATACATTTAAATTAGATTCATAACCAATATTCCACTCCCAATGAACATGCTATCAACCACAACTGCAGAAAGGAAGGGTTCTATTTTCTATAGTTTAACTAAAGTGAGCCAGCTTTTCATTTAATAATGCCATTATTAATATCTAAACAAAGTGCTGCAGATCACATTAGTGGGCATTGAAACTAAGTGCATCTTGACTAATCATAAGTGGTAGTTTTAGGTATTGCATTCCTCAGGCACTGTAGGCACTAATTAAGTATATTTTTGCATCATTGGTCTTTAGTTAACAGTTCATTTGATACCATTTTTTGAGCTACAGAAATTGTGTGTTAGGTCAGAGTTGTAACCTAAGAAACAGCGACTTCTCAAGTTTGAAGTTACTATGGGGCAAAATGAAATTTATTATATTACACGCCTTCAATCTATTCTTCTGACTGTCCACTGCCAACTCCTAAAAATAATTCTGTTGTTCTCTCTTGACTTCACCGCATTCCTCCATCATTCAAGGGAGATTTAGCCAGCCTAGTTAAAGGACTTATGTGCTTTAGAATCAATAGAATGGAGAGGTACACAGCCCTCTAAGCTGGGATGTAGGATTTTTTTTCATACACATGGGTGTTAGTATAACCCTATACTAAAAAAAATAAAGAAAGAAAAACTATAGACAGAACACAAGTAGAGACAAAGTGAGGTAACAAGAGCCTTAAATCCAAGTTTTTAGGAGAAATCTGGGGGAGGTATTATTATGTTATTGTTTTGTTTTCTATGTTATTAGTTACTAATTTAGGAATAATACTCAGAGACTTCAGTGAATCTGCAAGTTAAGAAAGATACTGAAGAGTGGATGAGGAAAGCCCATTTTAGGAAATAATACTATGGATTATGAATAGGCTTACTTTTGATAATTTCTTAGAGATGTCAGTAAATACTGGAAGGATTTTAAGTACTTTGGGGCCCAAAAGTTATGTTCCCAGGTCATCAAACTTATCCCTGCCATTTTTCCTTTGCCTGGAAATAGAAACTTGAATGCCCTCTTAATAGAGAAGTTTCCTTTCCTTCTTGATTTGCTTTGTAATTAAAGAAGTGCTCATCTCCTTCCAGCCCTTACTTCTGGACCCATTACCAAGGGCACAAATCTTGGTTTTTCATGCCATACTCCAACAAAAGGAATAATGGCCTTTGGAGAAAAAAATGACTCTAGGACTTGGGTGAGAAATATGCAAAATTTCCCTGGAGCATACTGTAGTGGTAGCAAGTAAGAAAATCCTCAAATTAATAATAATTATTATAATTATAATTATAATAATAAATTATAAAATACACAAAGATGGTAGTTTGCCAAAGGGAAACAGGAGCCAGCTTAAAAAGCTCCTAAGGACCAAAGCTGGAATAATTTCAGCAACAAAATATAGTCTTGTTTTATTATCCAAAGTATAACATAAAGTCCATCCCAATAACAACAATAAAAAGAGTGAAGAATTTAATAAATATGGGAGAAGAGACAAATCTTCCATGCAGAAGAAAACACAATTAATTTGTATAGATGCACCACCTTTTTGGAGCACTCCTTAAGTGAGAGCTACACATAATGATGTCCTGACAAAAAGTACAGTATGGAAAGGAAGAAAAATAACTTTATAGTGGAGAAACCTGACAATCTCTGCTTCAGCCAGATGCTTAAGGTCAACATCAACAGTCACAAACCATGTTGATAGAATGTACCTTTGATATGGTTTGATGAAAATGTCACTTTATCCTTGTAATCTTCCTTCCCCAAAACACCTAACCGCAGCCTAACCATAAAAAACAATTCAGACAAATACCAATTGAGGGACACTCTACGAAACATATGACTGTACAACTCAACACTTTCAAGGTCATCAAAAACAAGGAAAGTCTGAGAAACTGTCATAGCAAAGGGAAGTTTTATGACACACAACTCAATGTAATAGAATGTCCAGGAGATACTGCAATAGAAAAAAAGTGGGGGGTCATTAGGTATAAACTGAGGAAATATGAAGAAAGTATGAGCTTTAGTGGATAATAATGTATCTATATTTGTTATTAATTATAACAAATGTAGCATACTAATGTAACAGGCTAACAATAGGGGAAACTGAGTGTGGAGTATATGGAAACTCTATACAGTCTTTGTAACTTTTCTTTGAACCTGAAATTGTCCTTAAATTACAAAGTTTATTTTAAAAAATCACATGGCAAACTTCATAAAATTATTCCCTATTATTGTCATTTAAAAAGGAAAAATAGTTAATATGCCCCCATGGCTTTCTATATTTTCTTTTCATATTTACCTGTAGTACAGATGTAAGCCTTAAGGTACAACTTCTGTCTTGCCACCAGGAGAAAACGGCCATAAAGATAGAGGCCAATGCGTAAGGATGGAGAAGTAAAAAGATGAGAAGGACCTGAATTCATGATAGCATCACTGAACTGCCTTTTTTTTTTACTTCTGAACTTCCTACCTTTAGATTTCTTATTTCCTGAAACAAATAAATGTCCATGTCTTTATGTGATGACTACTCCAAAGGACCAGAAAATGTACCCCATGAGAAGAAAGGCCAAGGATTATGGTTCTGCCATACTTTCCTTTCCCTGCCTTATGCCACAATCTCAAACATCCAAATGCAACAACTAATTCAGACTAAAAAGGTGGAGCTAGGAAGGAGAAAGCAGTTGATTGTGCTTCCCAAACCACCGAAGGCTTCCAGCTGCATCAAGCCTGGTTTAGGGGAGAGAAGAAAGTTTTGTTTAGTTAAGTGTTCAGAAATTTGATATTATAATGTACAGACTGGAGTTATATTACACCAGAATATTATCATCTCAAAGTCATGAGAAATTTCTAGAATTTCCCCAAATTTTTTATCCAAGAGAAGAGGAAGAATGAGTCACAGGAATGGGACTGAAGACATATAGGGAACCCATTTCAAGTTGTTCATGTGTTCCCCCACCAAATCCAGCACATTGAATAAATCAGTTACATAGGTTTACAGAAAATTTTGGGAGAGCCCTGTCTTTTGGTAGCTTGTGTTTTCTAACTATCAAAAACCCTTAAGGATGCGGTAGGAAGAGCTTATTTTTATACCTACCTGTAACAAAAGGGAGAAGATGACCTATATCTCAAGAACAGCAACAATGACAAAACTTTCTAATGTGTTGCTATACAGACAAGTTTAAAAATACTAAAAAGGAAACACCTAAGCTCCTGCTTACAAAGTTTAATTTATAGTTTGCTTCCTTGTGGTTTTTGGATAAATTTTATTATTAAAACCTTTTCATCTTTTTCTTCTACATCTTTTGAAATTATCATTCAGTTTTTTCTGGTTTAATGTACTTCATTTAGATATATAAAGGCTATCGTTCTCTAGGGGAGGGAGGGGTAGATTAATAAGACTAGTTGGGTGATCCTGTCAATATAAAGCAACGTAAGGGAAGCGAGGTAACAAAGTAGCACTGATACAGACCACTTGGAGAACTTGACCATGATTTAGTAAATCTGAAGCCATACTGAGTTTGTTAAACTATAGAATATTTTAATAAAATCTAAAGTATGATATCCTAAGATATGTTAACTATTACTAAAAAACGAAGTTAGTCCATGGAAACACTGCCTTAGAGCCACCTTGTAACTGCATGCACAAAAGTCATAACATCATAGAGATTTTAATGCGAAATTATTTATTAGACAATATTTAAAGAAACATTGAAGAGCTATATAGTTTCTTGAATATGGTTTTGAAATATAATGGTTTGGATGCCTTAGAAATTAAATATATGACCGAACATGCTAAAGTCAAGTAAAACTGCTTAGGACAATATAAAAATCAATAACTCCATAAGCAAAGATAAAAATATGTCATCAATAACTCTATAAGTAAATATTACACAGTACCTCAACTCTGAAAATATCATTTTCCATAGATCAAGAAGTAATTTATAGCTTTACTGCATTTTCTACTAAACTGATGATATTTAATAAACCTAACGTCTTCTTGATTTTCTGTAGAACACGGTATTGCAAGAAAATGTACATCTTCTACTCTAGGGCTTATTTATTTAGTTATTTAAGATGTTATTTATTTATTTGACAGAGAGAGAGACAGTGAGAAAGGGAACACAAGCAGGGGGAGTGGGAGAGGGAGAAGCAGGCTCCCCACTGAGCAGGGAGCCCATGCGGGGCTTGATGCAGGGCTGGATATGGAGCTCGATGAGGGGCTGGATCCCAGGACCCTGAGATCATGACCTGAGTTGAAGGCAGACACTTAACGACTGGGCCGCCCAGACACCCCTCTAGTGGTTATTTAACATACAAATCATCTCTATACCTATAAAAGTAACCACTTTGAAACTCCTATAAAATCTCTACTTGGACATTTTCATTTGGATTTCTTTCTTTAAAAAACAAAAGATTTTATTTACTTATTTGAGAGAGAGCACGAGCAAGGGGGGGAAGGGTAAAGGGAGAGGGAGAAGCAGGCTCCCCACTTAGTAGGAAGCCCCACGTGGGACTCAATCCCAGGACGCCAGGATCATGACCTGAACTGAAGGCAGACAGTTAACTGACTGAGCCACCCAAGTGCCCATGGATTTCTTTCTAAATTGGGCCTAGAAACACAGAATTACTCTTTAAGATTAATATATCTCAGTCTCATACTCTATTCTAGAAACATCCACAAGATTGACAGTACCTTCAGAAGCTTTTAAATTATGAAACCCACTTAATTTCCTCATGCTTTTGAATATTGATAAATGATTAGCCTGTCACCAACATTTGGTATGTATGCCATTCTCCACAGTTCTTACAAAGTTATCAGTGACTTCTCATGATCTCACCTGGAAGATCTCCATATCCTAGGCTGTCAATTAGATGACAGTCCCTAATTACTTCACTTAACCTGAGCTTCCACTCCATTTGTCCAGTATTGTGTTCTTTTTTGCCAATCTTTGTTCCAGATAAGAAAGAAAGAAAATGAAAGTTTTGCTTTATCTCCAGCATCCGTTCATAGTTTGCTGTCAGTCCTTAAGTCTTTTGCACCTCTTGCTATGAACATATATTTAGATTTTCATAGGTTTGTCCTTACTGTTTTTTATGGATGTGTGTTTCTTTTGGACTTTAGTCTTTCTGATGTTATGCTTACAGGTCTATAAAATTCTTTTATAAACATCCTTGATTATATTCTCTTATTCCCTCTCTCTCTCCCACTTTTACTTTTTGATTTTCTAGATGTCCTTTGTAAACATAAGCATTTTAGCCACCTATGTATACAAGCCTGTGAGATGTATTTCCAGCTAGTTTCAGAGCCATCCATAAAGTATAATTAATTAATCAAAATATTAGTCAATTCCCCCAATGGTATGAAACTAGAGATCACAAAAAGAAAGCTGAAAAACCTACAAATATGTGGAAATTAAACAACAGATTTCTGAACAACCAATAGATCAAAGAAGAACTCAAAAAAGAAAGAAAATTTTTTCTGAATAGAATAAAAAATAAAAACACAATATTGCTTACGGGATACAGCAAAAGCAGATCTGAGAGGAAAATGTATACCGGTAAATGCACATATTAAGAAATTAGAAAGATCTCAAATAAACAATCTACCTTTATACTTCAAAGCAATAGAAAAACAAGTTAAGCCCAAAGTTAGCAGAAGGAAAGAAATAATAAAGATCAGAATGGAAATAAATGAAATGGACACCAGAACAACAATAAAAATAATCAATGAAAGTAAGAGTTCATTTTTTAAAAGATAAACAAATTTGACAAACCTTTATCTAGACTAAAGAAGAAAAACAGAAGACTCAAATAAATAATATTAGAAATCAAAGAAGAGGAGGGAGGTTAAGATGGCGGAGGCGTAGGGGACCCCTTTTTCAGCCGGTCCCCTGAGTTGAGCTGGATAGGTACCAGACCAGCAGGAATATCCACGGAATCAGCCTGAGACGCAGGAAGATACATCTGGATCTCTACAAATGAACATCTCCAGC
>NC_048237.1:7037320-7147621 GCF_002007445.2 Ailuropoda melanoleuca
TGGCCTCGGCCACAGAATTAATACATATGGATGTATCCCAATTATCAGAAATGGAATTCAGAGCAACAATGGTCAAGATGATGAGTAAACTTGAAAAAAGCATCAGAGAAAGCGTTGCTGAGAATATAGAATCCCTAAGGGCAGAAATGAGAGCGAATCTGACAGAAATTAAAAACTCAGTGGGCCAAATACAGTCAAAACTAGAGGCTCTGACGGCCAGGGTCACCGAGGCAGAGGAACGCGTTAGCGAATTGGAGGATGGGTTAGTAGAAGAAAAAACGAAAATAGAAGCTGGTCTTAAAAAAATCCACGCCCACGAATGTAGATTACGGGAGATTACTGACTCTATGAAACGATCCAATGTCAGAATCATCGGCATCCCTGAAGGGGTGGAGAAAAACAGAGGTCTAGAAGAGATATTTGAACAAATTGTAGCTGAAAACTTCCCTAATCTAGCAAGGGAAACAAGCATTCGTGTCCAAGAGGCAGAGAGGACCCCATCCAAGCTCAACCAGGACAAACCTACGCCACGGCATGTCATAGTGCAATTCGCAAATATTAGATCCAAGGATACAGTATTGAAAGCGGCCAGGGCAAAGAAATTTCTCACGTACCAAGGCAAAGGTATCAGGATTACGTCAGACCTGTCTACAGAGACCTGGAATGAGAGAAAGGCTTGGGGGGGCATTTTTAAAGCTCTTTCAGAGAAAAACATGCAGCCAAGGATCCTTTATCCAGCAAAGCTGTCATTCAGAATTGATGGAGAAATAAAGACGTTCCAAAATCGCCAATCATTAACCAATTTCGTAACCACGAAACCAGCCCTACAGGAGATATTAAGGGGGGCTCTATAAAGGTAAAAAGGCCCCAAGAGTGATACAGAGCAGCAAGTCACAACCGATACAAAGACTTTAAAGAGAAATGGCATCATTAAAATCATATCTGTCAATAATCTCTATCAATCTAAATGGCTTAAACTCTCCCATAAAACGCCACAGGGTTGCAGATTGGATAAAAAGACATGACCCATCCATTTGCTGTCTACAAGAGACTCATTTTGAACCCAAAGATGCATTCAGACTTAGAGTAAGGGGATGGAGTACCATCTTCCACGCAAATGGACCTCAAAAGAAAGCTGGAGTAGCAATTCTCATATCAGATAGACTGGATTTTAAACTAGAGGCCATAGAGAGAGATACAGAAGGGCACTATATTATTCTTAAAGGAAGTATTCAACAAGTGGATATGACAATTATTAATATATATGCCCCCAACAGGGGAGCAGCAAGATACACAAGCCAACTCTTAACCAAAATAAAGAGACATATAGATAAGAACACAGTAATAGTAGGGGACCTCAACACCCCACTATCAGAAATAGACAGAACACCCTGGCAAAAACTAAGCAAAGAATCAAAGGCTTTGAATGCCATACTCGACGAGTTGGACCTCATAGATATATATAGAACACTACACCCCAGAACCAAAGAATACTCATTCTATTCAAATGCCCATGGAACATTCTCAAGAATAGATCATGCTCTGGGACACAAAACAGGTCTCAGCCAATACCAAAAGATTGAAATTATCCCCTGCATATTCTCAGACCACAACGCTCTGAAATTGGAACTCAACCACAAGGAAAAACCTGGAAGAAACTCAAACACTTGGAGGCTAAGAACCATCCTGCTCAAGAATGACTCGATAAACCAGGAAATCAAAAAACAAATTAAACAATTTATGGAGACCAACGAGAATGAATACACAACGGTCCAAAACCTATGGGATACTGCAAAGGCAGTCCTAAGGGGGAAATACATAGCCATCCAAGCCTCACTCAAAAGAATAGAAAAATCTAAAATGCAGTTTCTATATTCTCACCTCAAGAAACTGGAACAGCAACAGAGGGACAGGCCTAACCCACTGACAAGGAAGGAGTTGACCAAGATTAGAGCAGAAATCAATGAATTAGAGACCAGAACCACAGTAGAGCAGATCAACAGGACTAGAAGCTGGTTCTTTGAGAGAATCCATAAAATTGATAGACCACTGGCAAAACTTGTCCAAAAACAAAGAGAAAGGACTGAGATTATTAAAATTATGACTGAAAAGGGAGAGGTCACGACCAGCACCATTGAAATTGCAAGGATTATTAGAAACTTTTATCAACAGCTATATGCCAAAAAACTAAACAATCTGGAAGAGATGGAGGCCTTCCTGGAAACCTATAAACTACCAAGACTGAAACAGGAAGAAATAGATTTCTTAAATAGGCCAATTAACTATGAAGAAATTGAGTCAGTGATAAACAACCTTCCAAATAATAAAACTCCAGGCCCAGACGGTTTTCCTGGGGAATTCTACCAAACATTCAAAGAAGAAATAATACCTATTCTCCTAAAGCTATTTCAAAAAATAGAAACAGAAGGAAAGCTACCAAACTCATTCTATGAGGCTAATATTACCTTGATCCCCAAACCAGGCAAAGACCCCCTCAAAAAGGAGAATTACAGACCGATTTCTCTAATGAATATGGATGCCAAAATCCTCAACAAGATCCTTGCTAATAGAATCCAACAGTACATTAAAAGGATTATCCATCATGACCAAGTGGGATTCATACCTGGGATGCAAGCATGGTTCAACACTCGCAAATCAATCAATGTGATACATCATATCAACAAGAAAAGACTCAAGAACCATATGATCCTCTCAATTGATGCAGAAAAAGCATTTGACAAAATACAGCATCCTTTCCTGATTAAAACCCTTCAGAGTGTAGGAATAGAGGGTACATTTCTCAATCTCATAAAAGCCATCTATGAAAAGCCTACTGCAAGCATTATTCTCAATGGGGAAAAGCTGGAAGCCTTTCCCTTAAGATCAGGAACACGACAAGGATGCCCACTCTCGCCACTATTATTCAACATAGTACTAGAAGTCCTTGCAACAGCAATCAGAAGACAAAAAGGGATCAAAGGTATCCAAATCGGCAAAGAAGAAGTCAAACTGTCTCTCTTTGCAGATGACATGATACTCTATATGGAAAACCCAAAGGAATCCACTCCCAAACTATTAGAAGTTATAGAACAATTCAGTAAGGTGGCAGGATACAAAATCAATGCCCAGAAATCAGTTGCATTTCTATACACGAATAACGAGACTGAAGAAAGAGAAATTAGGGAATCCATCCCATTTACAATAACACCAAAAACCATGCGTTACCTTGGAATTAACTTAACCAGAGACGTAAAGGACCTATATGCTAGAAACTATAGATCACTTTTGAAAGATATTGAGGAAGACATAAAAAGATGGAAAAATATTCCATGCTCATGGATTGGAAGAATTAACATAGTTAAAATGTCCATACTACCCAGAGCAATCTACACTTTCAATGCTATCCCGATCAAAATACCGAGGACATTTTTCAAAGAACTGGAACAAATAGTCCTTAAATTTGTATGGAACCAGAAAAGGCCCCGAATCTCCAAGGAACTGTTGAAAAGGAAAAACAAAGCTGGGGGCATCACAATGCCGGATTTCGAGCTGTACTACAAAGCTGTGATCACAAAGACAGCATGGTACTGGCACAAAAACAGACACATCGACCAATGGAACAGAATAGAGAACCCAGAAATGGACCCTCGGCTCTTTGGGCAACTAATCTTTGATAAAGCAGGAAAAAACATCCGGTGGAAAAAAGACAGTCTCTTCAATAAATGGTGCTGGGAAAATTGGACAGCTACATGCAAAAGAATGAAACTTGACCACTCTCTCACACCATACACAAAAATAAACTCCAAATGGATGAAAGACCTCAATGTGAGACAGGAATCCATCAAAATTCTAGAGGAGAACATAGGCAACAACTTCTATGACATCGGCCAGAGCAACCTTTTTCACGACACATCTCCAAAGGCAAGAGAAATAAAAGATAAAATGAACTTATGGGACTTTATCAGGATAAAGAGCTTCTGCACAGCCAAGGAAACAGTCAAAAAAACTAAGAGACAGCCCACGGAATGGGAGAATATATTTGCAAAGGACACCACAGATAAAGGACTGGTATCCAAGATCTACAAAGAACTTCTCAAACTCAATACACGAGAAACAAATAAACAAATCATAAAATGGGCAGAAGATATGAACAGACACTTTTCCAATGAAGACATACAAATGGCTAACAGACACATGAAAAAATGTTCAAAATCATTAGCCATCAGGGAAATTCAAATCAAAACCACACTGAGATACCACCTTACGCCAGTTAGAATGGCAAAGATAGACAAGGCAAGAAACAACAATTGTTGGAGAGGATGTGGAGAAAGGGGATCCCTCCTACATTGTTGGTGGGAATGCAAGTTGGTACAGCCACTCTGGAAAACAGTGTGGAGGTCCCTTAAAAAGTTAAAAATTGAACTACCCTATGACCCAGCCATTGCACTACTGGGTGTTTACCCCAAAGATACAGACGTAGTAAAGAGAAGGGCCATATGCACCCCAATGTTCATAGCTGCATTGTCCACAATAGCCAAATCATGGAAGGAGCCGAGATGCCCTTCAACAGATGACTGGATTAAGAAGCTGTGGTCCATATATACAATGGAATATTACTCAGCTATCAGAAAGAACGAATTCTCAACATTTGCTGCAACATGGACGGCACTGGAGGAGATAATGCTAAGTGAAATAAGTCAAGCAGAGAAAGACAATTATCATATGATTTCTCTCATCTATGGAACATAAGAACTAGGATGATCGGTAGGGGAAGAAAGGGATAAAGAAAAGGGGGGTAATCAGAGGGGGGAATGAAACATGAGAGACTATGGACTATGGGAAACAAACTGGGGACTTCAGAGGGGAGGGGGTGGGGGAAGGGGATGGACTGGTGGTGGGTAGTAAGGAGGGCACGTATTGCATGGTGCACTGGGTGTTATACGCAACTAATGAAGCATCAAACTTTACATCAGAATCATGGGATGTACTGTATGGTGATTAACATAATATAATAAAATAAAATTAATTATAAAAAAAAAGAAATCAAAGAAGAGACATTACAACTAATAACTACAGAAATGCGTAAGATGGTAAGAAACTACTATGAACAATTATATGCCAACAAGTTACATAACTGAGAGAAACTGATCAATTTCTAGAATGCACAACTTACCAAGACTGAATCAGAAAGAAAGAGAAATCTGAACAGACCAATCAGTAAAGAGACTGAATCAGTAATCAAAAACCTCCCAACAGAGAAAATCCTAGGACCAGATGGCTTCACTAGAAAATTCTACCAAACATTTAAAGAAGGATTAATGTCAATCCTTCTCAAAATCTTCCAAAAATTTGAAGAGGAGAAAACACTCCCAAACTCATTCTACAAAGTCAACATTACCTTGATACCAAATCCAGATGCAGATAATACAAGAAAACCATAAACAAACATTTCTGATGAATACAGATGCAAAAATTCTCAACAAAATAAATTCAAATTCAAGAACACATTAAAAGGATTTCACATCATGACCAAGTGGGATTTATCCTTGGAATACAAGAATGTTTCAATATTTGCAAATTGATTAATGCAATGAAAGATAAAAATCACATGATCATCTCAAAATATGTGGAAAATCATTTGTGAAATTTCAACTTTCTTTAATGATTAAACCTTCAAGAGACTGGGTATAGAAGGAACATACTTGATCATGATAAAGACCGTATATGACAAATTCACAGCTAACATTATACTCAAAGGAGAAAAATTGAAAGCTTTTTCCTCTAAAATCAAAAATAAGACAAGAATGCACACTTTCGTTATTCTTATTCACTATAGTAGTAGGAGTACTAGCTAGAGCAATTAGGAAGGACAAAGAAATAAAAGACATCCAAATCAGAAAGGAAGAAGTAAAACTGTCACTATTTGCTGATGGTATGACTTTGTATTAGAACATCCCAAAGACAACCAAACAACTGCAGGAACAAATCAATGATTTCAATAAATCTGCAGGATAGAAAATTTAAAAAAGCAGAAATCAGTTGCTTTTCTATACACTAACGATGAAACATCTGAAAAAAATAAAGAAAGATATCCCACTCGTGATAGCTTCAAAAACAATAAAATAACTAGCAATAAGTTTAACCAAGGAAAGGAAAGATCTATACAATGAAAACTACAAGAAATTAAAGAAACTGAAAAATAAAAAAACAAATAGAAAGACATGTCATCTTAGTGGATCAGAAGAATTTATATGTTTTAAAATATCCATACTATCTAAAGCCATGTATAGATTTAATGCAGTACTCAACCTCATCAAAATTCTAACGCCATTCTTTAACAAAAACAAAAAAAACAAATAAGCAAAGGCATCTTAAATTGAATGGAAACACAAAAATCCTGAATAGCCAAAGCAATGATAGAAGAACAAAGCTAGAGGCATCACACTTCCTGATTTCCTGATTTCAAACTATACTACAAAGCTATAGTATCTAAAACAGTAAGGTACTGGCATAAAAATACACACGTAGAAAAATGGAACAAAATGAAGATCCCAGAATTAAATCCCTGCATATATCTCTGCATCATCAACTAATATTAGACAAGGGAGTCAACAGCACCCAATGGGGAAAGGATGGTCTCTTTAACAAATGGTACTTGGAAAACTGGATAAACACATGCAAAAAAAAAAAAAAAGAAGAAGAAGAAATTGGACCCTTATCTTACACCACTTACAAAATTAACTTAAAATGGATCAAAGGCTTAAACATAAGACCTCATATCATAAAACTTCTAAAAGAAAACAAAGGGAAGAAGTTCCTTAACACTGGCCTTAGAAATTTTTTTGGATATGACACCAAAACCACAAAAAACAAAAGCAAAAATCAATAAATGGGATTACATCAAACTTAAAAGCTTCTGTACAACAAACAATTAACAACATGAAAACACAACTTCCAGAATGGGAGAAAAATTTTGCAAACTGTATCTCAGATAAGGGATTAATATCCAACTAAATTGTTTCTATACCTTGGCTATTGTGAATAATGCTGCAATGAACATGGGAGTGTTTCATTTCCCTTGGGTATATACCCAGAAATGAAATTGCTGAATCACATGGAAGTTCTATTTTTAATTTCTAAAATTTTAATCTTAATCTCCAAGATACATAAAGAACTCATACAACTCAACAACACCAAAACCCCAATCTGATTTAAAAATTGACAGAAGAACTAAATAGACATTTTTCCAAAAAAAGACATCCAAATGGCCAATAGGTACATGAAAAGGTGCTCAACACCACTAATAATCTGATCAATAAAATAAATAGAAGTACTGAACTACAACTCATAGTATAAAATATATATTAGTCTATACTGACTGATATAAATAAGTGATCTAACTAGTTAATTTGAAAAGAAGATGAGAAGAGATAAATTTTCCTTATGGAGGAATTGAAAAAGAACATATATATGTATATATATGCAGATCCCATCCTCCCACCCCACCCCCATAAGAGTTGGAGTTAATTCTCCTTCATCCTGAGTATAAGTTAAACTTCATGATTTGCTTTCAAAATATGGAAAAGGAAGAATTTGGAAAGGGAAAATTAGTAACTTAATACTATTAGAGAAATCTGGAAGACACTACTTTATTCAAGTGATCAATATTAAATAATCATATGTGCATAGAATGTAATGTGACAGGATATGAAAGTCACTTCATCTCTGTGGTATTATTTCTAATAATCCATAATCCCCAGTCTAAGGATGAAAATATCAGACAAACCCAAACTGAGGAACATTCTACAAAATGACTTACCAGCACCCCTCAAACTTTCAAACTAATTTAAAAAAAAAAAAGGGAAGGGAAAGACTAAAAAATCATTACAAACCATTCAAGACTAAGACGTGACAAGTAAATGCAATATGACATCCTGGGTTGGATCCTAAAACAGAAAAATGTTGTTAATTGAAAATTTTTTCAAATTTCAATTAAGACTAGAATTTAACATAGTGCTGTTTATTTCTTAATTTTGATAAATGTATCATAGTAATGTAAGAAAATAACATTAGGAAAACTGAATCTGGGTGAGTTTTCTTTTTTTTTTTTTTTAAGATTTTATTTATTTATTTGACTGAGAGAGAGACAGCCAGCAAGAGAGGGAACACAGGCAGGGGGAGTGGGCGAGGAAGAAGCAGGTTCCCAGCAGAGGAGCCTGATGTGTGGCTCGATCCCAGGATCCTGGCAGCACGCCCTGAGCCTAAGGCAGACGCTTAACGACTGAGCCATCCAGGCACCCCTGGGTGAGTTCTCTTTTTTCCCTTGAAAATTTCTTTAAAAATCTAAAAACTTTTCAAAATAAAAATGTAATTATATATGTTATAGTATAGTTTCTTTAAACCACAAATATTTAACTAATAGGTAATTTATTCTAAAACCCCTTTTGGAGTGCTTTATATAGAGTTTCAATGTACTGGGGAGATTAGAGATGTAATGGGACTACATTTTACCTGTGCTTACAGATTAGCACTGTCCAGTAGGACTTTGTGATGATGAAATGTTCTGTACCTGTGCTATCCAATATCGGAGTCACTACACATGACTGCGGAGCACCTAAAATGTGACTAATGAGACTGAGAAAATGTAGTTAATGTTTATTTAAAAATCACTTGTGACTAGTGGCTACTGTGTTGGACAACACAGCTCTAGATAATCCATCAGATGGCATGTTCCCTCAAAGCAAGGAATCACCATCATAATTAATTTTTTATTTTTAATAGAGATGCTTTAATATATTAAGCAAACAAATATTTAATAGAAATACTATCACTTTAACACACACAAACAGAAAGATAAACAATTATAGTTGTTAGCCAATAGTCATTTCAAATTTAAGTGTATTTGATACATAGAGAAGTGCATTTGATCTACAGACAAGTTAGTTTTTCTCTAATCCTAAGAAGTTGATGTTTTCTTGCCTCTGTGCTTCTGGATGAAGCATGTTGTTTTGAACTAGGTTATCTTATGTTCTTCATTTTCTTGAGAAACAGTCTGATGTGACCTGATGAAATGTGACATGCTTGTCACTTTTTGTTAAAAGTGAGTATAAATGGGAAAATATCCATGTAACTAGAATGTTTTCCCATTACTCGTTCCTGGCAGGTAATAGTCTACTAACACAGCCCTACATGGGAGGGAAAAAAGCATTGGCATTAAAAGCAGCTGACGCCTTAACAAAAAAACAGTTAAAACATTAAATTCAAGAGAGACTGCTTCTATATTCTCAGGATTCTATCTTGCTTCCCCATAGTCTTATTTGAAAGGCTGAATAATAATTACTTCTGAAGCAAATAATCAGAATATATATGGGGAGTGAGATGAGGAACAGATAGGACCAGTACACCAGTATTGCTTTTTTGTGGAAAGCATATTTAATGAAAAGGGAGAGAAACTGTGTAGACAGTTCACGATATATAACTAGAATTGTTTCTTATTAGAATACTTTTCTGACTAGTCCAGGAGGCATTATACTTTAAGCCATGTTCTTAGTGATGCAGAAAATTTCTACTTATAAGGCCATATGAATTCAACCTTCTATTATGAAAATGAGGAGTAACAGAAAGATACTCCATTTTCTTTTTGTCACTCTCAAAAATATTAAGGTAATAATATGAAAAAGTATTTATCTAAATGGCTATCTTTTTTTAAAGTCCATGCAAGGCAAGAAATAGCCCAATGCAATTTGATTGAATTTATACATGGTTGACAAAAGATAACATATAGCTGAAAGAATGTATTTTAGCTGGTAAAAGTAGAAATCATTTCAAGGAGCCCAAATATTCTAGATTTACCTTTAACTGTCACAGATAAAAAGGATTAATTAATGAAGTCTGCACTCAATAGATAAAGGGCTCCATTGGCACTCTGTTAATTTTCTTGAAAGAGAAACATAGTCCAGGTTGAATTTCCTTGTTAGCTTGAAATGGATTCCAGCTCTGCCTTCTTAATATCAGGAGAAAAAGAAAAAGCAGAATATAAAAGCTAAAATTAATCATAAATATTATATCAGTAGCATCCTTTAAAAACTGCCTAAATATGCAATGTATATTTAAAGTCATGAATTTCATATACTTCACAAGATATCATCTAGAATTTTTTTTCTAAATCAAAGAACCTGAAATCTGTTATAGTTCATATGATTTATGGTACCAAAGAATATTAACATTATATAGTGTTACATTAGTCAAATAAGATTCCATGCACATAACGATGGAATAGAATCTCTCATATTATTTACTCATTTTATTCTTGAGGGGAAACAATGCAAATCTACATTTATTTTAAATGTCTTCTCAACATTGTGTGAAACATTCTTTTTTTTATATATTTATTATATTATGTGACTCACCATACAGTACATCCCTGGTTTCTGATGTAAAGTTCGATGATTCATTAGTTGCGTATAACACCCAGTGCACCATGCAATACATGCCCTCCTTACTACCCATCACCAGCCTATCCCATTCCCCCAAACCCCTCCCCTCTGAAGCCCTCAGTTTGTTTCTCAGAGTCCATACTCTCTTATGCTTCATTCCCCCTTCTGATTACCCCCCTTTTCTTTATCCCTTTCTTCCCCTACCGATCCTCCTAGTTCTTATGTTCCATAGATGAGAGAAATCATATGATAATTGTCTTTCTCTGCTTGACTTATTTCACTTAGCATTATCTCCTCCAGTGCCGTCCATGTTGCAGCAAATGTTGAGAACTCGTTCTTTTTGATAGCTGAGTAATATTCCATTGTATATATGGACCACAGCTTCTTAATCCAATCATCTGTCGAAGGGCATCTCAGCTCCTTCCACGATTTAGCTATTATGGACAATGCAGCTATGAACATTGGGGTGCATATGGCCCTTCTCTTTACTACGTCTGTATCTTTGGGGTAAACACCCAGTAGTGCAATGGCTGGGTCATAGGGTAGTTCAATTTTTAACTTTTTAAGGGACCTCCACACTGTTTTCCAGAGTGGCTGTACCAACTTGCATTCCCACCAACAATGTAGGAGGGATCCCCTTTCTCCACATCCTCTCCAACAATTGTTGTTTCTTGCCTTGTCTATCTTTGCCATTCTAACTGGCGTAAGGTGGTATCTCAGTGTGGTTTTGATTTGAATTTCCCTGATGGCTAATGATTTTGAACATTTTTTCATGTGTCTGTTAGCCATTTGTATGTCATCATTGGAAACGTGTCAGTTCATATCTTCTGCCCATTTTATGATTTGTTTGTTTCTCACATATTGAGTTTGNCATCTATTGAAGAGAATCATATGATTTTTGAATTTTTCTTTCTGGATAAAATCTAAGACACCGATCGATTTGCGAATGTTGGACCACCCTTGTGTCCCAGGGATGAATCCCACTTGGTCATGATGGATAATCCTTTTAATGTACTGTTGGATTCTATTAGCCAGGATCTTGTTGAGAATTTTGGCGTCCATGTTCATTAGGGAAATCGGTCTATACTTCTCCTTTTAGATGGGGTCTTTGCCTGGTTTGGGGATCAAGGTAATATTGGCCTCATAGAATGAGTTTGGTAGCTTTCCTTCTGTTTCTATTTTTTGAAATAGCTTTAGGAGAATAGGTATTATTCTTAAGAGTACCTGTGATGTAGGTAGAACTTACATAGAGAATATAATAGTGATATTCCTTAAAGGAAATAACATACAACTTTGGAAAGACTCACTAGGAAATAGTGTTACAGATGTTATGAAAATGTCAGGGCCCACCACAATCAATGACAACGTATAAAATTGGATTTAAGGTCTGACAAAAATTGAAGGCTAACCCCAAACAATGCTTTAAAAGTTTCAAGTGGCTATTATCAAAGGTGTTAAAAATTAAGCTATTATTAAAAACATGAGAAAATTATTTTTAAAGTGAAATTTTTTTTCTCATGGCATGTAGCATGTTTTTGCACAACAAAATAAAGATACTATATATTCGAGAATTACTCCCAAATTTTATTTCCAGTCTGGATCTCCCTTCTGACGATCAGAGTCATAGATCCAAATCATCAATTAGATGCTTAATAGGTAACTCATATAGGTACCTTAATGTACCCAAAAACGAACTCTTAATCTATCCCTCAAAATTCCTCTTCTCAAAGAGTTGCTTCACCACAGTTTCCACTATCTCAGAAAATGGCAACCCTCGAGTTGTGTCAGAAACCTAGTGTTGTCCTTGACTTCTTTCATATTTTCAGATAAGACATCCAACCCATCAGCAAATTCTGCTTCAAATAGGATCCAGAATACAACCACATCTACCTACCCCCACTATACTATCATCTCTGTCTTAAGTTATTAAGATAATAACTCTGGTCTCTCTGCTTCCCGCTTTTGCTCCACACCTCATATATATTCCATTCTCAATACATGTAATGCTTCTAATGTATAAGGTGGATTTTTGTCACATCTCTCTTCAAAATTGTTAGTGGCTTTTCAACTGCAAAGCCCCAAATCCTTATGATGTCTTATAAGCACTCACATATTTGAGCACCCCACCCTTCTTTGGTCTCATCTTCTACTGTTTCTTTTTTATATGTCTGCTTCAGACAGAACTGCTTCTCCTTGAGAACAGTAAGCAACCTCCTTTTCCTTTGCTGTTTTCGCTGCCTGAGTGATCTTCCCCCAGAGATCCTACAGAGCTGCTTGCACGACTACCTTAGCACTTCTCACAAATATCACTTCATCCATTTACCTTTCTTGATGACAATTTTAAAAACAGTATCTCACGTTCTCGAAACCCCTTCTCTGCTTTATTTTTCCTTACAGCACTTCTATATTTTTAGTGTGTTCCCCCTAAAAAAATAAAACTTATTTAAGAGCAGAAATTTATATCTCTTTTATTAACCATTCTATCCCCAGTTTTTCAAACAAATGCCAGTTATGTGGGTGCTCAATACATTTTTGATGAATAAATAATTGATACGTGAATAACACATAACCATTTGATTATAATTTTGTTTACCTAAGATATCACACACATACTGTGGTCTCTTCAGCCAGTTGCATATTTAAACTTCTGATTCAAAATCTACAGTGTGGTAATCATGTTTGTCTGTGGCATTTTAATTTCCAGAAAACCAGCACACGTTTGTTTTGTTTTACTCTGCAAAATCACTATGCTAAATATTCTGGAATAAAAATATAATAAAAACTCAAAGAGCTTTTTTTTTTATTATTAAAAATACAGTCCTAGGGGTGCCTGGGTGGCTCAGGCAGTTAAGCAGCCAACTCTTGATTTCGGCTCAGGTCACGATCTCAAGGTTGTGGGATCAAGCCCCCACCCACTCCCTGCCCCCATGAGGCTCCATGTGCAGTGGGGTGTCTGCTTGAGAGTTATCTCTCTCCCTCTCCCTCTGCCCCTGCTCTCTTGCTTTCTCTCTCTCAAATAAATCTTTAAAAAAATAAAAATAAAAATACAATCCTAGCATCATTTACTTTATAGATAAGTGGAAGGAAATAATGTAGGAATGCAATTATTATTACCATCTCTTCATAGATACAGAGCATGGGCAGGGAAGTTAGACATTGTTATCATGTGCTAGCTTTGAGACTGACATTATATGAGTGTGTTTCCAGGAGAACATGCCTAGAATGTAATGATTGAAAGCTGTGATCACAACTTCAAATACTATGGGTACATCATGCAAAACAATGCATGAGATATAAATATTAAACTTCCTGAGGTGCATTTTAGCATTATGATTCCAAAATTATATTTCTTTTAAAACACATTGCAGACCAAATCAAATATAGAAAGAAAATCACGCAAAGACAAAATGTACAGCATGGCCTAGGAACAACCAATCTGTGACTTCTGTTCCAAAGGAATTGTAACATACTTAGGTATTTCTTCTTCATTGTTAACCATCTTTTGTATTAAAAGAGTGATAGTTGACAAATGGTTTATGTGTGATCCAAAAAAAATTATAGACAAGACCCCAAAATATGTCCATATTTATCTAATTCTATCATGGGGAATAAGGAGCTGTGATTCTAGGCAACCAAGTCTAGTTTTCAAAGAGGAAATACTGCTATTATGGAACAGTATAATTTATCCAATTGCCTTGAGATTACTAAAAGGAAAAGGAAGAGGAGAAGGGGTGGGAGGAGATCAAGATGAAGAAGAAACGATGAAGGTGAAAAAGAAGTAAAAAAAAAAGAGGACGAAGGCAAAGATGGTGATGCCAAAAAACTTTCAATCTTTTTATTCTCAAGCTCTAGTCACCATATACGGCAATAATTGGCTTGTGGTTTACAAGCATTAATAGTAATGATCCTTTTAATTATTTTAACTCATTAATTCATTCAACAAATAGTTTTGAGCACTTGCGACATGCAAGGCTCAACTACATGTGCTCAACTCTGGGTCATCTGGAGAATATTATACACAGCTACTGCCTTCATGTACCAATATTGTAGGAGACTTTCTCGTTAGGAAGGTGTGCCCAGTCCTGAATGCTAAACGATGACTGTGTTTTTAAAACCAAGTTTTATTTTCTAATGAAAATAAATGACATCTGATTTATCAAGCATCAGTTGCTTGTGAGGTCATTTAATGTTAATCAGTGACATGTAGTCAGATTACTCATAGATTAAAAAAAATTAAAGTCTTATTTCTAGAATAACAGCTCAATGAATCTGTTGAGAAAACTTGACCTGTGTTAGTCTTATCCAAGCACTGTCATTCTTTGGGGCCTGACCAGACAGTCTTAATCTCTCTTTGTTCTATCTTCCTCTCAGATGCTGCATGGTATATATATATATTTAAAACCTATAAACACAGTGGAAGAGTTATAGGTTTGGATTAATTGTGATTGCTGGAGAAAATTCACTTAACAGAGAGCAGCTGGACTGGACTAGATGGACTTAATAGGAAGAAAGAGGGTCAGTGTCTTTCCAGGCTAGAAAGCAACATGACAAAACACGCATTACCTCACATGGACACGGCGCGGGGTCTGAAGTGGCATCGCACAGACTGTGTGCAGAAGCTATGAAGGGATGGTAGGAATGAGTCCATATTCTACAGAACTTTGGATGTCATTTAAGAGAATTACGTGGATAATGGTCAGCTGCTTTTTAATGCAGAATGGCAATAATGACCAGAATAAATTAGATGAGCAAGAGATGAAACAGAGGCTAGCGATAAAGACAGCAGACTAATTCTCTGAAAGCCATTTTGTTGAAGGACACTTTTCTGGCAGAAAGGGATACAGTTTGCCAAATGGTCAATTCATTTAATGGCCAATTCAAAAGAAGACCAATTCACCAAATTGTTTTAGCCCTTCCCCCCAAAATGGACTTTACTGATTACTATAAAATACACAATAATTTCTGTTGCAGTGGAAGGTTTCAACAAGCTTTATAAACATTTTCCTCTCAGAGATTTGGTTTTGATATAGTCATTTTGTCCTACTTGTTTTGTCCCAGTTGTTGTACCAGAAAGAGCAGTATTAAATGAATGTTTTTTCATAGTTACTATTTTTTAAACAATGAAATGGGCCAGTCTCTTCCAGACATCTTTAATGCATGTACTATCTTTCTCCCTTTTCTTAATATAGAGATTTTTAAATAGATCTATCAAATTAATTGTTCATATTTTTCTCGTCTCATGAATCCCATGCATCATGCCATTTAGTATCATATACATGAAGTGATAAATTTGTTCAAGTGAAATTTAATAGCTCTTTTATTTCCTCTATGTTTATAGACTTCGTCAGTCAGCAAAACAAAATTTATGTGTACATTTTCACATATCACTGTTAATGTTCTCATTTATCAAAATTAACCCATAGGAGTTGTACTCCAAATTAGACACATACTTCATATAAGTTAGTACAGACATAAATTCACAAAAACAGAGAACACAGGAAACTGTACTAAAGTGAAAGTCTATCAATTTTCATACAAAATGTTGATTATTCAAGAAGAACTCAGAGGTGACATCACCAAAATGGCAACATAGGTTGTTCCCCACTTCACTTACCTCACAGAACAGTTAACAACTATTCATAGACAAGACACCACTGAGACTCCTAGAACATGGGAAGGAGGCTGAAGTACTCCCTGCCCACAGAGACCAAGACAGACCACATTAGAAGGGTAAGAGGAGGAGCAATATGCTGATCACACTGGCCTTCCCCTTGGCCAGTGCAACACCACACCAAGAAGTCTTACTGAGCCTGCAGTTCGTCCAGTAGGAAAAGAGAGCCTAAGGTGGACATCAAGGTCCCCAGCATTGAAAGTTACTTCTTGGGAACTTATAGTCCTGTCTTGCCACATGGGGACTGTGGAGAAATCTGTAGGCCTTGACCACTGGGAATCTGATTGTGACAGATATGATAGGGAAGAGAAGTAAAAGTGCAAGGTTTAGGAATTCCATTGAAGATATTTTATGTAAGCTTCATGGTAACCACAGAAGAACCTATAGCAATTACATAAAAGACAATGATAAAACAGCAAAATACACTTACACCAAAGGACATCAAAACATAGCAAAAAAAAAAAAAAAGAGAGAGAGAGAGATCAGGACACAAACAAGGAACATTAGGAATCTACAGAACACCCCAAAAACAATTAACATAATGACAACAGTAAGCCCTTACCAATCAATAATTTTTGTAAATATAAATTGATTAAATTCTCCAAACAAAAAATAAAGAATGGCTAAATGTATTTAAAAAAATACAACCCACTGATATGCTGCCTACAAGAGAATCACTTTAGTCCTAAACTTACACGTAGACTGAAAGTGAAGGGACAGAAAAATATATTTCAAACAAATGATACCCAAAACAAACAAACAGCAACAACAACAATAAAAAAGAGGTAGCTATATTTTTATCAGAGAAAATAGACTTTAACTTAAAAATGGTAAAAAGAGACAAAGAAGGTCATTATATAATGATAAAGGTGTCAACCCATCAAGATATAAAACTGTATAGGCACAACATGGGAACACACAGATATATAAAGTAAAAGTGAACAGAACTAAAAGGAGAAATAAACAGTATACAGTAACAGTTGGGTACTTTAACACCCTATTCTCAACAATGTATAGATTATCCAGACAGAGAAATAGAAAGGAAATGGTGGATTTGAACATTACTAAGGACCAAATAGATCTAGCAGACATGTACAGAACATTCTATTCTACAACAGCAAAATACACATTCTACTCAAGTGCACGTGGGACATTTTCTAGAACAGACCACACGTTAGACAAAAAAAAAAAAAAATGTCTTAGCAAATGCAAACATTTTGAGATAATACCAACCATCTCCTCTTACCACCTTGGTATGAAACTAGAAATCATTAACAAGAAGAAAACTGGAAATTCAGGAATACATAGAAATTAAGCTCTCCTGAATGACCAATGAACCAAGGAAGAAATTAAAAAGGAAATAAAGTATCTTGAAAAAACAAAAATGAAATCACAACATACCAAACTAATAGAATGCAGCAAAAGCAAGCATAAGAGGAGAGTTCCTATAACATAGGAAATACCTATACTTAGAAACAGAAAAACCAAACCAAAACAAAAACAAAACAAATTAAGACAAAAAACCCTAGACTTTAAGGAACCAGGCAAGAACTGGGCCCAAATTTAGTGGAAGAAAGAAAATAATAAGATTAAAGTGTAAATGAATGAAATAGAGAAGAGGAAAGCAATAGAAAAGATTAATATAGCTAATATAATGAAACAGAGAAGAGGAATGCAACAGAAAAGATTAATGTAAGATAATACAACTATAATTAATATAACTAATTTAATTAATATAACATAGTTGATTCTTTGAAAAGATAAAACCCTTTTGCTAGACTAATGAAGAAAAAGGAGAGAGGACCCAAAGCAGCAAATTTATAAATAAAAGGAGACATTACAATGGATACTATAGAAATACAAAGGATCATAAGAAGCTACTATGAACAAGTATATACCAATAAACTGGACAACTTAGAAGAAATGGAAAAATTCTAAGAAACATATATAACTTACCAAGATTGAATCAGGAAGAAAAAAAAACACAATAGTCCAATTACTAGTAAGGAGATTAAACAGTATTAAAAAATCTTCCAATAAGAAAAGGCCAGATCTATATGGCTTCAATTTTACCAAGCTTTTAAATCATTAACACTAATCCTTTTCAAACTCTTCCAAAAAACTTAAAGAGGATGGAATACTCTCAAATTCATTTTATAAGGGCAGAATTACCCCATAACCGAAGCCAGAAAAGGACACTACAGGAAAACAACAGGTCAACATCCCTGATGAATATACATGCAAAATTTCTCAATAAAGTATTAACAAACAAAATTCGGCAGCTCATTAAAAAGATAATTCACCATGATCAGTGAGATTTAACCCTAGGATGCAAGGGCAGTTCAACATACACAAATTCATAGATACGATGTATCATGTTAATAAAATGAGAAAAGTCCTATGATCATCTTTTTTTTTTAAAGATTTTATTTATTTATTCGACAGAGAGAAATAGCCAGCAAAAGAGGGAACACAAGCAGGGGGAGTGGGAGAGGAAGAAGCAGGCTCCCAGCAGAGGAGCCCGATATGGGGCTCGATCCCAGGACTCTGGGATCATGCCCTGAGCCGAAGGCAAACGCTTAACAACGAGCCACCCAGGCGCCCCGAGTCCTATGATCATCTTAACAGCAAAAAAAAAAAAGTTTTTTGACAAAATTCAGCATCCATTCATGGTAAAAATACTTAACAAATTAAGTATAGAAGTATAGCTAAGATAATAAAGGCCATATGACAAGCCCATAGCTAACATTATATTCAATGGTGAAAGTTTGAACACTTTTTCTCTAGGATTGGGAACAAAACAGGGGTACCCATTCTCAATACTCCTATTCAATATAGTACTGGAAGTTCTAGCCAGAGCAATCAGACAAAAAAAAGAAAAAACAGACATCATAATTTGAAAGGAAAAAGTTATCTCTATTTGCAGATGACATAATTTTGTGTATAGCAAAATCTAAAGACTGCACTGAAAAGCTCTTAGATCTAATCAGTGAATTTAGTAAAATTAAAGGATACAAAATTAACATAGAAAATTAGTAGCATTTTGTAAGACCAAAAAGACAATAGAAAAGATCAATTAGACTAAGATCTGTTTTTAAAAAAAAAAAAAAAGATAAACATAATTGACAAACCCTTAGCTAGACTCATCAAGGAAAAAAGATAAAATAAATAACAATACATAAATAAATAAATGAGGAGACATTACAAGTGACAGCATAGAAAGACAAAGGCTCATGAGACTAACAATTATATATCAAAAATATAGACAATCTAAAGAAATAGATAAATTTCTAGAAATGGCCTATAAGACTGAATCATGAAAAAATAGAAAATATGAACAATTACTAGTAAGGAGTTCAAATCAGTAACCAAAAACGTCCCAAAACAAAAGTCCAAGACCAGATGGCTTTACCAATGAATTCTACCAAACATTCAAAAGAGAATGAATATCAATTCTCCTAAAACTCTTCCAAAAAGTAGAAGAGGAAGAAATATTTCCTAACTTATTTTATGAATCCAGCATTACCCTGATAAAAAAATGAGACAAGGATGCCATAAGAAAATACAAGTATAGTGCAATATCCTTTATAAATATAGATGTAAAATCCTCAACAAAATGCTAGCAAGCTAAACTCAACAAAACATTTTTTAAAAATTATATATCATGACCAAGTGGAATTTACTCCAAAGACATAGGATGATACAACATGGGACAATCAATAAATGTGGTATACTACATTTTAAAAATTAAGGGCAGAAATCACATAATCATCTCAATAGATGCAGAAAAGCAATTGCAAAATTCAACATCCCATTGTGATAAAAGCTCTCAACAAAGTGAGTATAGAGGGAACATAACTCAATATAATAAAGGCCAGGGGCACCTGGATGACTCAGTCATTTAAGCATCTGACTCTTGATTTCAGCTCAGGTCATAATTTCAGTGTCATGGGATTGAGCCCCACATCAGGCTCCACACTCAGTGTGGAGTCTGTTTGTCCCTCTCCCTCTACTCCTCCCCCTGCTCCCTCTCTCTTTCTCTCTCTCAAATAAATACAATCTTTTAAAAATATATACTAAAGGCCACATATGACAAGCCCAGAGCTAACATCATACTCAACAGTAATTATCTGCATGCTTCTCCTCTAAGATCAGAAACAAAACAAGGATTCACACTATCCCCACTTTTATTCAAAACAGTATTGGAAATCCTAGCCAAAGCAAATAGGCAAGAAAAAGAAATAAAAGGATCCAAATCAGAAATGGGGAAGTAAAACTGTCACCATTTGTAGACAACATCATATCATATATAGAAACTGCTAAAGACACCACCAAGAAATTTTTAGAACGAATAAATGATTCAGTAAAAGTTCAGGATACAAAGTCAATATAAAAAATTTTGTTGTGCTTCTATATATGAATTAACTATAAGGAGGTTAAGAAAACAATCTCATTTACAGTTGTATCAAAAAGAATAAAATACCTGGGAATAAATTTAACCAAGAAGGTAAAAGACCTTCACATTAAAACTTGTACATTAAAGATATTGAAGAAAGAAATTGAAGAGGAAACAAATAAGTGGAAAGATATTCTGTGCTCATACACTGGAAAACTTAATATTGTTAAAATATCCAAATAACCCAAAGCACTCTATAGATTCAACGTAATCTTTATCATAATTACAATGGCATTTGTTTCACAAGAATAGATGAAGCAATCCTAAAATCTGTATGGAACCACAAAAGATCCTGAATAACTAAAGCCATCCTCACAAAGAAAAACAAAGCAGGGACATCATGCCTCTTAATTTCAAGCTATATTACCAAATCATAGTAAATCAAAACAGTTTGGTACTAGCATAAAAATAGGCACATAGATCCATGGAATAGATCAAAAGCCCAGAAATAAATCCATGCGTATATGGTCAACTAATATTTGAGAAGGGATCCAAGAATATTCAATGGAGAAAAGATAATCTCTTCAATAAACAGTGCTGGAAAAATTGAATATTCCCATGTATAAAAATGAAACTAGACCTCTATCTTATACCATGCACAAAAATTAACATAAAATGAATTAAAGACTGAAATGTAAGACAAAATTATAAAACTCCTTAAAAAAAAAAAAAGCCTTGATGATAAGCATGCCTGGCTGACTCAGTGGATTAAGCAACCACTCTTGATTTTGGCTCATGTCATGACCTCAGGGTCGTGAGATCAAGCCCCACATTGGGCTCCACACTAGGTGTGGAGCCTGCTTAAGATTCTCTCTCCCTCTCCCTTTGCCCCCCCAAAATAATAATAATAATAATAATAATTTAAAAATAAAAGGACTTGATGATTAAAAGCTCCTTTCAATGGGTCTTGGCAATGAATTTTTTGGATATGACATTTAAAGCACAACAACAAAATGAAAAATAAGCCAGTGGATCTACAATGAACTAATAGCTTCTGCACAGCAAGGAAATGATCAACAAAATGAAAAGATACCCTATAGAATGGGAAAAAAAATATTTATAAGCCATATATCTGAAAGGCGGTTAATATCCAAAATATGTAAAGAACTCATACAAATCAATTACAAAAAATAATGAATTAATCCCATTAAAAATGGGCAATGGACCTGAATAGACATTTTTCCAAAGACAATATACAAATAGCCAACAGTCTATATAAAAAGGTGCTCTACATTGCCAGTCACTGGGAAAATGCAGATCAATAACACAATGAGATATCCTCTCACACCTGTTAGAATAACTATCATCAAAAAGACAAGAGGTAAGAATCACTGGCAAGGATATATAGAAAAGGACACACTTGTGCACTGTTGGTAGGATTTTAAACTGGTACAGTCACTACAGAAAAAGTACAGATACCTTAAAAAAATGAAAATAGAATTGCCGTATGATCTAGCAATTTCAGTTCTGAGTATCCAAAGTGAAAACACTGTATCAAGGATATATCTGTGCCACATTTATAGCAGCATTATTTATAACAACCAAGAATGGTAACAATCTAAGTGTCCATTGATGGATGAATAAAGAAAATGTGTTATACATATGCAACTGAATATTATTCATCTATAAAAAGAAGGAAATCTTGCCATTTGTGACCATATGATGGACCTGGAGAGCATTATGCTAAGTGAATTAAGTCAGAGAAAGACAAATACTGTATGATCTTACTTATACGTAGAATCTAAAAAAATAAAAGAAAGAAAAGAAAAAACCAAATACATAGAAAAAGAGATCAGTTTTGTGGTTACCAGAGGCAAGGGATGTGAATAGGGGGAATTAGGTAAAGGTGGGTAAGAGATAAAAACTTCCAGTTGTAAGATAAATATTAGAATGAAAATTAAAACATGAGTACATTAGCTAACACTGCTATATGGTACATATGAAAGTTGTTAAGAGGGTAAACGCTAAGAGTTCTCATCAAGAGAGGGGAGAAAACATTTTGTTTTATTTTAAAAAAGAAAGAAAGAAAGAAAAGAAAAAGTGACCAGTGTCTGATTTTAGGTTATGTTTAAAACAGACTTTCATTGAACTCAACTCACATGAATTAAAAAGACATTGAAACATCAAGGCACTGGATTGAAAATGCGATGGAAGTGAAATAATCCACCCCATTATTCAGCAATTTCTTATTATTTGAGATACATGTTGTCTGAAATTTAAAATATCAGTATTTCTTGTTTCAATACTCAATGCTCAAAGTTTGTTGAAGCAGCCCATGGGGGGAAAAAGTAATATAAACTTTTTAAATAGATATAAAAACTTTTGGGGGGTTAATTATAAATTGCAGAATTGATCATTATGTAAGTTCTCCAGTTAAAAGGATTTTTAAATATTACAGAGAAAATATAATGGGCTCTTGAATTGTGTTTGAAGCAATTAGAATGAGTACTAGAAAGCCTATTAACAGAACCTGGCATATTGATTGGAGACATTGGTTGAGGTAGAACAGTTAATAGATTTTGTTCCTAGGTCACTGAAAGGTCAAAGTGACTCTTATCGAAAGGTTGAAACAAGAAGAAAAAAATATTTTGTCAGGAAAGATAATGAGGAATTGAGGGCACGTGGAGTATGACATGTTGGAATGACATGGTCAGTTATCCATCAAACAATGAAAAATGGGAGCCCTGGAGCTCAGGATAAAATTCATCAGAATAATTAGAAAAGAAGAATGCAATTAACCAATATTTATTATACACCTACAATGTACCAGGTGCTAAGGCAAGAATTTTAAATACATATACTGATTTACGCTCAATGACAACCTTTCAGAATGACTTGCTATTCTCTTTATCCTCAATTAATAAACCACAACTTAAAAAAATTACAAGCTACTGTTATAAGTATATTTTTATAGGTTACATTATTGTTTCCAATTTTGTGTCTCCTTTGCAGGGAAGGATATATATTCCTGCCCCTTGACGTATGATTTGCTATACCTCCCTAAAGAAGGGGTATATTTCTTCAGATTATGAAAATCATGCTTGTCTATGTGACTTGCTCTTGACATTTATTTATGCTATATTCAATTAGAAACTTTAAGAATGATCACATGGGGGGCTCAGTCATTAAGTGTCTGCCTTCGGCTGGGGGTGTGATCCAGGGTCCTCGGATCAAGCCCCGCATCAGGCTGCCTGCTCTGCTGGGAGCCTGCTTTTTCCTCTCCCACTCCCCTTGCTTGTGTTCCCTCTCTCACTGGCTGTCTCTCTGTCAAATAAATAAATAAAATCTTTAAAAAAAAAAAAAAAAGAATGATCACATGGGTTTGTCACTTTCCTTTTCCTTTTTCTAAAAGGCAGGATTTTTTCCCTCAGTTTGGATCTAGTAGAAAGAAGGCATGTAAAACAAGAGAGACAACATCTGGTATAAAATATAAGCAAAGAAATGAAATTTGTCTTGTAATCTACTAAGACTCAAGGATTGTTTTTTATGCAACATAACCTAGTAAAAGTCAACCAATACAGTGGTAAGTCATGGAGCTCATATTCAAAGTAAGTTCTATCTGGTTTTAAATCCCATGCACAGTCTATGAAATCATTCTCTCTCTCATTATGTGATATGTAAAGCCATGTGTAGAGGACGTAATTCAGAACTGAGTGTAAATGTTCAAGGACAATCTTGGGAAATCTCCATTTTGTCAATACACAAAAGTATGAGGAAATAGGAAATAGACTAAGAAAAAACATATAAATGCAATGGTAGAATAGTTAATGTAGGAAAAAATTTCAAGAAGGAAATAATCTGTGATATCAAATATTGAAGAAAATAGGAATGATGAGGACTAAGAAGAATTTAAGAAGAATTTTAGAAATCAGATCATTTATCATCTTCAAAGCTTGCCTGACACATTTGAAGAACTAAGATGTCAAGGGAAGGCAAGTGTTTGTAACCTCAGTCTAAGAACACTTTGGTATGGATCCTTGGATTACATGAATCTGAACCATTAAATATACTGCCTTTATATTGCTTATTTAAGAATTAGTTTAAAACAACACCAGTTTATTAGCTCAGTTTCTATGGGTCAGAAATCTGACACAGGACTCACTGAGCTAAAATCAAGTTGTGAACAGAGCTATGTTACTTATTGGAAGCTCAAGAGAAGAATCCATTTCTAAGCTCATTCAGGCTTTGGCCAAATTCAGTTCCTTAACAGTTGTATGATTTAGGACCCACTACCTTGCTGGCTGGTAGCGGTCCTTAACTCCTAAAGACCTTACATACTCTTTGTACATGTCCCCCTACATCTCAGAACCACTAAGTTACATCGCAGCCCTTGAGTATTTGAAATTTCTTCTAACTTCCCCTTCTTTTGAATCTCTTTTGCATTATTTTTCTGGCCCCATTCTCTAACTGATTTTTGCTTTCCATTTCTGCTTTTAAGGCTTATGTGATCAGAGTGATTGGGCTCACTCTAATAATCCAAGATAATATCTTTTTTTTAAGGTCAGCTGACTCCTAACCATACTTCCATCTATAAAGTGTCCCCTCAGAAGAACCTAGATTAGTGTTTAACTGAATAAACAGAAGACAGGAAATTAGGGGAAATTTTTAGAATTCTACCACACCAAGGACATTTATTAAAAATTTACATTTCTAAGACTCTCCTCCAAAGTTCTGTGAACAAAATTCTAGGATAAGACACTGGTTTAGATTTATACAAGCCTTTTTGGTAATTCTTTTGTATAATAAAACTTAAAAACAGCTGATCTATGAGGTCTGTGGTGTATCTAATATCTGATATCTAATATCTGAAATTTTATGGAAAATATTTTCATCATGTTCATTTTTCTAAGGTTAGTTTACCTAATTTTTAAAGGTTAGAAAGGTCCTATGACCCACAATACTTAAGAATAACTAATTTAAGGAATGAGTGAATATGAAAAGGAGGCAAGAAAGTAGTTTACACTTGACAACTTTGACAACAAAGTAAAGGAAATGGATGGGATGGCAGTTTGAAAAGCAGGCCTGTTTGAGGGAATTTTTTTAGGATAGATAAAAACCTGGCATTTGGAAGGAAAACACTTCATGGCTGGAAGCATTCAAAAGCAGAATGAAGACACCTGAAATAGCAAATTACCTACAGCTATGAGATTAAGAGAACAGTTGGAAGTTTTAATTTTGTAATAGAATAGAGAAATGTTTTCTCTAAGAGAAAAGAAAAAGTGGACAAGTAAAGATGCAGAGAACCACTAAGGTGGCATGGCCATCATCTCCTCAAGTAGGAGTAATATTGCTTACCTTTTTTAGGGATTAGAGGGCTTGACCAGCATGGAATGAGTCAGAAAAGAAGAGCTGGAAAACAACCTAAGGATTAGCCAAAGGTAAGAATAAAATGAGTGGACTTTCAATGCTGCCTATTAAGAATATATAATACAGATTTGAACAAAAACAATTTTCAATAATAAAATTGTTTACTTTTTATTTCAGCATTTCTCTGCTGTGGTCATATAATACAACTGACTAAAGTATGAAAAAAATCAAGTATATGGAAGCTATTACTGAATTAACAATTTAGATCATATTTAATAGGATACTAGCTTTGCTGAGATGCAAAAGTCCTGTATTTAAATCTCAAATTTTGTATTAAGTTTGTTAAGTAACTTTAGTCAAATCAGTTATTTTAAACTGTCTCAGCTTTTTCACTGGCCAAATGTGGATAATACTATTTGCCCCACGTAACCTACAGGGTAACTTTGTGAAAAAATAAGAGAACTATAAAGTATTTTTTAAAGTTAGAAGATAACCACATCTTACAGATTTATTGGTAGCTGTGAGAAGTACCAAAAAATAGTGTATTAGTATAATACCAGATATCCTTCTGCACTACTAACCAAACAGCAGCTTTTTTGAAAATAGAAAAAACTAAGTTTTAAAAGAAAAAAAAAGTTCTGGAACTGAAAAGTTTCCAGCCACATGGCAGACAGCATTAAAAATGCCCCTATTTAATTCACCAAAAATAGTGGATGGAATGTGAAAACACTCATCATCTTTGGTAAAATAGTTTCTAATTGGCTGCACTAAAAGAAACATCTTAAATTTATAGAAGTAGACATAATTTGCTTCATTAAAGAGGAAAAGAATATCATTTAAATGCAAAAATAGGAAAAACCCGCAAAACTGACAAACAATTAAAAAAAGACTTCCCATTAACTATCATTAGGTTTATCCATTCAACCAAGAAAATAACTATCACAGAATCTTAGAAACAATAAACGAAAAGAACAGTTAACTATCTAATTGTATTTTTCTAAAATGAAGGAAAGCATGTATATAATTTTTTAATTGGCCAAAATTGCACATAAAAACATTGCAATTTAAGTCCTTTATATTCACTCTCAATGTACTGAAAATTACAGACTTTCAGTTGGTTTAACTCTTGTAAGTCTTTTGTGTTTCTTTGGATCTCTAAAATCCTGCAATTCACATAATCCTAAATTCTTTGTTAATCAGAAAAGTCTGACTGAAAAATATATTATTCAAAGACTCAATAACTAAATATATACATGATGAAATATTACATACATTTAGTAAAGGTGTTAATCTTACAAAGTGAAATACCTTATTCTCAAATATGGTAGTCAGGAATAATAAACATCTGCCCATCATCACTTAAAAATTATACCTAGGCGATATCTGTTCACAAACTTTTTGCGTATGTATCTCCATTTTCCCTGCTCCCATTTCCAGGTAGCACTCCGAGGGACAAACCCAGAGGCCGCAGCACCCTGTGTGGCAGGCGATGGTGCTAAGTATTGCCTAAGGCCCAGAGAGGAACTGGGGATTAAATATGTGACTTTGGCATCTAATAAACCCAGAAAAATATTTTTATCTAAGGAAAACTAATTGATGAAACTCAATTTGAAAGTGAAGAGAATGTTTCCAATGAATTTAAGGCAAAATTACTATTTTTTAATGTAACAAACACAAACATTTTCATTTCATATTCAAATACCCTTCCTTATGATAATTATTGACTAAAGATAGTGGTGAGAAATCTCTATCTTTATTCAAAATTTGAATGCAGGGTCAAGAAATAGCAGCTAAGGGGCGCCTGGGTGGCGCAGTCCTTAAGCGTCTGCCTTCTGCTCAGGGCGTGATCCCAGAGTCCTGGGATCGAGCCCCACATCAGGCTCCTCCGCTAGGAGTCTGCTTCTTCCTCTCCCACTCCCCCTGCTTGTGTTCCCTCTCTCGCTGGCTGTCTCTCTCTGTCAAATAAATAAATAAAATCTTTAAAAAAAAAAAAGAAAGAAAGAAAGAAATAGAGCTAAGATGGGGGCCAATGTTCACAACACCACTGTTTCCTGGTTGAGTGACCTCAAACTGTTACAGATTTTTTTTAAGATGTTTTTTTTTTTTTTACAAAGAGGGAGAGAGAGCACACAAGCAGGGGGAGCAGCAGGCAGAGGGAGAGGGAAAAGCAGGTTCCCTGCTGAGCAAGGAGACTGACATAGGGGATCATGACCTGAGCTGAAGGCAGATGTTTAACTGACTAAACTACCTAGGCGTCTCAACTGTTAAATATGTCTTAGCTCTAAAATCAGCTGGCTAAAGTAGATAACACTTACATTTCTTAAAATTTATAAATTCTATTTTAAATGAATGAAGTATGACTTATTTGGAAAAAAAATCTATTTAGATCGTCTGCCCATTTTTTAGCTGGATTATTTCTTTTTCTGCTACTGAATTGTATGAGTTCTTTATATATTTTGGATATTAACTCCTTACCAGATGTATGATTTGCAAGTATTTTCAAATATTTTTTCCAATTCAGTGTGTTGCCTTTTCATTTTGCTGATAATTTCTTTTGCTGTGCAGAAGCTTTTTAGTTTGGTACAGTCCCACTTGTTTACTTTTGTTGCCTTTCTTTTTGGAGTAAGATCCCAAAAATCATCACCAAGACTGATGTCACAGGCCTGCCTATGTTTTGTTCTCAGAGTTTTATGATTTCAGGCCTTACATTCAAATTTTTAATCCATTTTGAGTGAATTTTCGTGTATGATTTAACATAGTAGTCTAGTTTTTTTCTTTTGCATATGACTGTCCAGTTTTCCCGACACAATTTATTAAAGAGACTGTCCTTTCCTCATTGTATACTCCTGGCTTGTCATAAATTAATTGACCATATATGCATATGTTTATTTCTGAGCTCTTTATTCTGTCCCATTGACCTGTGTGTCTGTTTTTATGTCAATACCACACTATTCTGATTACTAGAGCTTTGGATTATATTTTTTAATAAAAGCAATTCAAATATTATGTTCATCATCAATGACATGGTCCAACATCCTTATAGGATTCAACCATATGTATTTTCCCTGAAACTGCCCTACTTTTGGTTTGGATCAGATTTGCAAATTGACTCTTTGTGTGTTCCTTATGTCTTCCAGATATACAGTTATACTTGGTATTTCCTTCATATGCACTAAATTCTCTCCTAGATTCAAGCATGACTACAGTTTTCCCCCATGTTGTCCTTTTATGATTTCATTGGCAACTTGGGAGGGGAAGAGTTAAATTTCAAGAATTTAATTGCTTCCTCTCCCATAAAGTTTTACTAGCACTTAAGATGCTAGTGTTGTGTGGGTGGTCAGTAACTAACATGTAATGCAGATAGCTAGCTATAGGCCTTTTCTAGACATAGACTCTGTTATTCCTCTCGATGCAAAAGTAATGATACTGCTACTTATTAGCTTTTGGAATAATTAAGTTGAAGATAGGAATAGGAACAGGTTAGATGTTCCATATTAACACAAATTCATTAGTAAAAAAAAAAAACTAAAGTAGACCATTTTTTACAGTACAAATCATTTGTCCTTTTCATGTCAATGTTAAGGCAATATTTTATAAAATATGTTAATAGCTATAGAATTCACTATATTAAACCCCTCCCAATCTTCTCTAAGGCAACATTAGAAAACCTGTTTTTTAGAGATATGAATAAAATCTATATATTCAGGACTTAAGGAAAGAGAAGACATAGTCACAAAAATTGTTTAAAAAGGGAAAGCAAATTTTGTGAAGAAGAAATCCATGTCCTAGTAAGGAAAAAAAGGTATTTACAAGTTGAGAACATTTGGATCTTTAATGGCCAAAATAAACCCCTAAATATTCACCATATTATAGATTCAATGGAGTCTCAAACATATATAAAGAATGTAAAACTAAGTTAAAATGAGCAATAATTAGTATAATACTAAAGTATGGCCACTAAAACTTCAAAAATGACAGCCACATTTTTTGACATATATAAAGCACATTTTAAATGTTTTAGAGTTTACAAATTGAATGGTGAAAACTAGCACCGTCTCCACTGTTTTGCCACATGATTACTGGGTACTATGATACTACAGTTTAAAATGCAGCTCTAGCATCTTTTCTCAGAATATTATTTACAAAGGAATTTTGTGGCAACACGTTTGTTTCTTGTCAACACTTTTTACGGCACCTCCAGTGAAAATATAAATTAAAATTGTCCCAGAATGAAAATATTTTATCATTCAAAGCCATACCTGAGCTTTCTCTGAAAATATAACTATAGTCCAGGTATCGTGCTTCAGGCAATTTGTCTTAATCTTTCTACTTTTAAGAGTGTATGTATATACGTGTGTGCGTGTGTGCACGCGCACATCTGCAAATGGAAATTCTTGTGTAAAAAGCAACTGTATGAAGGTATGATGATTATCTACTCACACTCCATATGCTCAGGGTGATGGAATTTGTTGTACATTGTAGAATGATACGGTGTTGAAGAGAAGTCAGTACTCCAGGGAGAAGGAGCAGCATGATACATTGGATTCATGGTTTATGGCACAGGAAACATAAATGGACTTGAGTATATTATGAATGCACATTAAAACCTATTTTATAATGAAAATGAAAACATCACAAAAGGCTATTTGGGATTTTTAGCATACCTGGGATGTTGCTGTTAGAGTAGTAAGTTCTTAAGGACTGTGAATCAATGGCTTCAAAACAGTTGGAAACTTACATACGGCAAACATATAAGATTGATTTTTGCTGCAGGAATCTATGTATCAAGCAGGTTCATTGGAAGCAAATGATAAAATGAATATAGCTCTAGAAAGGGAGTACTCAAGATGGTGTGCTATCAGCCAAGGTGACATACATTACCAAAGACAACTGAGGTGCAAAGCAATGGAAGGATAATCAATTTTTCTGATGGTGCACAGTGACTCATCTGTTGTCTTCTTAATATACTGTCAAATAAGCAAATGGATATTTGTTAATCAGTGAAATTTTTGGACCAGAAGCAGTATTGCAAGAATCACCAATAACTGCCTTTTCAAAATGTTTACAGTATGGAAACCTAACAAGCAAACCAAGTTCTTCTTCTAACATGATTAATCATTAATACAAATGCACAAATACAACATCTTCTCTGACTCTTTTATAATGTCTTCGATTCCTACGTAAAGGAGGAAGAATTTAACTTCCAACTTAATCCTATAATCAGAATATTCTTCATTTTATAGTTAGAACAGAACAAAACCAAAATTTCTATAAGGTATCAGTATTTATTTAGCATCTTTTAAAATTGTCATCTTACTCTCAGAAAAGAAACCTTCAGTGCTAATACTTAAGGTGTACAGTAATGTATTTTAGAAAGGCATATATTTGTGGGCTGTTTTCTACCTTTATTTTTTTCCCTATCTTTAAATAAGTAATGACAAATAAATCATGTATAGCCAAAGAAACTGGCATACTAATTTCAGAGCAAAGTTTTTTCCTTTTGTAATTAACTTTTTAAAAGTGAAAATTAGAGAGTGTTCAGCCTTTGAGAAATGTAAATACAATAACACCATTAAATCCCCATTGTCTTTTAAGCTAACAATCTACATTCTATATGGAATGACTATTTTTTTATTACAGAAGTTCCAAAGCTCTACAATTTACCAATAAGGTCAATATTATAAAAATGTTCTTTATCACCTTCTGTCTAAAACTGTAAAGTCATTAAGACTTTTTCCAGCATGTTAGTTTCTTTCAATTTACAAGCAGAATTTTGTGGCAAGTTTTTGCTACCACTCTCACCCACCAGTAATCAAAAACATACACAGAATTTGGGGGCAAGTTATTTAAGCCAGTAAATATATGCATTTGCATCACATAAACCTGAGGTGTTTATAGAAATCTAAATTTATTTACAAAAGCAACTATACTTAGATGGCAATTTTCCTATATAGAAATCACACAAAATCAATTCTCCAAAGTTAATTCATAACTACAAGGGGAAAGTAGCAAAGACAACTATTTCTCAGAAAATCTATAGATTTAGAAGAGTAATTTTTTTAAAAGTCTCCCTTAAACCTGACACTTATTTTTTAATGGTTAAAGGCTAAGCCCATTTCTTGAGAAAGCTCTTACGGTGCTCAAACTAACTTCAGATTCTACCAAATCCAAATTATTCTGAGTTGAATTTTACTGAGGAACTGAAATATGGTTAAGTTTTCCAAATACAAGAACCATGATTTTTTTTAACGAAAACATGGCCTTTTAAACTTCATAAATGTGAGTGATGCTGGAAAAAATAACTATTTCTCTTTAGTTCAAAGTATTTGAAATAAATTTAACTATACCACCAAATTAAAGGAAAACTACAAAATGGATTGGGTTAATAAAGATGTTTATAATTGCTGAATTCTCTCATATTTATAACAGTCCTCACTGTCATAAGTCCTGGCACTCATGCACCACAGAAAGGAGCAAAATGGAGATTTTATTATCACATTGCAAGTTTGTGTTTGTCTTCTGTCAGTCCATAATTTCTTTGCCAAGTACTACAACTAGACTCCATCTGGTGCATTTACCACCTCAATTTAAAATCTGCAGAAAAATTCCAACTAATGATGAGAAATAAAGCAATTTGGTATTTGTTTTACTTCATTTTAAGCATGGTGGTCATTACCAGAAATTCCTGATTGTCAGTTTTCTTAGGCTACAAATAGATTGCATATTAGAGAAGTCTTAGATTTTTCTTAAGAATTTTTTAAAAATACGGTATGCACTTTAAAGCTAAAATTCATGGTAATATAATGAGCACACTGTTACAGAATATTTTCAAACAGTGGTTTTATGGCCATCTGTTAGAACCCCTGCACTGGGTTGAGTCTTTTTCACTATCTAAAAACCTAAAATAAGTTCTTAAAAAGACTCAAGAATTATAATGAAAGAGGCATCCCTGACTCTTAACAAGTCAGGGCAAAACACATGAAAGAAAATGCCTAAAATACAAGGGATTATGAAAATACAGAATTTTCTAAATGAATGAGTTTTTAGTTGGCATTCATAATAAACACCGTTGTTAAGCACCAAGTATCAATTACCTAGATGTATAAATAGCATATTGTTATATATTTAGGATTTTATAATACTAAAGCCAACAAATCATATGGATTTGTTACTCGAGATTGCACTCGCTGGACGCTATGTCCTGATTAAGCAGCTGTGTGCAATAAATTGCATACCAAAAAAGAAAAAGAAAAGGAAGAAAAAAGAAAAAAGCCCACCATACATGGTTAAATTCAAGACATACAATTCTCTATTCCCCTAGGTGGAATGAAGCACCATCTTCCACTAGGTGATACAGTACAACAAACATCGCACCTACAAGACATCTGTTTTCTGGCTGACAATGGGCCAAAACAACACTTCAGAGTTGGGGAAAAAAATGCCTTTCTCTCAGAGCAGTGCTGACATAAATCCTAATGACCTGATACTTTTAACTACCTCCTTTTAACAACCTCTTGTACTATTTTCCAGCAAGGTCTTGAAATGAACTGAGAGTAAAATGCCACCCACAGCACTTAAATCAGATGTGGGGCCTAATAACAGTTTTTTCTCAAGCCCCTTTTTCTACTCTGTCTTCCTAATTATTGTCATCTGTGTTGCATTTTTTTTTCCTTGAGAGGAAATATTGACATTTTTGGAGTGAAATATTGAAATGGTGCGTTTGTTTTATTGATGATTCTGCAGCAGCTAACATTCACAGAACTAAAGATTGCAAAACTTTGTTGATGAGGCCAAAAAATTAGGAGCAAATTACACGGAGGTGTAAAATGGAATGTTATAATTAAAGAGATTTTTTCTAATCTTCCCTACATGAGAATATAGGTGTATAAAATAAATCTTGATGTCTGGTACCGATTAAGGTTACAAGTTACCGAACAAAACTAAAACAACTCTTTATTTATATCCACTAATATGTTTTTCAAAACTTCTGATCCTAAGAGTTGCTAATTTTTGCAAACATGAGCAAGCTCTTAACAGAAGCTTTCAGTTTCTACCTCCTCAGCCGGATTAATGAGCAAGTTTCAAGGAAAGAAATATGATAAGGTACCTATTAAAGGAGATTTAGAAGCCCCATTGGCCTTCTGCAGCCTGTATATGTTCTTTTCTTATGCAATGTCCTTTAATGCTAACATTACTAGGATAGTCTTGCATTTCCAAATATTCTGACATAATTCACGTAAAAAATACTGAACCCAAACTTTTTCACATAAAAGCTCTCACAACCCTCATCTCACGCCAGCTTCTGGGTGTTATAAAGGCTTCTCAGTTTTTAACTGGAGTAACATTGCAGGAGAAACTTAATACTCTTGATCTTGCCTACCTCAGGCTTAGATGAACTGTTTTATTATATCTTGGTAAACTGGTCACATCATAATACATAGTTTCTACAGAAGTTAAGTTTGATCTAGGGTATTTATAGCCAAGGGAGTCATATTAACAACAGATGTTCATTTGCCATCATAAGACGAGTTTATTGCTATTTGTTCTTCAAAAAAAGAATTCTGGAATAAGTATTTTAACTGTTCGTTTTAGAAATGCCACAGCAGGAATCAAAGTATCATTTTAAACTATCGCTTTTCAAACTATTGTATTTACAATTTGAGTTTTATTCCTTATAACAGCACACACACACAAAAAAAATGCTCTTAATATAAACATGTTTTTGGATTTCAGAGCCTTCCCTCATGAAAGTTTCCTTTTAAACAGCAGCCTAAAGGAAAGCCTGATATACAAACTCCTCAGACAAATCTCTTCTCGATATGGTTTCCCTTGAGAAGTGGTCATTTCATCTCCAAACCTCTCTATAATGATGGATATAAGGACTGAAGTGGGGGGTGCCCGGGTGGCTCAGTTGGTTAAGTATCTGATTCTCGATTTCAGCTCAGGTCATGATCTCAGGGTCTTGGGATCAAGCCCCAGGTCGAGCTCCATGCACAGCAGGAAGTCTGCTTGAGATTCTCTCTCTCCCTCTCCCTCTGCCCTCCCCCAAGTCTCTTGCTCTCTCTCTCTCTCTTTCTCTCTCCCTTAAATAAATAAATCTTTTTTTTTTTACAGATTTTATTTATCTATTTGACAGAGAGAGACAGCCAGCAAGAGAGGGAACACAAGCAGGGGGAGTGGGAGAGGAAGAAGCAGGCTCATAGCAGAGGAGCCTGATGCGGGGCTTGATCCCAGAATGCCGGGATCACGCCCTGAGCCAAAGGCAGACACTTAACAACTGTGCCACCCAGGCACCCCTTAAATAAATAAATCCTGGAAAAAAAAAAGACTAAAATGAGGAATAATGGTATATCGATACTATTCCTCAACTGTCAACCCACTAAATGGCTATAGTTTCAAAGTGCCTTTCAGATAGTCATTCAGTTTCCATCTCCTTTTAGGGAACTCAGCCTTGATTAAATTCGTTGTATGTTTAGATCTTAAAAGTTAGAACCATAAGATGCAAAATTTCTCTCTATTCCCCTGTTCAATCTACTGAGGGAGGAAGATATGAAACGGGGAATATTAAATGTCTGATGTGAACTGATCCAGAAAGGAAGTGGATAATTCCATAGAAAAGTAAACATTTATCATGGCAAAGTCATAGATATGATAGAAGGTTAGCACCCAGTACCTTTATTTATAAAAACATGAAAGAACACCTTTCAGTTTCCATCAGTAGGAAAACAGTCTTTGCAAATGCCTTAGGAATTTTTTAAGCCTGTTTTCTGCTGTTCTCCCCCTGCAGTTTTTTGGGGACAATTTTATATATATATATATTGATACTAATTGTGTGTGTGTATGTCTGCATATATATACATATATATATATATAGCATCCTAAACTGTATTTATGATCTTTTCTAATGAAGAAAGGATATCTTTCTCAAGGAAAACAGAATGCAATCTCCCCCCACTCTTTCTCCACCTCTATGTTCATACACTCTTAGTGGCAGCATTCTTATAGAGAGAACAGTACTGAAATTGGCACAGGACAGTGAAAAGAAATGGTGTTTAAAAAAAAAAACTTTGCTAGAGAAATATCCTAAAAATTACAATCACCTAAGATCTGCTGAATCTGAATCTCTGGGATAAAAGTTTCCAAAATCCCTAGTAGAATTACTAAGAATTTATACAACATCAAAGATCAAAAACAAAAGAAGTACCCATCAAGTATTTAAGAAAAAAATCTCATTGTTCGCTCAAGAGTGAGGGAACTAGATAATAGGAGTTGGGACCGCAATGCAAATTTTTGTAGCATATCCTCTCAAGTCAATCTTAACATCATAAAATGTTATCACAACTCCTCACAACACTCTCCTTTCTTTACTTCCATCCTTCAGCAGCTTAGGTGTGATGTGGTATCATTTCAAAAACTTTTGCCAATAGTTTCTACTGCCTCAGCCACTCTGTCTCTTCATCATATCCATGTAAACAAACTCTAAATGACTCTAGCTGCCCACTTTCTCTAAATCTACTGTGAAGCAGCTAATCATTACAAAAGAAAGCAAGGAAGGGTGGGTACCCAAGTGGCTTCGTCTGTTAAGTGACCAACTCTTGATTTGGGCTCAGGTCATGATGTCGGGGCTCTGGGAGGAGCCTTGCATCTAGCACCACAATCAGTGGGGCGTCTGCTTCTCTCCCTCTCCTTCTGCCCCTCCCCCCACTCACATGCACAAGCTCTCTTTCTCTCTCTCAAGTAATCTGAAAGAAAGAAAAAGAGAAGAAAGAGAAAAAAAGAAATGTAGCATCACTAAGCTCCTCATTAGCAAACCCAAATGGATTGCTAGAATGGCCCAACAATCATTGAACGGTATACCATCTTTGCCATCCCCCCGACATACCTCTAACTCACAGCGTATCAGCAAAAATGTATTTACTTCCTCAATATCGTTCAAAACCTCACTTTTCAAAACTTTTTAAAAATTATTTCTTAAAGTAGGTCACTTTCAACATATAAAACTCAAGTTGGGGATCACCTTGTGGCTCAGTTAAGCATTGGCCTTCAGTTCAGGTCGTGACCTTGGGGTCCTGGAATTGCAACCCACATCAGTCTCCCTGCTCAGCAGGGAGTCTGCTTCTCCCTCTCCCCCTGCCCTTTCCCCCTGCTTATGCTCACATGCTTTCTTGCTCTCTCTCTCAAATAAATAAAATCTTTTAAAACAAATAAATACTCCAGTTGAGATAGTAAAAAATAGCATACGCAAAATAAAATATAGGCAGTTGTTTTGGAAACAAATATTTATAATACAGAATGCTCATTGAAAAGCTTAAGATCTGTAATATGAAAGATATTAGGACAAATTGCAAAAACGAGACTAAAGGGGGGAAAAAACACAATAAATGGGTAAATGACACAATGGGGCAAAAAAGGAAAGAAAATTCAAATGGCCCAAAACAACATTCTTGAATATCCCATTTATCAGGGAAATATAAAATAAGTAGCAATAAGAAATATTTGCACATATTACCCTCACTAAAATGTCATAATGTGTTCATATATATTGTGTGAGATGTGGAGAAAGCAAACTTTCATTATTGAAAAAAATATGAAGTATTGGTACCTCTATCCAAAACAATCTGGAAATAACTATAAAAATTAAAAGTGAAGAGGGGCAGGGAGTCTCATCTCCCTCTTCCTTTGCCCCTCTGCCTGCTTGTGCTCTCTCTCTCACTCTCAAATAAAATATTTTTTAAAAAATTAAAAATGTGGAAACCCTTTGATCCATCAAATTCACTCTAGAGAATATATTCCATACTAATGAATCATTAGAAATTAGGGTAAATATGTACAACAATGAAGCTTTTTTTTCCTTTTTTTTTTAAGTTTCAAGTTTTTATTTAAATTCAAGTTAGTTAACATATAGTGTAGTATTAGTTTCAGTAGAATTTAGTGATTCATTACTTATATATAACACCCCATGCTCATCCCAACAAGTGCCCTCCTTAATGCCCACTTAACACATCCCTGCATCCACCTCCCCTCTAGCAACCCTGTTTATTCTCCATAGTTAAGGGTCTGTTACTTCATGAGCACTGGGTGTTATAAGCAACTAATGAATAACTGAACATGACATCAAAAACTAATGATATAATGATAATGAATAATATGTTGGCTAATTGACTTCTTTAAATGAGTCTGTTCCTTGGTTGTCTCTTTCTTTTTTTCCCCCCTCTTTGCTCATTTGTCTTGCTTCCTAAATTCCACATATGAGTGAAATCATATGGTATTTGTCTTTCTCTGACTTATTTTGCTTAGCATAATCCACATTCTTGCAAATGGCAGGATTTCATTCTTTTTACAGCTGAGTAATATTCCATTACATATGTAATAAAATATACACAATAAAAATTACATAAATAATTATAAATATATATTACTACATATATAATAAATATATATAATGGAATATTGCTGGAATAATATTGGAATATACCAATGTATATCCAATGGTATATTAGAATATACAAAGATATATTGGAATGGTATAATGGAATAATATTGGAAAATACCAATATTAGATAATGGGATGGAGATATATATATATATATATAAAACATATTTTTTTAAAACATTTTATCCATTTATTTGAGAGAGAGAGCATGAGCTAGAATGGGAGGGACCAAAGGGAGAGGGAGAAGCAGACTCCCCCTGAGCAGGGAACCCAACACAATGTGGGGCTTGATCCCAGGACCGTGAGATCATTACCTGAGCCAAAGGCTGATGCTTAACCAACTGAGCCACTCAGGGGCCCCTATAACACATCTTCTTTATCCATTCATCAGTTAATGGATATTTGGGCTCTTTCCATAATTTGGCTATTATTGATAATACCTATATAAACATTGGGATGCCTGTATCCCTTTGGGTCAGTTTTTTTGTATCCTTTGTGTAAATAGTTATGAAGCTTTTTTTATAGTGAGAAAAACAACCATATATGAAGTAAATGCTATCCATCAGAAGTGGTTGAATAAATTACATTCATACCATGAAATATTTTGTAGCCACTGAAAGAATGAATTATACCTAGATTAATTGATTTATACAATGTTTCATGAGACACTATTGAGAGAAAAGAACATAATGTGAAACTGAAATATCCCATTTTTGTCAAACAATAAGTCTTCTATGTATATATAAATTAATGGAGAAAAATTAAAGTTTTTAACATGGGATTTCTGGGACTGGGAATGTTGACAGAGAACATGGCAAAATTAAAATTGAAAAATCAAAAATATAAAATTACATAAAAGAAAAATACCTTTACAAAAACAGTTTTATTACTTTATCACTTCAGACATTTATAAAAATGTTCACTATGTATGTGGGTAAAAACTAAAAATATCAAATAAGAAAGATGGAATGGGTGGATGGTTGAAAATCTGATCTTTACTGTCCTATCAAATTATACCCTATTTTTCAGTGCAGAAGCCATACTGTTCATGGTTTATCTCCTCATTTGGAAGAAGAGAGACTATGTTTAGTCATTTTTCTTTAAGTCCTTTTTTAAGTCCTAAACAGTCCTTTGTTCATAAATTCCTGGTCTTGAATATACTTTAAAATCAAATTCACCCAGTAATATGTATTGAATGACAAAACAGTAGACACAGCTTTAGGCCTTGAAAAAATAGAAATACAGATACATTAGAATAAAAAAAGAATAAAATAAAATAAATAGAAATGAAAATCAAATGAGTTATGGAGAACCCAGAGGAAATAAAATAAAAACAAATGTAAAAAAATAAAATTATAAAAATAACTTTAGAAAAGATGACAGATAAGGAAAATATGACTGAAGAAGTTGCTAGTACTACAGGAAAGAAATTAAAGAGAAAAAATATTCTAAAATAAAAGAAAACTTTCTTAAAACAAAGACTTAAATCTGTCAATTGAAAGGAAATGCCATGCTGATGGAAAAATTAACACAAAATAATCAATATCAAGCTCTAGCCAAGTGAAGTTCCAGAAATATATGAGCATCCAAGTAAAAGCATTAAATCATGTATGAGGACTGGAGAGAGGAAGGGATCATATTGTCTTAAGAATTTACCAGAGCAGGGGGCGCCTGGGTAGCGCAGACTTTAAGCATCTGCCTTCGGCTCAGGGCGTGATCCTGGCGTTTCGAGATCGAGTCCCACATCGGGCTCCTCGGCTGGGAGCCTGCTTCTTCCTCTCCCACTCCCCCTGCTTGTGTTCCCTCTCTCGCTGGCTGTCTCTCTGTCACATAAATAAATAAAATCTTTAAAAAAAAAAAAAAAGAATTTACCAGAGCAGGGGCACCTGGGTGGCACAGTCGTTAAGCGTTTGCCTTCGCTCAGGGCGTGATCCCAGCGTTCTGGGATCAAGCCCCACTTCAGGCTTCTTGGCAAGAGCCTGCTTCTTCCTCTCCCACTCCCCCTGCTTGTGTTCCCTCTCTCACTGCCTGTCTCTCTCTCTCTCTCTGTCAAATAAATAAATAAAATCTTTAAAAAAAATAAATTAAAAAAAAAAGAATTTACCAGAGGAGTCTTTAAGGCCAGAAGAGAAGACAAGAATCAATGTTTGTACATTCTNCTGTCAAATAAATAAATAAAATCTTTAAAAAAAATAAATTAAAAAAAAAAAGAATTTACCAGAGGAGTCTTTAAGGCCAGAAGAGAAGACAAGAATCAATGTTTGTACATTCTGAGGATAAGGATATAATCCAAAAGTGTAATACACTGCCAGACAATGCTGCAATTACAAAAAGAGGAAAAGATAGCCTTGAGAACATGAGAACTGCAGGAATATGACATTTTGTAAAACAAAAACAAACAAACAAGCAAATAATAACAGCCAAAAACATTTACTGAAATCTAGTCAAACAAAAAACGAAACCAATATAAAGAATGCAGGACTGGAGACTTTGCTAAAGGATTAGAAACAAAAATTAAATAAGGTTAAGAATTGATTTATATCTATGGTCAAATGAAGTGAAATCAACTATGAAAATTACGGTTTTACAGTCAAAGGCAAGCAACAGAGAAACTCTTAAAGGAGACTGCATACATTATGAGAATTTTAGTGGAATGTTTTGTTTGCACCTGCTCTAGGCTAATGTTAGCCCAGGCACTGTAACTCAGAAAATCAAATTGGTGTCCTAGGATGTCTAGTCACAACCATGTTAAGTTGCTTCCCTACTGGACTGAAGTTACTATAATCTCTTCCTCTGTAAGATATATATATTTTTAATTAAGTATCAGACATGGTGTCAAATTCATGGGAAGATCTAAGTGTTACCCCAGTAGGAGTAACACTAATGTACCACCGTGAAGTGAATGAACTAATCAGTTTTAATGTCCAAGCTCTAGAAGCTATTTATAAGAATACAGCAGTAAAGTAGGGGTGCCTTGGTGGCACAGCGGTTAAGCGTCTGCCTTCGGCTCAGGGCGTGATCCCGGCGTTATGTGGTCGAGCCCCACATCAGGCTCCTCCGCTATGAGCCTGCTTCTTCCTCTCCCACTCCCCCTGGTTGTGTTCCCTCTCTCGCTGGCTGCCTCTGTCTCTGTCAAATAAATAAATAAAATCTTAAAAAAAAAAAAAGAATACAGCAGTAAAGTAGACAGTTGAGGTAACATTATACCTTCCTTCTTTCTCCCTACCTTGTTCCCAAGGTAAGACACAACACTGATTGAATGTCTGATACTCTCATGGTTGGTTGTGGCAAAAAAAAAAAAAGGTGAAAGTTTTTACTGTTCTTTGGATAGTTGTGAGTCCTCAATATTTCCTATTTTGCTGGGTAAAGCCAAGGAACAGATAACACAAAACAAAGGGTAGAACAGTATTCAGAGCTGGGTATGAATTTTTGAGGAGGAGTAAAAGAAGTGTATTGTATATCCAGAAAATATCTTTTAAAAGATGTGTAATGAACTGGTAACAAAAATCACTTCTAAAAAAGAGCCTTCTGGATTAGGGGTGCCTGGGTGGTGCAGTTGATTAAGCATGCAATTCTTTTTTTTTTTTTTAAGATTTTATTTATTTATTTGACAGAGAGAGAGAGAGACAGCCAGTGAGAGAGGGAACACAAGCAGGGGGAGTGGGAGAGGAAGAAGCAGGCTTCCCAGCGGAGCAGGGAGCCTGATGCAGGGCTTAATCCCAGGACCCTGGGATCATGCTCTGAGCTGAAGGCAGACGTTTAATGACTGAGCCACCCAGGTGCCCCTAAGCATCCAATTCTTGGTCTCAGTTCAGGTCGTGATCTCAGGGTCATGAAATCAAGCCCCATGTTGGGCTCTGCACTCAATATGGAGTCTTCTTGAGTTTCTCTCTCCTTCTCCCTTTGCCCCTCCCTGCCACACTCTCTCTAAAATAAATAAGTAAATCTTTATTTTAAAAAAGACAATTATACATTGTTTATAAGAGACCCATTTTATTTTATTTTTTATTTATGTATTTTTTACATAGTTTCCATGACCAGCATGGAGCCCAACACAGGGCTTGAACTCATGACCGTGAGATCAAGACCTGAACTGAGATCAAGAGTAGGACACAGCTAACTGAGCCACCCATGCGCCCCATGAAACCCATTTTAAATATAAATACATAATGCATAATGGAGAACGATATTTCCTGCCAACACTAATCAAAAGAAAGCTGAAGTAGCTATATGAATTTTAGACAAAGCAGACTTTAGAACAAGAAAAACTACCCTGATAAAGACACACATTACAAAATAATAAAGGGATCAATTCTCCAAAAGTACGTAACAATCCTTAACAAGTATACACCGAAAAAGAGAACATCAAAATACATGAGGGAAAACAGAAGTACAAGGAGAAAGAGACAAATCCACAATTAGAGTTGGAGACTTCAACATCCGTCTTTCAGTAACTGGTAGATCCAGCAGGCAGAAAATTAGCAATTATGTACTTAAACTGGATAGCACCATTAATCAACTGAAATAACATGGTCAAAGTAGTCACAAGAGGGGCGCCTGGGTGGCACAGCGGTTAAGCGTCTGCCTTCGGCTCAGGGCGTGATCCCGGCGTTATGGGATCGAGCCCCACATCAGGCTCCTCCGCTATGAGCCTGCTTCTTCCTCTCCCACTCCCCCTGCTTGTGTTCCCTCTCTCGCTGGCTGTCTCTATCTCCTGTTGAATAAATAAATAAAATCTTTAAAAAAAAAAAAAAAAGTAGTCACAAGAGAATTTTTTTTAAATATTTCAAACTAGGGGCACCTGTGTGGTTCAGTTGGTTAAACAACTGCCTTTGGCTCCGGTCATGATCTCAGGGTCCTGGGATCGAGCCCCACATCAGGGGGAAAGACATATGTGATCTCTCTTATATGTGGAATCTAAGTATGTATATTCAAGCTCATAGATACAGAGAATATATTTGTAGTTGCCAGATGCTGGGGATAGGAGTGGGAGAAATGGGTGAACGGTTTTGTTTTGGTTTGGGTTTTAGCTTAAATAAATTGGAAAAATGAGAGAGAATAACATGATATTTTGTTAGTATAAAAACACAATTATGCCAACCAATATGATCAGGTAATATGAAAGCCTCATTGTTTGGGACTTTTTGACCCTGAGACCAAACTGGTCTTTATAATCCTCCTCTATTCATATAAACCCTCCTGAGAAACATCCAAAAATAAGTAGTAAAACAAAAGAGACAATAGAACAAAATGATTGATGGTCAAAAGCCTGGAGGGCAGGGGGCAGGTTCCAGACCAAGAGACCTGGGGCAGCCTGGGAAAAAAGAGATGATTAGAAAGAGGGTGATTTGCGGAGTGATCCCAACAAAGGTAGAATGTCACTCTGTCATACCACTGAGAAACAATGGGGACGAAAAATAGCATGTATTCTCTATATTCCGTAGCTAAAGTAGACTCTTCAAAAAATCAAAATAAAATTGAAAAATTAAAAATATAGTATAATAGTAAAATAAAAAATCAAGTTCACATGAAAATGAAAAAATCCTGGAATATGTAACAAAACATTAAAGAAGAACAAAGTTTGAGGACTGGCATTGCCTGATTTTAAGGCTTCCTGAAGAGCTACAGCAAACAAGATAGAATGATAATTGTGAAGGAGTAGACACATGGATCAGTGGAACAGAATAAAAGGCCCAGAAATAGATCCACACAAATATGAGCAACCAATCTGTGATAAGTAACAAAGGCAATTCGATGAAGAAAGGAGAGTCTTTTCCAATACAACGCAAGAACAATTAAATATCCATAGGCAAAATCTATGTACACATACAGACCTTACACCTTTCACAAAAATTAACTTGAAATATTTTATAAGCCAAAATGTAAAATGCAAAAGTATAAACTTCTAGAAGGTAACTAGACGTTGGGTTTGGCCTAGTGACCTTGGGTTTGGCAATGACTTTTTGAACACAAAACCAAAAGCATATTCCCTGAAAACAACTGGTAAGTCGGACATTCTTTTTTTATTATGTTCAGTTAGCCACTGTATAGTACATCATTAGTTCATGATGTAGTGTTCAATGATTGATTAGTTACGTATAACACCCAATACACATCACAACACATGTCCTCCTTAATACCCATCACCCTATTAAGTTGGACATTCCAAAATTTAAAACTGTCCTACAAAAAATATAGTTGAGAGAATGAAAAAACAAGGCATAGACTGGGAGAAAATCTTTGTAAAACAGATCTGATAGAAGACTAGCATCCAATATATATAAAAACCTTTTAAAACAAATAATAAGAAACAACCCAATTTTTAAAATGGGCAAAATATCTGAATAAACACTTCAACAAAGAATATATACAACTGATAAAAATCATATAAAAGATGCTTAACATACTTTGTCATTAGAGAACTGCAAATTGAAACAATGAGATACCACTGCACATCTATTAAAATGGCTAAAATCCAAAAATCTGACAATACCAATTTTTGGAGATGATACAACAGGAACTGTCACTTCATTGCTGGAGGAAATGCAAAATGGTATAGTCGCTGTGGAAGATCATTTTGCAGTTGCTTACAAAACTGAAGTCTTTCCATATAATTCATCAATCACACTTCTAGGTATTTATCTAATTGAGTTGAAAGTTTACGTACACACACACATGCGCATGCACACTTACGCAAGAATGTTTATAAAAGCTTTATTCATAATCACCAAAAACTTTAAACAACCAATATGTCCCTCAATAGATGAATGTATAAATGAATTGCGTGCACCTATGCAGTTGAGTGTTATTCAGTGGTATAAGGAAATAAACTGTCAACCCACAAAAAAAACACAGAGAAACCATAAGTGAATACTGCTCATAACGCTAAGCGAAAGAAGCCACTGTGAAAAGGGGACTGTGGTAAGAGAACCTGTTACAAATGTATAAAACAACCTTACTGAAGGGTGTGGAAAAGGTGCTATAGTAATTAGTTTGGAATATAAATGGAGTCTGTAAGACTAAAGGCAAAAAAAACTACACATAGTCCTACACTTTAGTCAACAAAATGGTTTCCCACATGGGTATGTTAATAACTCTGATACTGCTGTACATGTATACTAGAACTGAACAATTTTAGTAAATGTGTGGCAGATAGTGGGAGGCATGCTCCTCACTGTTGGAGTGGAAAGTTACAGATAAGCAAGAGGAGGGGACAAGAATAATCCATGTGGTACTCTCTCACACCATACACAAAGATAAACTCCAAATGGATGAAAGACCTCGATGTGAGACAGGAATCCATCAAAATCAGAGGAGAACATAGGCAGCAACCTCTACGACATCGGCCAGAGCAACCTTTTCCATGACACATCTCCAAAGGCAAGAGAAAAAATAAAATGAACTTGTGGGACTTTATCAAGATAAAAAGCTTCTGCACAGCCAAGGAAACAGTCAAAAAAACTAAGAGGCAGCCCACAGAATGGGAGAATATATTTGCAAAGGACACTACAGATAAAAGACTGGTATCCAAGATCTACAAAGAACTTCTCAAACTCAATACACGAGAAACAAATAAACAAATCATAAAATGGGCAGAAGATATGAACAGACACTTTTCCAATGAAGACATACAAATGGCTAACAGACACATGAAAAAATGTTCAAAATCATTAGCCATCAGGGAAATTCAAATCAAAACCACACTGAGATACCACCTTACGCCAGTTAGAATGGCAAAGATAGACAAGGCAAGAAACAACAATTGTTGGAGAGGATGTGGAGAAAGGGGATCCCTCCTACATTGTTGGTGGGAATGCAAGTTGGTACAGCCACTCTGGAAAACAGTGTGGAGGTCCCTTAAAAAGTTAAAAATTGAACTACCCTATGACCCAGCCATTGCACTACTGGGTGTTTACCCCAAAGATACAGACGTAGTAAAGAGAAGGGCCATATGCACCCCAATGTTCATAGCTGCATTGTCCACAATAGCCAAATCATGGAAGGAGCCGAGATGCCCTTCAACAGATGACTGGATTAAGAAGCTGTGGTCCATATATACAATGGAATATTACTCAGCTATCAGAAAGAACGAATTCTCAACATTTGCTGCAACATGGACGGCACTGGAGGAGATAATGCTAAGTGAAATAAGTCAAGCAGAGAAAGACAATTATCATATGATTTCTCTCATCTATGGAACATAAGAACTAGGAAGATCATTAGGAGAAGAAAGGGATAAAGAAAGGGGGGGTAATGAAGGGGGAATGAAGCATGAGAGACTATGGACTCTGAGAAACAAACTGAGGGTCTCAGAGGGGAGAGGGGTGGGGGAATGGGATAGGCTGGTGATGGGTAGTAAGGAGGGCACGTATTGCATGGTACACTGGGTGTTATACGCAACTAATGAATCATGGAACTTTACATCAAAAATCCGGATGTAATGTATGGTGACTAACGTAACATAATAAAAAAAAAACATTAAAAAAAAAGAATAATCCATGTGGTAATGGACTAGAGTTGGAGACATCAGTAAGAATTCATGTTTAACTTAATATAGATACAGATGGTTACATATGGTAGGAAATATTTATAGATTTGTGAATATACATGGATTAATATACACAGGTATATTTCTTTGATCTGTTACCTGAGAGGACCTAAAAGAAACAACACCCCAGTAGCAAAAATCATACATTGCTCCCAGACCTTCGGTTTCTAATACCATTCTCCAATAAAACAATCGAGGGGAATTTTTTCTTTGGAGAAATGGCTGATTCTAATGTCTTGTAGGGAATATACAATATAAGCCTGGAACATCCTGAAGTGCCAGAAGTTAAGTGCTTTAAAACACACACACACACACACACGCACACACTGATGGGAGTATGTGAAATGGGCACAAGAACTGACTCAAGAGCTCCCAATGGCCTAAATTCAAAAAATATGAAAACAAAATAATGAAAGTAATATTGGCTTAAAATTGAAAGTATAAAATAAATATTCATGAGTCTATACTGATATAAATAAGTGATTGATAAATTAACAAATGGGGAAGTAGAGACAAATCTCCCATGCAAAGGGATTCCAAATAGTTGTACAGATAACCCACCCTAATGGAGGGGAGCATGACTTCCCACTCTTTTTAAGTATGCTGCACAGGGTAACTTCCTTCCAAAGAAAATTCCAAAGAACACAGTATAAGAGTAACTTTACAGTGGAGAAACCTGACAAACTCTTCTTAAGCCAGGTGATCAACATCAACGCCAATAGTCAGAAATCAAGTTGATAGTATGTACTCTTGATATGTGATGAAAATGGCACTGTCGGTCTGTGATCTTCCTCCTGAAAAACCCATAACATTAGTCTAGGGGTAAGGAAAACAGAAAAATTCTTACAGAAAAATGGACATGCACAATATATCTGACCAGTACTCATTTAAATTAAGATTATCAAAAACAAGGAAACAAGGAAAGTCTGAGAATCACTCACAGCCCAGAGCCTAAGGAGACAAGACAAGCAAATGTAGTGTGGTATCTGGGATGGTACCCTGGAGGAAAAAAGGGATGTTAGGTAAAAATGAAAAAAATCTGAATAAAGTGTGGACTTTACTTAATAATAATGTACTGGTATTAGCTTATAATTATAACAAATATACCATACTAATCATACTAATGTAAGATGTCTAATTGTAAAAACTGTGTTTGGGTTGGGGTCTATTATAAGATGTCTCTACTATCTTCTCACTTTTCCTGTGGTACACAACTCTTATAAAAAATAAAGTCTATTAATAAAACTAAAAGATAAAAATATGAAAGAAATTATCACTGGTTGAGAAAATGATCTTTTATTGTAGAATTCTATGGAAGACTGAGGACTCTAGAGCTCAAAAAATTATTATTTGGCATAGCCAGAGAATGGGGGTTTCTGGATGGCTTGTGGTTATATACAATGATGGACAATAGTTATTGTTATGTATAGCCTACACATGAAGCATCCATTTGTACTTTCATTTAAGTCTCTAAATTTAATAAAAATTTCATGAATTTAAAGATATAAAGAAGAGCTGTCATAGTTGCCACTATTAGGTACAGTCTCTGTTGTAGCCACTCTGCTGATTCCAGGCACTGGACACCTTCTTGGAATGTCCACCAATGCTGATGCTGGAAATTGGGTGTCTCATCTCCCAGTCTTGCCCAAAGAGACTCTGGGCAGAACCTGCCTGTTTGGGTCACCAGTTTCTGAATCAGATACTTCTGATTGGTAGAACTTAGGTCACATAGCAATGCTTTAGCTATAAAGAACATTGAGAGATTTTTTTTATGCTTTTCATAAAGAGAGGGTGGGACTCTAATATTAATGGGGGATTTTCCAAACACAGAAGGAACACTTAGAGTTTGGCTGGTTTTTTTTAAATTTATATTTAAATTCTAGTTAGTTAGCATGTAGTGTAATATTGGTTTCAGGAGTAGAATTTAGTGATATATCACTTACATATAGCACCCAGTGCTCCATCACAAGTGACCTCCCCAATACCATCCCCCATTTAGCCCATCCCCTGCCCATCTCCCCTCCAGCCACCCTCAATTTGTTCTCTATAGTTTATAGAGTCTCTTATAGTTTGCCTCCTTCTTTTTTCTTTTCCCTTATGTTCATCTGTTTTGTTTCTTAAATTCCACATAAGAGCGAAATCATACGATATTTGTCTTTCTCTGATTTCACTTAGTATAATACACTCTAGCTCCATCCATGTCATTGTAAATGGCAAGATTTAATTCTTTTTGATGGCTGAGTAATACTGCATTGCAGAAGTATACCACTTCTTCTTTATCCATTCACCCGTCAATGGACATTTGGGCTCTTTCCATAATTTGGCTATTGTTGTTAACGCTGCTATAAACATCAGGGTGCATGTGACCCTTTGAATCTGCATAAATACCCATAGTGCAATTGCTGGGTCTAGGGTACTCTATTTTTAACTTTTTGAGGAACCTCCATACTGCTCTTCAGAGTGGCTACACCAATTTGCATTCCTACCAACAGAGGAACACTTACAGTTAAAAAAAAAAAAAAGCTATAAAAAGTGTGCATTACAGTGGTTATTATGAGGAAAATTCCCCCACCGAACAAGAATAGCCATCAGATCTCTTGAGTTTACTATTTAAAATCCATTTTATATTAATTTTGTAAAGCTCAGAACTGATCATCCAAGATGCACTTTTCATAGTATATAGTGATGAGAAGCACGTGGTCTTCTGCCAAAAAGGCAGCCATAATATTTTGTTTTCTCTGTAATGTGAATTGATGTGAGAGGACTCATGATAACATGATAAATTGATAATACTTTTGCCTCACCAACACTCAGGGTTTAGCGCTCTGATTAGAAGGTTTCCTTAGTACAAGAGATCCACTTCCTCTACGTTAGAACCGAATATGTCTATAATCTAACAACCTACTAGAGCACAAATCTATCCCTGAAGCTCTAGAAGAGAAAATAACTGGATGAAAAGCAAAGTGAGAGAGAACATATTGTGCGTTCGTCTATACAGCACATGGTAATAATGAGAACAAAGGTGATACAGATAAAAGGGAATGCTCCCTTCATCTCCTAGTCTGTCTCTCTTTCTCACCCTCTTTCACACACACACTGCCTGACAATTTTAAGGGTCTGAGCTTGAAAAATGCTTTTCTATGATATTGTGTCTTCTTGCAGTCTAAGAAGGCACACCTGAGTCCTAGGGAGAAAGGGCTTACCAGTTTCCCTTGGGCTCTTCCAAAAAAGAGAAAGTGGCCATTTCTACACAGGCTTCTTCCATTACTTTAATTCCAGCCAATGCTGGGATCATTTCTGGCCTTGACCTAAGTTATTTCCACAAAAGCCAATGAAGAGTGTCAGAAAACCAGTTAAGTCGATCTCATCTCTGCTTGTGTAGGACTTCAGTACGTGGACATCCTGGGTTTTCTTGTTAGTAAAATTAGAAAGTCTCTTCCTCCTAGGATTACCCTGTGCATTAAACGAGACAATATATGTAAAGAACACAGAACCTGGTACTTCACTTCCTGCATCTTTCATTCAGAGACTGACTCACACTGTGGCCATCTTTAGTCTGGTAGTATGAATGAACTTTTTTTTTTTTTTAAGATTTTATTTATTCATTTATTTATTTGAGAGAGAGAGAGCACAAGCCTGGGGGAAGGGCAGAGGGAGAAGCAGACTCCCCGCTGAGCGTGGGGGCCCAGAACCCTGTGATCACAACCAGAGCCAAAGGCATAGGCCCAACCAACTGAGCCACCCAGGTGCCCCCTGAATGAATTTTTTGTTGTTGTCCAACTGCTCTCCTCTCCCTCCTTGAACCTCTCTTTTCTTGATCAAAACAAAGTTTCTGTTTCTTCATTCTTTATCAGTGAATAATATCTGTTGAAGGCTTACTGCATTGAGTGTTTCGGGATAATTTTTTTAAAGATTTTATTTATTTATTTGACAGAGAGAGACAGCCAACGAGAGAGGGAACACAGCAGGGGAGCGGGAGAGGAAGAAGCAGGCTCCCAGCGGAGGAGCCCAATGTGGGGCTCGATCCCGGAACGCCGGGATCACGCCCTGAGCCGAAGGCAGACGCTTAACGCCTGCACTACCCAGGCGCCCCTCGAGATAATTTTTAAATACCATGAGGAGCTAAAGGACCTCTCCTTTCTCTTTTAGCATGCTTGTTTTTTTAAAGACTAATGTTTTTGAGTGTATGTAAGATGAGTTCAATTTCTCTACAGTATGACAACAGTGGAACAACCAATTCATATGGCCAGTGCTGAGAGCCTATGGACTCTCTATAATTTACACTAACATTTACTGTGAAATGTACACCCAACGGTTTACTAAGAGTTTTAGGAAATTCCATTAACATATACTAATCCTCGTACTATAAATATTTGCTATTACTACCATCATCATCATTTTCTCAATTATGCAATTTAAAATTCTAATGTAATGCAACCTCCCCAAGCACAAATAATATTTATAACTGGCATTCCAACCTAAACATATCTGATATCAAAGTCCATCAGACTATAGAGCCTCGATAATAAAGTCACAAAGGCTAAGTCTAAAGCTGTCTGCTTTTTCCATGAAACTTTTCTCAAGAATGTAGAACAATAACCCTGAGAATTCCAGAATCAATCTAAAAAGTAATGTCTCCCATCTTCCCGAGTGGCTGCTTTCACAACATATAGCAAATGGTGCCCATTACAGCAGCAGAGACAGAGACAGCCAACAGTAAATCTTTCTCTTTTACAGCTGGCTCTGGTTTAGGAAGATTTACTTTTATAACAGCTGTGAAGACTTCTACCTTATCAACCTCTACTCTTTTAATATGTTTCTCCCAAACCTTTTTTATAGTCTCTCATAGTAGTGATAGGTCCTAAGGGTCAGAACTAGAAATATTTTCTTTGTAACGCGAAAAGTGTTGGTTTTGACAAATTACTTTTATTGTCTTAGTTCAGTTTTGGAATATCCTTGATTTCACTTTGAAAAGTTTTTACAATGTGGATTCTGGCATGTGAAATTAAAGTGGCTTTTGACTGCAAACCTCCAATTTTCTTACTGGTTCCATTGTTTACCTTAACACAACCTCCTCTAAATTCTAAACTCATGGGTTATATATCATCTAAATTTCTTTTTTTTTTTTTAAAGATTTTTTTTATTTATTTGACAGCAAGAGACAGCCGGCGAGAGAGGGAGCATAAGCAGGGGGAGTGGGAGAGGAAGAAGCAGGCTCATAGCAGAAGAGCCTGATGTGGGGCTCGATCCCATAACGCTGGGATCACGCCCTGAGCCGAAGGCAGACGCTTAACCGCTGTGCCACCCAGGCGCCCCTGTATCATCTAAATTTCTTAATCGGATGAAAGACTAATTCTGATTGCAGAACTTGTGTGGGATCCGAGGCTTTTCCCTTAGATAAGTGTCACTTCGTTGAGAGATAAAAGTCTATAAAAAACATGCTGCAGGGAATAAAAGAGGCCCCTCAAAGTGGAAGGAGGACCTAAGGGTTTCAACTTCTCACACATCCAACTAGAGCTTACTGAGGCATAGAAGGAGGAAAGCAAACCAGAAGAGAGGTCACACTTTTTCCTGACTATAAAATACTTATGCTATGGTTTGGGGACATGCCCTGCTGATCTAGTGTCCTGGAGAGATAATTGCAACATCCTTCTCAATGGACCAGTTGAGTATAGACCTTACTTTTACTAACAACAGCCAGTATATAAAATAGCCTTATTTTTACTAACAAGAGCGTAATCATGTTCAGAGTCAGCAAGGGTTTAGCAGGCTAACCATTACCAGATATTCAGGGCCGAGTAACACAGTAAAAATAAACCATCAAGCCTATCCGAATAGGTAGCTTGAAATCCATGACCCACATACATTTTGACCCATAGCACCAGTAATAGTGTAAAAGATTATATTATAATTAAATTGCTTTATATCTATGGCCTATAGTCTTTGAATAACTTATAGTACTTTAAATACTATTCTACTAGTTTGACTCCTTTAAATGCTTTAGTACTGAACAAGTTTCTTATTACAAAGTACTATTTTCTTTGGAGGGTATAGTGCAAAGGAAGAAGATTGTCCCAAGGATACCTTAGCAATACTTCAAGCATGAAAAACATGTGGCTGATTGTTTGCTAATATGTATTTATTTTCCACACTCTTAATTAAGAGGATAAAACTTTTTGGATTTTTTTTATTAATAATATGGAAGAAGAGGTTAGAACAGCACAATAGAATGTACTAGGGAATTTTATTTTTTTTAATAATTTTTTATTATGTTAGTCACCACACAGTATATCCTTAGTTTTTGATGTAGTGTTCCACGATTCATTATTTGCGTATAATACCCAGTGCACCATGCAATATGTGCCCTCCTTAATACCCACCACTGGCCTATCCCAATCCCCCACTCCCCTCCCCACTGAAGCCCTCAGTTTGTTTCCCAGAGTCCATAGTCTCTCATGGTTCATTCTGTACTAGGGAATTTTAAACAAAGCCTAATGAAGGCATTCATGAAAGATAACATAACACTGCAACCTCAAAAATTTTAAATATTAAAAATTTAAAAATGCAGATTAAAATACAATAAATATCTTATTTAGTTAGTTATGTATGTATGTATATATTTTAGTGAGGTGGGGGCAGAGGGGCAGAGGGAGAGAGAGAATATTAAGCAGACTCCATGCCTAGCATGGAGCCCAACACAAGGCTCAATTTCACAACCCTGAGATCAAGATCTGAGCTGAAATCAAGTCAGACACTTAACCAACTGAACCACCTAGGTGACCCCAATAAATATCATATTTAAATAATATTATTCCATCAGCCCCATTTAATAAAACACTCAATTTATGAATAGGTTAGTTTTGTTAAATACAAGTCTGAAATATACTAGCTTTTTGAATTTAAATGACCATGTGTTACTCTTTTTTCCAAAGTTCCCAACTATGAAAGTTAATGCAAATGCGTAACTATTTAGGCTGACACATTAGTGGATTAGTGCATGTTTATAAATCACTTTGAAGACCTAATTTGGTTAGTACTTCAGTTTATAATTGTACATATGAGTCTGGTGGTCAATGTCCAATAGGAAATCTTTCACTCTTAATTCTAGGAACTACAGAGCAGAGAGAAAACTAAAAGATACCATGTTTCAGGCAAAATTATTGGGGGAGATGACATTTACTGTCAGCAGTCTTTCTCAAAAGATACTCATCTTGCCCGGAGTTGACTTAGAAACAAACCACACACACGTATCTCCGAAGGTACTATCCATTTTATCAATGTCCCTCTACACTATATCTGTACCATTCACAGTTTCCATGGCATAGGATTCTGCTTATACCATCCACTTTCTTTCCTTAGCAAACTCTGGGACATCTGTCACAATTACTTCTATGTATCCCTCTGAGCTTCCTTCACAGAGTTAAACATCGTCTTCTCTACATTACCTCGGTACTTTCTATAAAACTATTTTAAGATACTTCAGTACTTATCAATTTAGTCTACCTTATTATAGCATCTGTTGTACTATAAACATGCATTTGGATGCTGTGACAGCATGATCAGTGACTATAAAAAAAATCAGTTTTCTATAAACCAAGCCAACCTAAACATTTTACACTTATTACTTCATTTAACCCTCACCACAAATATATGTTAGTGATATGAATTGCAATTAATAGATGAGGTGATGGTCTAAGCAAGGTTAAATAAATTGTCTAACTTTGCAGAGTGCAAAACAGGGCTGATTATATATGTCTACTTGCAGAGCCTATACCCTTTACCCAATGGTCTCTTAGAAAACTAACCACTAGCTCCTGCCACCACTGAGAAGGGGAAAAAAAGAAAAGGGGGGGGGGACCTCTTCTGTAACATTTGCTTATTTTCACCATGTTTGCACTACCACCAATTTTAAGATACCAATAAGATGTCATTGTACATGACTTTCTTTTTTTTTTTTTTAAGATTTTATTTATTTGACAGAGAGAGAGACAGCCAGCAAGAGAGGGAACGCAAGCAGGGGGAGGGGGAGAGGAAGAAGCAGGCTCCCAGCGGAGCAGGGATCCCGATGCAGGGCTCCATCCAGGACCCTGGGATCANTAAGATTTTATTTATTTGACAAAGAAAGAGACAGCCAGCAAGAGAGGGAACACAGGCAGGGGGAGTGGGAGAGGAAGAAGCAGGCTCCCAGCGGAGCAGGGATCCCGATGCAGGGCTCCATCCAGGACCCTGGGATCAGGCCCTGAGCCGAAGGCAGACACATAACAACTGAGCCACCCAGGCGCCCCTGTACGTGGCTTTCAGAATTAGCTATCATGAGCCAGTGCAAACTGGCTTCAGCCGGCTTCAGCATACCACCACCGTACCACTGTGATTTTTGCTTATTCATCTTTGTACTCTGTCTCCTCAAGATTTGTACTATGCCTAGAACCAAATAGGTGCTCAAAAAATAGGTGAAAAAAATAAATCCATTTATACTTAAAAATTAACTAGAATGTGGTAAGTATACACACATCTTGGTAAAATAATTTTCTGATTTTTGACATTTTTAATCTCTGAAAAGGGGTTGCTGATAATCATTTAGTGGTATAAACAAATAGCATTTTAAAATAAAATAGAGCAATATATATTCTAAGCAGTGATTTTAAAAATTGAAGACTTTTTTCCTTTTGGTTCTGTGCATTCGGGCAAAATTAAATGGAGACTTTCATAATTAATCAGTCCAATAAATGCTGACTAACAATGTTCATATATTAGTTCAAACTTTCCTGTTCTTCCTCATCTTTCTTCATATTATGGAAATTTTGCCAATATATCCAAATACAGTAAATCCATCAAATGTCTGGATTACTTTCATCGTAGTTAAAATGCTTTCCATAATACCTAAGTCATTTAAGTAAATCTAAATGTCTATAAAGAGTGACTTATACAGACCAAGCCCTCACTCCTAGGAACAAATACATTCTTAACATCAAAGTTATTTCTATAATTATAGGTAAAAGCAACAGAAACGTATATGAAATTCTATTTGAATTTGTGACATTTCTAAAAACTATTTTTACCACTCAGGTATTTTAACAATTAGTTTATCCAAAACTAAGCCAAACAATAGTTATTTCATTAAACCAAAAATGTCAACTTACTTTTCTGCTTCTCCACTCTCCTATAAAAAAATTACTTCTGCCTTGTGAGTGTGAAGAACTACATATTTCCTTTTGTATTTTCTTTTGAAAAATTGGATGATGAGTTTCGAGCCATATTTTAAATGGAAAATGTTCATGAAAAGAATTCAAAGTTTGGGAGAATTTTTTTTTAGTATTTAAATTCAAGTTAGTTAACATGTAGTGTAGTACCGGTTTCAGGAGTAGAATTTAGTGATTCATCTCTTACATATAACACCCAGTGCTCATCCCAGCAAGTGCCCTCCTTAATGCCCATCACCCATTTAGCACATCTCCCCACCCACCTCCCCTCCAGCAACCCTCAGTTTGTTCCCTATAGTTAAGAGTCTCTTACGGTTTGCCTCCCTGTTTTCCTCTTACTTTATTTTTCCTTCCCTTCCCCTATGTTCACCTGTTTTGTTTCCACATATGAGTGAAATCATATGATATTTGTCTTTATCTGACTTATTTCACTTAGCATAATACACTCTATTCCATCCATGTCATTGCAAATGGCAAGATTTCTTTTCTTCTTCTTCTTTTTTTTTTTTTTTAGAAAAAGAGAGAGAGGGGCGCCTGGGTGGCACAGCGGTTAAGCGTCTGCCTTCGGCTCAGGGCGTGATCCCGGCGTTATGGGATCGAGCCCCACGTCAGGCTCCTCTGCTAGGAGCCTGCTTCTTCCTCTCCCACTCCCCCTGCTTGTGTTCCCTCTCTCACTGGCTGTCTCTATCTCTGTCAAATAAATAAATAAAATCTTTAAAAAAAAAAAAAAAGAAAAAGAGAGAGAGAGTGCAGGGGAAGAGGCAGAGGGAGAGAGAGGGAGAGGGAGAAAGAGAATACTAAGCAGGCTCCATGCCCAGTGTGGAGCCCGATGTATGGCTCAATCTCACCACCCTGAGATTACAACCTGAGCTGAAATGACGAGTCATACACTTAACCAAATAAGCCACCCAGACACCCCCCAAGATTTCATTCTTTCTTATTGTTGAGTAATATTTCATTGCATATATATAACACTTCTTCATCCATTCATCAGTCCATGGACATTTGGGCTCTTTCCATGCTCTGGCTATTGTTGCTAATGCTGCTATGAACATTGAGGAGCACATGCCTTTTCAAATCAGCGTTTTTGATAAATTTAGATAAATACCTAGTAGTGGGGCGCCTGGGTGGCACAGCGGTTAAGCGTCTGCCTTCAGCTCAGAGCGTGATCCCGGCGGTGTGGGATCGAGCCCCACATCAGGCTCTTCTGCTATGAGCCTGCTTCTTCCTCTCCCACTCCCCCTGCTGTGTTCCCTCTCTCGCTGGCTGTCTCTATCTCTGTCAAATAAATAAAATCTTAAAAAAAAAAAAAAACCTAGTAGTGCATATGCTGGGTCATAGAGTAAGTTCTATTTTTTTATAATTTTTATTTTGTTATATTAGTCCCCATACAGTACATCCCCCCTAGTAGTGCATATGTTGGGTCATAGAGTAAGTTCTATTTTTTTATAATTTTTATTTTGTTATATTAGTCCCCATACAGTACATCCCCAGTTTTTGATGCGATGTTCCATGACTCATTATTTGCATATAACACCCAGTGCACCATGCAATATGTGCCCTCCTTAAACCCGTCACCAGGCTAGCCCATCCCCCCTCTAAAACCCTCAGTTTGCTTCCCAGACTCCATAGTCTCTCGTGGTTCATTTCTCCTTCTGTTTACCTAACCCCCTTCATTTTTCCCTTCCTTCTACCAATCTCCCTGCTATTCCTTATGTTCTGCAAATGAGTAAAACCATATAATAATTGTCTTTCTCTGTTCTTGCTAAGTCTGGCTAGGAGTTTATCAGTTTTGTTAATTCTTTCAAAGAACCAACTCCTAGTTTCATTGATCTGTTCTACTGCTTTTTTTGTTTTGTTTTGTTTTCCTTCTATATCATTGATTTCTGCTCTAATCTTAATTATTTCCCTTCTGCTGGTTTTAGGCTTTATTTGTTGTTCTTTTTCTACCTCCTTTAGGTGTAAGGTTAGGTTGTGTATTTGAGACTTTTCTCGCTTCTTGAGGAAGGCCTGTAATGCTATACAATTCCCTCTTGTGACTGCCTTTGCTGCCTCCCAAGGGTTTTGGACTGTCGTGTTTTCATTTTCATTTGCTTCCATGTAATTTAATTTTTTCTTTAATTTTCTGGTTAACGTAGTCATCTAAACATGAGAGAATTTTCAATGTCAAATATAATTTCTAAAATTAGATTATCCTCTTTAATGTCTTTGTCTTTTATCCTTTATTTTCTTTTTATTTTAATTCTTTGGTTTAAAACTTGTATTTTGATTCTTTGAAGATGTTCCCCAACACTCATTAGTACAAATCCTAAAGTGTTAATGACTAATAAATGCAAACCCAAAAATATACCTTTGTCTTAATCCAAAGGAATAATCTAGTAGCCCAAGGAAATTAGTTGCCTTTACTGAATTGTATGGGCTTTGATCTGACTTCAGTATTAAGTGGAGTCACAATTTATGGTGTAAGCAGGACAGTGACGTAAGGAAACAACAAGTAAAATGATGGACAAGATGACCTGGTAAATCTCTTCCTAGACTAAGCTGTAGGATCCCATGGAATGACACTATAATTACATGGAAAGTAATTGTCATATATTTGCCAAGAAATTACATGGTTGACAGTACTCTTTGAAAATTACTCTGCATTTCTGCTGCCAACAGCTATGTTAGCAGAAAAAAGAAATTAGAAACAACCACAGGAGGTGTTTTCTTCTCATTTAGAAAACTATTTCATTTAGGAAGTAAAATTTAATTTACAAGAAAATATTATAAAACTAAAAATAAAATGGAATGATTCTAAAAGTAATTGTTATTTGGTATAATGTTGGCTTTGTGGGGGGGGGAAGTCATTTACTACATGTCAAGCTAATCATATATTCTATTTTGCAAATGCCAGCACTATAAAGCCATCTTTCCCAAGTTATTTCTTACTAACAAATGAACGTGTTAGATTCCAAGAGGCCCAGATAGGGGTTATAACACCTTTCCCAAAATAATACAAAAGACTTCATTCGCAAATTCTAAGAATTAATACTGGAGGATAAGAATAGTTTATCTTCAAATTAGCAAATGAGTGGTTTTACATTCTTGCATTGCTGTGGCATAAATGAGGACCACTTGGAAACCAAAAACACCAACTAAAACTAAGACAGCTTACAAATAATCATTTTCCCAAAAACTGCTGCAACTGTTAGTTGGCAAAAAACTCGAGTTATTAATCATACAAACTTAGTGTACATAAAGTGTACTTAAACTGATTTCTTACTAAATATATCTGTTCCTTTCATAAACTTTAGCACTACTCTAAAGTCTTACCTACATGACAAAATTTAAAACGAAGAGTTACATTTAAACACGTTCTCAACAACTTATTTCAGGTTATATAACAAATTATTTTCTCCAGCCAAAGCATTTAATTAACATAATAGGTTACCATCCTACTACATATGAGCATATTTCCTTCATTGGTTAAGTCAAAATATATGTCAACCAAGTAAGATATTTAGTGTCAAAGAAATCAGATTCTGTTCATTTTTGACTTCACAATTCACTCAGGAGGTTAATTTTATTGCCAAAATTAGGATAAAATGCTCTGTACTGTGGTACAAAAAAGCAGTGTATATGTGTTATTTATAGTAGCTAACATTTTTTAAAGAAAACAAATATAAAGAGAATTATATGTGGAAAAATTTACTTCCACATACATAACGTATCTGAAGGATTACATAAGAAATTAACAATGCTGATTGCTGAAGGCTGAAAATAACAATGCTGAAGGATTACTGAGTAGTTGGGACACAGGAGTGAGGAAGAGACTTAAATTTCGTGAAAAATGGTTTTTTTACAACTTTTTAAATTTTATCCCATGTCCATAAATTATTTACTCCAAAATAAATTTAAAATGGAAAGCAAATAAATGTGGCCTTTCTCTTTAGTGAAAGGACTACAGAACTGGGATCAAAGGCTCAAATTAGAAAACTGTAGGACTATAAGAGAAAAGAAAATCATTCTTTGGATTCTAAGGAAAATCAGCACTTCTCATTTTGCGGAGTATCATAAAAAACAACAACAAATTTTCTGAGGGTGCATAAGCAATTTGAAAAATAAAGTCCTTGAAAGAGAAAGTGTCATCTGTGTCCAGAGTCACATGGGATAAAGATGAACATGGGACATAAACAGAAAGGATGAGTAGCAAATGTTTAACTTAGGGAAAGGAAGAGATTGGGTTCAAGATGGCCACATAGGAAGAGCCTGAGCTCATTCCCTCCCATGGATACAACAAGTATACAACTACAAATGGAATTACTTTCTCCGAAAAAGTATAGAAAACTGGATGAACACAGTCACCACAACAAAGGACAAAAAGAAGAGCATCAAGACAGGTAGGGGAGGCAGAGACACTGTCTCATCAAAATTCTCAACCCCAGGCATGGCAATCCACCAGCGGGAGGGAATCTAAAAATAGAGAACTTTTCCCTGAGAGGTGAGAGGTTTGTGATCCACATCAGGAACCCTTTAGATCCTGCCCAAGAGAGATGAGCCTCTAAACACCAGGCTTTGAGAACCAATAGGAATTATATCCAAGAACTACGGAACTGTAAGGAATCGAGGACCTGCTCTTAAAGGGCTCACCTAGGAACCCAGTGCAAAACAAAAACAAAAACAAAAACACCAATTTGAAATGCCCTAGACCATATGTGGAATAGATGCACTTACTAATCTTAAAGCATCTCTTGGAGGGGGAGGGGGGTGGAGGGTAGCAAACTACTGGGATTTTCTCTAAGAGACAGACACCCTGGCAGGTACCATATTTGCAAGCTCCATCTACCTTACTAAGACTGGTGCTGGCAAGCACCATTTTGGAACCATTTCTCTAAACTGCTTAAAACAGGTGAGCATGCCAGCTAAGAAACCCAACCAGACCCACAGTGCAACAAACCCTTATAGCTGAGACTGGCAACAGTCCGGCCCACCTTCATGTACAAGTGCAGCAATGTATCACAGCTGGGCTGGGCATACGTCCTGCCTACCCCCACACTGCAGCCCATCACAGCCAGCCTGGAGCAGACCCACCCACCCACTCCTGCACCATAGTGTAGCTGCATGGTACAGGACCACCAGCACCTGCTCTGCCCGTCCTTGTGTCACAGACATGGCTCCACCACAGAAGCCACACAGAAGATACCTCTTAAACACCTAGCTTTGGTAGTCGGATGGGATTGGACTTCTGGGTTCCAGGTGAAATCTACACAAGGCCACTGCTTCAAGACTGAGAGAGATAGTTGATTTGCCTGATGCATAGAAACAAATAGAGACAGGCAAAATGAGGAGACAGGAATACGTCCTAAATAAGAGAACAAAAAACATCAGAAAAAGACATTAATGAAATGGAAATAATCAATCTACCTGATAAAGAAGTCAAAGTAATGGTCACAAAGATGCTCACTGGACTGGAAAAAAGATGAACACAGTGAGATCCTCAACAAAGAGATAGAAAATAAGTGAAACTTTCAAATAGCAGTTACAGAGCTAAAGAGCACGGTAACTAAACTAAAAATACACTAGAGGGCTTCAACAGCAGACTAGATAAAGCTGTAGATTGGATCAGCAAGCTGGAAGACAAAACAATAGAACTCACCCAGACATAGCAACAGAAAGAAAAAAGAATTCAAAACAAAACAAAAAAGCTTGAAGGACCTTTGGGGAAACATCAAGCAGAATAACATTTGCATAATGGGGCTCCCAGAAGGAGAAGAAGAAAAAAAGCCAGAAAACTGGGAAATATATGGTAAAGTAGTATAAAGCAAGTATTAAGGTGAAAAGACAAAACAGTAAAATTAACTAAAACTACAATAATTAGTTAAGGGGTGCATAAAATAAAAAGGTGAAAATGTGACATCAAAACATAAAACATAGTAAGGGGAGGAAAATGTAAAGTTCTGTATGTGTTTGAAATTAAATTGCTACCACTCAAAATAGACCGGTATTTACATAAGAAATTAGATATGAACCCCACAGTAATTAAAAAACAAAAACTTACAGTAAATTCACACAAAAAATTAGAAAGGAATCTAAACATAGCACTAAGGAAATTCTCATGATTAATTTAGAATAATAGAATTATTACAATTCCAGCAGACTCTGTGGACTTAGAGATACACATTCGGCAATCTTAAAGTACAGAGGTATACTGAGAGAAGTGTCCGCTAGCTATATGGAGTTTGAGAGAAGGATAAAATTATGTAGAGAGGAAGGAAAATTTTTCAGAATAGTTTTGAGGTTAAAAAAAAAAATGACCCAACTATGGTGTGAAACAAAAAACAAAGGGAGAAGAACATATTTCAAAGACATATATGGTCTCCATATCCCCTTACAAAATGCATGAGAACTTGAAATAGAGAATTGAGTTATGTTGAATTTACCTTTTTACATTTAAATTATGCGTCTTTGGTGTTACACAGTCTCAGTGAGCTTCTTCCTGTCTGAATTACAAACAGAAAGTGATTTGTGTGATTATTTTCCCAGTCTTCCCAAGGGTGGTACACATCATATTCCATGCTAGTTGCATGGGAAAATGAAGTTAATTCATACATAAAAATGGAGGCCTGAGTGCATTAGCTGGGACTTAATTCTCTCAAGAAATCCCAGTTAAGAATGCTCTAGAGTGAATCAGAATTTTATAGGATAACTTCACAGAAACCAAAGGTAAAAGTACAGCCAGGCTTTTGGAATCTGACATTTCCTGACAAAAGAAGCAGATTGATCCAATGTTTTAACAAGGCTTATTTCAAAGAATTAGTGCCATGAAGCAAAAACTGGCTACTGGGGGCTCACCTGGGAGAGGAACTATTAGTAAGATCATTGTGAGCTACCAATGTCACAGAAAGTCAGAAAATAGTGTGTGCATGTGTGTTTGAGGGGGCTGGCTCCCCTCAATCATTTGTTGTTGATTTATATAATTTGGGAAAAGTAGGCTGATGTAAGTTGGATAAGTTAAATACAAAAGTGGTTAATCAACAATTATTTTGGAGTTATTTTTTCTATAGGACAAAAATCATTTTCATCTCTTTTCACAGACTGCGTGCGTGTGCTGATAAATAGTTGATGGACAAATATATATCCCTAGAGAATTAAATAATCCTCAGGTGGGAGTGTTAGCCCATACTTCAATATCAACTTGAAAAATATGTCATTATTATGTATCTCTGTAACATCACTGATACATTGTCTCAAACAATTGACTCTAAAGCATCAGGCAGAAATGGCCCTCTAGCTTGTTACCCTAATCCAGAATATGAACCAAAGTCATCATATGTCTTTGCAACCATGTTTATCCCATTTTGTTTCTCTCTAAAAATTAAATTGTCTTTGTTCACCTCAAAAAAGAAGGCCCACCTTATGGAGATCCAGGTGAACGTAGGCATAGTGGCTGAGCCTGGGCCAGGCCCACAAGAGGCTGGAGCAGCAGGTGCCTGGGAACCAAGTGTCTGGACAGAATGAGATGATCGTTGTCATAGGTGTCATCAAGGACAAAGGCTACAAAGGGGTCACCAGCCCCTGGCACACCAAGAAGCTACCCCACAAGACCCACCAAGGGCTCTATACGATTGCCTGTATCGGGGCATGGCATTCGGCCCCATGGCTTTCTCTGCGGCTCAGGCTGGGCAGAAAGGCTACCGTCATCGTGCTAAGATCAACAAGATCTACGAGACTGGCCAGGGCTCTCTCGTCGAGGATGGAAAACAATCAAAAACAATGTTTCCATTGACTATGATCTGTCTGAAAAGAGCATCAACCCCCTGGGAGGCTTTGTCCACTATGGTGAAGTGAACAATCCCTTTGTCATGCTGAAAGCTGTGTGGTGGGAACCAAGAAGCAATAGCTTACTTTCTCCAAGTCCTTCCTGGTACAGACCAAATAATAGGCCCTGGAGAAGACTGACCTCAAGTTCGTCAGCACCACTTCCAAGTTTAGCTATGGCCGATTCCAGACTTGGAGGAGAAGAAAGCATTCAGGGGACCACTTAAGAAAGACCAAATTGCTTAATGTCAGGAGCAGATTGTGCAGCTAATGGGATCTCAATAAAAATCATTTTCTGGTGGAAAAACAAAACAAATACATACGTTGCCAATATTTCTTTGCCTATAGCTTTTCATTCTCTTCATAATATCTTTCAAATAGAAATGTTTTTAAATTTTGATGATTTTTATTGATTATGGCTTTGATTGTGGTATCTTAGAAATCTTTACGTTATACAAGATTACAAAGATTTTCTCCCACGATTTCCTCTACAACTGTTACAACATTAAGTTTTATATTTATGCCTGATTTCTTTTGAGCTACTTTTTACACATGACGCACGTGATTACACATCAAAGGTGGGAGTTTTTTTGCATATTTATATCCAATTTTCCCACACCACTTATTTTTTAAACTGTCATCTCCCCACAGAATTGTTTTTCAGCTTTGCCAAAAATCAACTGTACGTGTTTACATAGGTCTCTTGCTGAACTCTCTGTTCTGTTCCATTGATACATTCTTCTATATTACCATACTCTCTTGATTACTGAGCTTTATAATAAGTCTTGAAATCGAGCAGTACAGCTTGTTGTTATCTCTTTGAAGCATTTGTTGTTTCCATTTTTCTATTTTTTCTGACAATTTTTGTATTGTCTATTCTTAATTCCAGTAAAATTAATGTGTTACATTAGTTTCAGATGTACAATGTAGTGATCCAACGATTATATACATTACTCACTGTTGCCTGAGTACTTTGTATGATTCAATTTTTCTCCTTTGTTGGTTAACAATACAAAAACCATGCAATATATTTCTTCCTAGTTTTTTTTGCTATTGTTTTCATTCATGCATTATACTTACACACATTTTATACTAATACATTATTTTGTGTGTAAGCAATAATCTTTTGAACAGCTTTACTGACTATAATTCAGATTCTATAAGAGTAACTCCTTTAAAATGTCCAATTCAATATTTTTAGTGTATTCACAGGATTGCTTACTTTCACTACAATAGAACTTTGGAACACTTGAGTTCCTCCCAAAACAAACTTATACCCATTAGCTGTCCCATCCATATTCTGAGCCCTAAGCAAGTCATTTTCTGTCTCTGTGGAGTCACCTCATTACACGTCATATAAATGGAACCATACAATAAGAGGTGTTTTGTGACTGTCTTCTTTCATTTAGTTTGTTTTCCAAGTTCATGCACATTATAGTGTGTATCAGTACTTCATTTCTTTTTATTGCCAATTATATTCAATTCCACCTTCCAACTATTATGAAAAATGCTGTGAGGGGCCTAAGTTTTCATATGGATGTATGTTTTCATTTCTCCCAGGTAAAATGGAATTGGTAATAAGGTAACTCCATGTTTACTTTTTTGAGTGGTTGCCAAACTGCTTCTCAAAGTAGCCACACCGTCTTACATTCCCACCAGCAATGTATATTTCAATTTCTCCTTATCCTTGCCAGCATTTATTATGTCTTTTTTATTATTGCCATCCTAGTGGGTGTGCAGCTTTCCAGTTTTGGTTTTTATTTCTCTAATGACTAATGATTTTCAGCATCTTCTCATATGCTTATTGGCCATCTGTATATATTTTTTGGAGAAATGTCCATTCAAATCCTTTTCTCATTTTTAATTGTGTTGTCTTTTTATTGTTGAACTATAAGATCTCTTCAGGTATTCTAGACTTAAGGCTCTTATCATGTTTGAAAAATCAATTTCTGGCGTGCCTGGGTGGCTCAGTCAAACATTTGACTTTTTAAATTTAAATTTAATTAGCCAACTACAGTACATCATTAGTTTCAGATGTAATGTTCTATAATTCGTCAGTTGCATATAACACCCAGTGCTCATCACTTCGCATGCCCTCCTTAATGCCCATCACCCAATTACCCTATCCCCACACCCACCTCCCCTCCAGCAATCCTAAGTTTGTTTCCTACAGTAAGAGTCTTCCATGGTTTTTCTCCCTCTCCGATGACTTCCCATTCAGTTTTCTCTCTCTTCCCCTATGATTCTATTCAATCTTTCTTATATTCCACATATGAGTGAAACCATATGATAATTGTCTTTCTGTGATTGACTTATTTAAGCATTCAACTCTTGATTTTGGCTCAGGTCATGATCTCAGGGTTGTGAGAGCAAGCCGCACATCGGGCTCCATGCCGGGCTTGGAGCCTGCCTAAGATTCTCTCTCTCCCTCTCCCCCTCCACTATCCCTCTCTTTAAAAAAATCAATTTCTGTTAAAAAATAAAAGCCAGCTGAGTGTTGCTATCCAAATAGTAAGTCTTTCACTGCATAAATGTGAGATGTCTTATGATTTATTTAGATCCTTAGTTTCTTGCAATGATGTAAAATATTCAGTGTACAAGTTTTACACTTGTTTGGTTTAAGTATTTTATTCTCTTTGATGCTATTATACATGAAATTGTTTCTATTTTCAGAACACTTATTGCTATGTTATACAACTGATTTTTGTGTATTGATCTTCTCATTGGATAAATGTCTGTTCATGTCTTCTGCCCATTTCTTGACTGGATTTTTTGTTTTTTGGGTGTTGAGTTTAATAAGTTCTTTATAGATATTGGATACTAGCCCTTTGATCTGATGAGACATTTGTAAATATCTTCTCCCATTCCATAGGTTGCCTTTTAGTTTTGTTGACTGTTTCCCTTGCTGTGCAGTTGTTGATCTTGATGAGGTCCCAATGGTTCATCGTTTGCTTTGGTTTCCCTTGCCTTTGGAAACATGTCATCACTTTATGAGATCCATTGCTTTGATAAAAAGTTGGCTATTAATCTCATTGTGATTTTTTTTTCTTGTGCATGATGTGCCATTTGTCTCTTACAGCTTTCAAGGTATTTTATTTTTGGCTTTCAACATTTTGACTATTATGTGTCTGGATGTGGATTTTCTTGCATTTTTCAACTTGGAATTTTTAACTTCTTGGGTGGGTACCTTATGACTTTCATTACATTTGTGAAGTTTTCAGCCATTATTTCTTCAAAATTTTTTATGTCCCTTTCTTGCTCTTCTGGTATGCCACACATATGTTGACACACTTAATGGCATCCCACACTTCTCTGAATCTATAAATAATTTTCATTTTTTTCTTTTCTGTCATTCACAATGCACAATCACAGTTTATCTTCATATTTATTCACTCTTTCTTATGCTTCTTCAAATTTACTCGAGCCCACCTAGTGATTTTTTTTTTCATTGCTGTCATTGAGCTTTTCAACTCAAGAATTTGTTGATAGCTTGGACTTTTATATAATATATTGTACCAATTCCAGACACTTATTTCTTCCCCACAGGAGGTTGTTTTGTTACCCTGGTGACTTATTTTTTAAACAAATTTAAACTAATTCTGCAAAGTCTATCTTCCCCATAGTGTGCACTTCTGATATGTCTACTCGGAAAGTTTTCTCTGGCTATCTGATGTCACCAATGGGTCAGCATAAGCCAGTTACTGATCAATATTTGTGCGTAGACTGTTTTAGCCAGTTATATTTTTTCTCTTTACCACTGGAAATATGTGTGGCTTGGAGACTGCTATCACAATACAGATAGGGTACATTATTTTTTTTACCTCAAGTTCAAGCAGATACTAATACACCAGAGGTTTCCTCTCTGATCACTCCTGAAAGGGCACAGGCTTAGGCCTGCACAAATCTTCCTGATTGCCAGGAATGATTCTGATATTATTTTTAACCTGGATTACTAAGAATTTCCCTTGGGTCAGAGAATTTTGTTGTGCAGCCAATGTTTGGTCAGAACTTGTGCTTAAGCTCTTTGGGCCAGTAAGGTTTCTACCCTAATTTGATAGATTTGTTTGCAGCTTGAAAATGCTTTCAAGTCTACCCTCAAATCCTTCTCCTGATTGGGCATGGTCTAACACGTGCCCACATACTTCTCAGCTACCAGAGTTCATTGGGATCCCAGAAGTACTCTTGTCTGTTTCTGGTTCAATCTATTAACACATACGATACTAGGTGACAGGAATGTAGTTTCTTGAATCTTAATTTGCCTACGTATACTACTAAAATATCCCCCATCTTTCCACCTCTAGTATTGTCTAGCTGTGTGACTTTCCTGCTTCTAAAAATTCTTAGTTGTTATTCATTGTTCTCAAGACACATTTTAGAGTCCTTAAAAAGTACACCCATATTCATGGAAACATTTTTCACATTAGCCAAGAAGTGAAAACAACTCAAGTATACATTAAGTGAATGAATAGATAAACAAAATGCGATATACACATGCTAGGGAATGTTATTCTGCCTTAAAAAGAAAGAGAATTCTGATACATGCTGCAATATGTATGAGCCTTGAGGACATTAGGCTAAGCGAAATAAGTCAGTCACAAAAAGACAAATACTGCATGATTCAATTCACAGGAGGTCAAACTCAGAAAAACAGAAAGTTGAACAGTGGTTACCAGAGGCTAGGGGTGGGTGGGAAATGGGGAACTGTTTAATAAGTACGGTTTCAGTTTTGCATGATGTAAAAGTTCCAGAAATTGTTGTACAATATTGTGAATATATTTAACACTGCTGAATTATATACTAAAAATGGCTGAGATGGTAAATTTATGGTATGTGTCTTTTAGAACAATTAAAAAAATTTTGAAGACTTACTATACCTTTCATGATCTTATCTAGTTTCTCTCTCCAGCTTCACTTCTAGCCTTCTCCAGGACCATTCCCTGAACCATATATGCCAGCACTCATCAGTTACATGCAATTTAGCAAAGTCTCCTTGCTCTCTGCCCTAACTCCCTATAGATAACTTTGATTGGCAAGCCTACTTTTTTTTAATCTGCTTTAGAAACTGATTTCTTTAATTTTTTAAAAAATTTAGTTCCAGTATAGTTAACGTACAGTGTTATTTTAGTTTCACGTGTACAATATACCGATTCAACAATTTCATACATCACCCAGTGGTCATCATGACAAGTGTACTCCTTAATCCCCTTCACCCACTTCACCCATCATCAACTTTCACATGCCATACCATTCACCCATTTTAACTGTATAATTCAATGGGCTTTAGTGTAATCACAGATAAGTGTAGCTATCACCATAGTCAATTTTAGAACATTTTCATCACCCAAAGTGAAACCCTCTGCCCTTTACTTATCACTCTCCAATCTCAGAATCCTCCTAACCCAGTTCTAGGCAACCACTAATCCACTTCTGTCTCTACAGATTTGCCTATTCTGGGTATTTCATATCAATGGAATCATGTAAGGTGTATCTTTGGTTACTGGCTTCCTGTGGTACATCCATACCATGGACTGTTTAGCCATAAAAAGGAAGGACTTATTGATACATACTACAACACAGATGAAACTTGAAGGCCTGCTTATATTTCACTCCAAAGACTTGAAGTCTCTTTCCCCAAAAAGCATTCCTTGATACCCCTAAACTTTGTTTAAATGACCCCCTCAATCCTACTTACCTCTATTTTAATCCTTAATTAGCCAGGTGTCCCCAGTGGACTTGAATATTTTTTGACAACTGTAAAATCTTATACAAGTTTATGTGAATATACTATTTTATCGACTTTTTTTCCTCTTCCTCACAAGAACTCATTAGTTTAAAACAAACAAATCAAGATTTGTGTTTCTCAATACTGACTTCACAATAAAATGACGAGAGAGATCTTAAAAATTCGATACCTACGTCCCAACTCAGGTCAATTATATCACAATCTCAGGAAGGAGGTCTGGGGACTGAGAAATCAGTATTGTTTTAAAATTTCCCAGCTGATCCACAGCCAGAATCAAAAACTACTAATTTTGACACAGAAAAGCCTTAGTCACCTTCAACTACAATATGTTGTATAAATAAATTTACAGTTCTGTACTAATTAGGTCATGATTTATAGCATTTATTTCTCCATGACGATTTTAAATATTATAAATAAAACAGTAACGTTTTATAAGATAGCAAACATACTATATGCAGAACTGTATAAAACACATCAATTTTTTCTGGATGCTTTCAACTTTTTGACCTTAAAGCAGAAATCTCTAGCAAACACTTAAATACCCACAAATCAACCATTCTGTTGTCCCTCAGAATAGAACCCTTGCCTATTAATATTAGTTGTACCTTCTTTTTGTACACCCATTAAAGTGTATATACCTACTTGAGTGAAAGAAGTCAGTCAAGGGGTGCCTGGGTAGCGCAGTCATTAAACATCCGCCTTTGGCTCAGGGCGTGATCCCGGTGTTCTGGGATCGAGTCCCATATCGGGCTCTTCCGCTGGGAGCCTGCTTCTTCCTCTCCCACTCCCTCTGCTGTGTTCCCTCTCTCGCTGGCTGTCTCTCTGTCACATAAATAAATAAAATCTTTAAAAAAAAAAAAAGTCAGTCAAACTGTATTCTTTAAAAGCCCATAATGCCATTATCCAGTGGTACCTTTGGGGGTTTTTTCTTGAATATTTTATTTTTTATTTTTTAAGTAAGCTCTATGCCCAACGTGGGGCGTGGACTCACAACCCTGAGATCAAGAGTCACATGCTCTACTGACTGAGCCAACCAGGCACCCCACAAGTGGTGTCTTTGGATTGTTAAAATTTCTATCAGGTATGGTAATGAAAACAGACTGCATTGAAAAGACCTAGTTCTTCCATTTTTAGAAAGGGACAAGCAGGGAAGGCAAATTTTTAAAAACTTCTCGGATGTTTCTGATAGGTTTTACCCAGTTGATAGCTTTTTGCCAAGAATTATCTTCCGTTTTCTAGACTGACTTGTATGTTTCATAATATGAAATTTGAATACCTTATTCCAAGAAAAACATTGATGCTGAGAGTCAAATCTCTTAAAACATCTCTGACAAATACAGTTGAAGACTTGAAGTGAGGTAAAAGAGTGATTTCTATATATCCTATATATTAAAATGCAACAAAGTGATATTTTATCCTTATTATAATAATGGAGACTCCATAGGTTAAGAATTGGTTAAATACCCAGAGGGTGACAGAGAAAAGGAAGAATAACACACATGTCCTCAATTTTGTTAATAAATTTAGAGAAGAAAAAGTGAATAACACAGAAGGATATTTTTAATAGTAACATCTATAAGATCCAATCTTTAAAATGAATGATGTTTATGACCACACATTAGCATTTTCTTGTAATAAAAAGACATATTTATGATCATGGTAGAGATGTTCCTTCTACCTTAAGAAAAAATAAAATTATCCCCTAGTGACATACAGTATAATCTTTAGACCTGGGGCATATTATGTCAAAAATATATTTTCCCTATGATTTCAAATGATAAATATTCACAAAAGCCTAATCTTACTTGGTACTAGATACATGGAGTGCCCCTGGGCATGAACATTGTAATGTTGGAGTCTCTTTCCATCTTTCTTCATCTGCTTTAGCATTTGTTAAAAAAACTTACATTTGTGAGTTCATTTACACAGAATTTACCAATTTTAGGAAAATGAAGACTGAATCTATTCTGTCTGCCTGTCCTTGAAATGTCCTCTGTGAAGCTTTCCAAGTCATTTCCAGTGAAAGGCATGTAATAATGTTTACCTCTTCTCTGGACTTTCTCTTTTATTTTAGTCCTTAGTATGCTCCCACATATTTTTTTTACCTCAACAGCTACATAGGAAAACAAGAGAATGATCCAAAATTTGACATTTCTCCTTTTTCCTAACCTGTATACCTTTCCAAATAGCTAATGTTACAGACCTCAGTCACATTATGCATCCCAAGTGATGCAGAGCTGGGCTGTAAGCAGGTGGACACATCTGTTCCAGTCCATCAGACTTGACTTACACTGACTGCGTTCTGTAATCATTATGGTTTTTATCCCAAATTACAGTGTCAATCTGTTCAGAATTAATATGTATTACTCCACCGCTTGTTACAAAATTTTCAGTTTATTTATTGGACCAAATCCTGCCCTAATCACTTAGGCACAATTCCCACTGAAAACCTAAAAGAGAAAATGTGTATCCAGAGGTTATGTTTTCATTGCATGTCAAAAGATATTTTTGCATAAGTGGATGTTATTGCAATTCCCAGTGAATGCTCTTTCTGTGTCAATAGTGGAAAACTATTTAAAATTTTAGTGTGCTGGTTTGGATCATTTTTAACCACTTCTTCCAACACATGTTGTATCCCAGGGCGATGTTCACATAATGAAGAGGGGGTTGACAAGTTATTTTCTTCACACAGAATGTAGCTTATATTTTTAATACTTGGGAAATTATAGTTTTAATTCCCTCTTCCCTTTGTGTTGGGCCGTTTCTGAAGACTGGGAGTCCTTGAAGCCAAAGCTGTTTTATTATAAATGATGAATCATTCCACTGCGATTTTATTTCCATTTCCTCATCTATTTTCCCTGAAGCTAACTAAATACATGGATTTTATTGAAGAAGAAAAAGTTATTAATTCATAATTATTATGTAAAGGTTAATCTGGCCAACACCCTCCAAACGACTTTCCCGCCAGCTGGTGATTTTATTCTATTTTTTTGTCTCCTGGTGGATGATGGAGAAAGGTAAGGCTCAAGGTAATGAGAAGTAAAAGCAAAATCTTCAAAAATAAATGGGTCAGAAATCTGATGGAAGAAAAAGACTAAATGATACACTAAAATATTAATGTACAGTTTAAGTTTCCAGAGCCACAGAAAATAAAAAGAACAAACAATAACAACTAGTGTGTGCAATTTAAAAACAAACCAACAAACACAAATGAAGGCACCACCCTTCATCTCCAAGGTCTGGCTGAGCAGGTAGAGGTGACTGTATTACAACACGGTTCTAATCAGGACCTCCACTTGCCTGCTATAGCATGTGAAATGGCAATAGTGCCTATGGCAATACAAGTCCTAGTAACTGGATACATCATACATGAGGAAGTTATAACCCAAGTTTAAACAAGATCAGAAAAAGATGATCAGAATTCAGCAAAAGGAAGGGAGGGAGGGAGGAAAGGGGGGAAGGAAAGAGGGAGGGAGGGAAGAGAGAGTGTGAAAGAAAGAGAAAGAAAAGAAAAAAAGAAAGAAAAGGAAGGAAGGAAGGAAGGAAGGAAGGAAGGAAGGAAGGAAAGAAAGCAAGCCAGCCAGCCCTCCTCTCTGTGCCTCCTTTGACTTCTTCTTGATTATAACAGGCAATAGAAAGGGAAAGTTATCCCCAAGTGTTACTGATTGACTGCCAGACTCTGCCCAATGACCTGCCTCAGAGACTATCATGGTAACTATGGAAGTCCTGCCCAAATTATTTGAACAAATTGCTTTGCAATTATTAGATATGTCATGAGAAAGTATGAACAGCTTGACCAGCAAAATTTCAATATATCTTCCCCCTCAGGCAAGACTAAAACTTAAAAATAAAACTCCAGAGACACTGACATTCTTCTCATCATATAACACATACCGGTAGAGAATAAAAAGAAGAAAAAAAGAACATGAATATTTGAAAAGGCCTTTTGAATCTTGCAGGCATAAAGTGGAAGTATATATCATTCTCACAGACCCAGAGTCCATGCAGATACACGTTGAAAGACACGCTTTGTACCATCATCCTCTGCTGATCTGTCAGAGGAAAAGCATTCATTCTCACCTTTTCAGGGCGTCTGTCATTAGGTACATTAATATGGATGAACCACCACAAAATCAAAAGGCAGTAAGAGAGGTGAGCTTAAAGGGATAAAGGCTTTAAGCTGCATTTAAGTTGGACTTCAATTGTAGACTAAACTTTGGGTCTCTATAATTACTTTCCCTTCTCTACATGCCCACGAAGAAAAAAAAATTACTAATTAGATATGCTCTCAAGTCCATTTGTCAGCATTTCACTAAACATTCCTCACGTTCTCCTACAAATGAAGGCATTGACTGATGCTGACATAGGTTGAACAAGATTTCTTTTTTTCTGTCATAACATCCCTTATTTTGATGTATCACACTTGAAAATAGAACACAAAAGTATTTGCTTTTCCAATTCATTCTATAACTAAAAATCATGTTAACTCATAATCAGTTGAGTAGCAAGCCAAATGTATTAACATAAAAACACTTATCAAAAGGTCAATGACAAGCACAGATATTTCTATAACATTGAATATTCAAAAAAAGTTTCAGTTCATTCATATCCATTTCTCCACACAGTTCAACATTTAAGTCATAACTAATAAGTTAGTCTATATATAATATCATTGGGGAGAAAAATTTAGTCATTAAAACACTAACATTTTCTTTAATATCTAGGCGATGAATTTGATACATAAGGAAAATGGAGAATAATATAATGTTATTGAAAGGGCAACAGAGCAGAAGTTGAGATTTTATCCTAAATTTTCCTTACATGTCAACCAAGTTACTACTGGAATTTGTAAGGTCAAATTGTTTTTTGTTTTATCAAACCATAATAGAAGAACACAAATTTTGCTGACCTCAAACTTACTTAAAAAAAATAATTAAAATAAAAAATAAGAAATTTGTTTCTTCTTGCTAACTTCTGGATCTATGAAATAGATTCTCAAATGGATAGATTGTATTTAATATAATGCCTCAGTATTTATTTTGAAGATTCAGTCTAAAAAGAAATGAGGTTATTTTAAAGTCTGATCTCAGTAGCTAATTTTAACAAGAATTATGGCATTACCCAGAAATGTCTAGTAAATTATAGTATTTATATACTTGTATCTGACACACTGAAAATTGGACAGATATAAGATATTAAAGCTGTCTCCTGGATTAGTGGTTTTAGAGTATCTTGTCTGGATCAAATGCAAAATTTTAGATCAGACAGTTTTAGACGGTCTTTCCTGACTTTTAAATTTTTTATAAAGAGGGGCACTTGGGTGGCTCAGTCACGGTTAAGTGGCCAACTCCTGGTTTCAGCTCAGGTCATGATCTCATGGTCATGAGATCGAGCCCCATGTGGAAATCCATGCTCAGCATGGAGTCTGCTTAAGATTCTCTTCCTCCCAGATAATGCTAAGCGAAATAAGTCAAGCAGAGAAAGACAATTATCATATGGTTTCACTCATTTATGGAACATAAGTAAAGATCGGTAGGAGAAGAAAGGGATAAAGAAAGGGGGGGTAATCAGAACGGGGAATGAAGCATGAGAGACTATGGACTCTTAGAAACAAACTGAGGGCTTCAGAGGGGAGGGGGGTGGGGGAATGGGATAGGCTGGTGATGGGTAGTAAGGAGGGCATGTATTGCATGGTGCACTGGGGTGTTATACGCAACTAATGAATCATGGAACTTTACATCAAAAACCAGGGTTGTACTGTATGGTGACTAACATAATATAATAAAAAAAATTATTATTAAAAAAAATCATTAAAAAAAAAAGATTCTCTTCCTCCCTCTCCCTTTGCCCCTCCCTGCCACCCCCACTCATGTGATCTCTCTCTCCTCTCTTTCCCTCTCTCTAAAATAAATCTTTAAAAAAAAATTTATAAAGAAAATGTGCTATTAACTCAGTATGGGGAATCCTTTCACCACATATATGTATGCCAAATTATCAAGTTGTACACCTTAAATATTTTACAATATAACTGGTCAATTACACCTCAACAAAACTGGGGGAAAACTGATTTGTTGATGATGATCTCTGCTTTAGCAAAAATTATTTTTAAATTTCCCAAACCATCAAAAGGAAAAAAAAAAAGTGGTGATGATGCAATAGATAAATAGCACGTGCAGTTAGTCTTATTTTTTAATAACTTAAGCTTGAGGTTGACAGAACAGTCACTCAAAAAAAAAATGACTTTGTAAAAAAAAAAAATCTGTAATGAGCGTGTCTTGCTTTTTACCTTCATTCACCCACTAACTACCCTCAAAAGAGCAGATACATCCATCCCTTCAGACCAAAGTCATATCACAACAGACCTCATGCAGAACCCTGAAATGCCCCTCATTTCCCTCAGAGTAAAAGCCAAACTTCTTACAATGATGGCCTACTGTGCCCTCTGTCATTCCTCCCACCCCACATTCATCTAAAACACTCTTGTCCGCTCAGTGGCTATAGACAGCCCGGCCACTTCACTGTTCCTTAAACTTGTGCCTGGGATGTCTCCAATCTCGGGCCTTCACACTGCCTGTTCTCTATCCCTGGAATTCTCTCCCAGGTATTGCTATAGTTAATTGCCTCACATTCTTTAAGGCTTTGCTTTTAAATATCACCTTTCAATTAGAATGGCCTTTATAAAGTTAAATTCCACCCTGCTTACTGCAAAGCCCCCTTTTTCCTAATTATTTTTGATAGTGTTCATCACCTTCTAATGTATTATAAAATTTACATATTTGCCAGTTTTGTTCATTGTCTGCCTCTCTCCACTGCACTATTAGCACCATGAAGACAGCAATTTCTTTCCTCCAAGTTTGTATTTAAATTCCACCCAATTAACATAGAGTGCAATGCTAGTTTCAGATATAGAATTTAGTGATTCATCACTTACATATAATACCCAGTGCTCATCACAAGAAGTGCCCTCTTTAATACCCATCACCTGTTTAACCCATCACCCCACACCGACCACCCTTCCAGTAACCATCTGTTTGTTCTTTATAGTTGAGTCTGTTTCTTGGTATGCCTCTTTTTTCCCCTTATGTTTGTTTTGTTTCTTAAATCCCACATAAGTGAAATCGTATGCTGTTTGTCTTTCTCTGACTTATTTTGCTTAGCATAATATTCTAACTCCAACCACATCACTGCAAATGGCAAGATTTCATTCTTTTTGATGGCTGAGTAATATTCCATTGTGCATGTATATATACCATATCTTCTTTATCCATTCATCAGTCAATAGACATTTAGGCTCTTTCCATAGTTTGGCTATTGTTGATAAACATCAGGGTGCATGTATCCTTTTGAATTAATATTTTTGTACCCTTTGGGTAAAAACCTAGTAGTATGATTGCTGGGTCATAGGGTAGTTCTATTTTTAACTTTTTGAGGAACCTCCATACTGTTTTCCAGAGTGGCTGCACCAGTTTGTATTCCCACCAACAGTGTAAGAGGCTTCCCCTTTCTCCACATCCTTGGCAACATTTGTTGTTTTCTGTCTTGTTAATTTTAGCCATTCTGACTGGTGTGATGGGATTTGTCACTGTAGTTTTGTATTTCCCTGATGATAAGTGATGTTGAGCATCTTTTCATGTGTCTGTTGGTCATTTGGATGTCTTCTTTGGAAAAATGTCTATTCACTTCTTCTGTCCATTTTTTGACTCTATTATTTGGTTTTTGGGTGTTGAGCTGTGTTCTTTATAGATTTTAGATACCAGCCCTTAATCAGATATGTCATTTACAGATATCTTCTCCCATTTAGGAGGTTGCCTTTTAGTTTTATTGATTGTTTCCTTCACTGTGCAGAAGCTTTTGATTTCAACAAAGTCCCAATAGTTTATTTTTGCTTTTGTTTCCCTTGCCTCAGGAGACATGTCTGGCAAGAAGTTGTTATGGCTGATGTCAAAGAGGTTGCTGCCTGGAAGGCAGTAATTTTGTCTTTTTTTCCACTGACCTGTCCAAGGCCTATACTAGTTATTTGATTAATATGTTTGAATTTTTCAATTTAAATTATTTTACTAAAGTGAATCTGAAGCAGTTTATGCTAAGTAACATAAAACTTTAATGTTTTTAACAAACTTTTTAATTGGGAATAATTTTAGTTCATTATTTTAGATAATATGAAGAGCCCCCATATGTACTGTACCCAGCTTTCTTTAATGTTAACATTTTACCTAACCATGGTAATCGGTCAAAGAAATTAACACTGGTTCAATGCCGCTAAACTATATAGACTTTATTCAGATTTCCTTTTTTTTTTTTCACTACTGTCTCATTTCTCTTCCAAGATCTAATCCAGAATACCACCTTGCACTTAGTCATCATGGCAGATTGTCTCCTTCAGTCTGTGACAGTTTCTCAGCCTTTCCTTATCTTTCACAACCTTCATACTTTGAAAGAGTACTGGCCAGATATTTTGTGTTCTTATGCTCAACTTGAGCATGTTTGAGGTTTTCTTATGATTAGACTGGGCTTTGGTTGGGGCGGAAGAAAACCATAGAGGTGAGGGATCCTTCTTATTACATCATATCAACATGATTCCTCATCAGTGATGTTAACTTCGATTACTTGGTTAAGATGATGTCTGTCTCGGGGCGCCTGGGTGGCACGGCAGTTAAGCGTCTGCCTTCGGCTCAGGGCGTGATCCCGGCGTTATGGGATCGAGCCCCATCAGGCTCCTCCGCTATGAGCCTGCTTCTTCCTCTCCCACTGCCCCTGCTTGTGTTCCCTCTCTCGCTGGCTGTCTCTATCTCTGTCGAATAAATAAATAAAATCTTTAAAAAAAAATAAAAAGATGATGTCTGTCTTGTTTCTATACTGTCAAGTTACTGTTCTTCCTTTTTCATACTCTACGCTGTGTAAGCAATTTTAGGTCTAGCCCACACTGAAAGGGAGGGAAATTAAGCTCCGTCTCCCAGATATAAGAGCATCTACGTATATTATTTGGAATGCCTCCCTAAGGAACATGAATTCTGTCTTACTTATTTATTTACTTATTTTATATGTACGAACTCATGGATATCTTTTATATTCTTTGAGTTATAATACAATATAATCAGTATGTATTTTGTTGTTAAATTATCCCAGCTTTGGCCTTTGGAGGGGTCTTCAAGTTTTGCTTCTGTCCTTTAAAATATTAATAAAAGATTCTCACATTCTCCACGGTATTTCTGAAAATTTCTGTGGGCTTAAATTATGATAGTCACCTTTTACTCATTCCCCGGAAGACTCACACAAAGCATTAGATTTAGTATGTCTCTCCTTCAGCTTCAGTTAGAAGCTGCACAGCACATGGGATAACTTAGGATGAAATGTTACACAGTCTTGGTGTCAAAACAAAATCCCCTCAGCTGCAGCCCATGTGGACATTTTCTCACAAGTCTCCTTCTCCCCTGATGTTCTCCAATCTCCGGTGGCCTTTCAATCCCTCAAGAGAATTCTCACAATTGTCCTCTTCTTGTAAACCTCACAGTCCTGAAATACCCACTTTGGCTTTAGGCAGTCAATTTAGCTTGGTCACTGTCTGCAGTGACCTCACAGATAAGTCCATAGGACCTTATCTTTGGCAACAAACACAAACCATCAAGGTATTTTGCTACAGAATTCAATCTTCTTCCTTAAAGGCAGAATTTATTGTGGTTCGTTGTAGTTTGAAATAATTTTTTCTCTAATATTTATATTTTGAAATATTCAGAGAAAAAACACATTTAAGGAGTCTCCAGCAAGAAGCTATAGACCTGAGACTTCCTAAAATGATTTCTAAAAAATAAAAAAATATCGTATTTTAGTTTTCTTTTAGTGTAGTGGTAAAGAGGTAAGTTAGGACAATGAGAGTAGAATGCCCTCAAAATTAGTCAGAGTAATTTTTTTGGATATAAAAAAAGATTGCCATTATTTTAATACATTGATGACCTTTCACTAATTTTCTGTTTCTAGCACTGTAGCAAAACAACATGGAGAAGGGAACTTACATATACCTCAGAGAGGCCTAAATCCTTGCAAATGACATTTCCTATTTAATTCAATAGGCTTTTCCCATAAGATGGACTGAAAGCACAGCCTGGTGGGAATATGTGATGGAACAGGCTTGGGAAAAAGTGCAGACTGAGCAAATTTCAAAGACTGATGAAATCGTTCCTGGAGTAGATTATAAAAGTAAAGATCTATAGCAAGCCAAACTGGCAAAAGGAAAATAGGTCTGGGACAGATGCCAAATGGAGTGAGTATTAAGGTGAAGAGAGGGTCAACTCACAAATAAGGAAAATATAGTCCGGAACTTAAAGACTTTATGTTTTCAACATATTTGGCAAGATTTCAGGATGTGAACTTGGAGTTAGGTTTCCTCTATGAACTATTTTGGATACATTGCAGGAAGAAGCATCCATAATCAAATAAAATTACTCAGCAGAACCATGGAATCCATAACAGCATCTGGCCAATAGCACCTAAAGCAGCCTATCTAACTTCCCCCCAAAAACCCTATGAAGAGCCAGAAATTACAAAACTCCCATCCAAACTAACAAGATGAGAAACAGTCGAAGGAGAGAATACAGAATAAATCTCTGCTAAGCCTAAAGTAGGTTGTTTTTGTTTTGTTTTGTTTTTTGGTTAAAAAATCCACTTTTTTTTATTTAATGAAACAGTATTGATAACCTGGGAGATTGAAGACAGCTAGTTCATACTCCTTCAACTGACATCAAGTAACTGAAGTCTAGACCACAATGCCATATAGGACCTTAAAATTTTGGTAGATTGGAAGAAGTATGAAGACAGAAAGGAGAAGAGCTTGGGATATCTTACACAGACTTATTTACACAATAATAGTTGGAGAACAAGTAGACCGACCTGCCTAATCTCAAAAGTGTCAAAATATAGAAAATGCTTAACTCTAAGTAAAACATAGAAAACTCAAAAAGGGCCTTAAAATGAGCTAGACTTTTAAAAATGAGTAGTAAGCTAATAAAAGCAGAGAAAGGAGTCAGGATAATTACACAGAAGGAATAATGAACATAAAGACAGAGATACGGATGCAAAATTCACTGATAAAGTACAGGGGTTGCTCTCTCAGGAGTGAAGAGTTTAAAATATATTTTAGGACCAGAAAAATAAACTGGAGTCAAAGTAAAGATGACTTAGAGTGTCCTATTAAAAGTTTTAGGAAAAATAATTGTCTATGACATACAAATGATACTTGAAAGAGGTAAGCATACAAATTAAGATTGTTTTTACTAACCAGGAACCAGGTAGTGAATGAGAGGATACAAGAAATAGATGTCAAAAGAATAAACTGAGTCTAGTATGAATCTGAGGTTTGAGTCTCCGTGGCTAGAATTGTGAAATTAGAAAAATTAAAATAAGAAATTTTGGTTACAGGGGTGCCTGGGTGGCGCAGTCGTTAAGCGTCTGCCTTCGGCTCAGGGCGTGATCCCAGCATTCTGGGATCGAGCCCCACATCAGGCTCCTCTGCTATGAGCCTGCTTCTTCCTCTCCCACTCCCCCTGCTTGTGTTCCCTCTCTTGCTGGCTGTCTCTGTCAAATAAATAAACAAAATCTTTAAAAAAAAAAAAAAAGAAAGAAATTTTGGTTACAAAAATAAATTCTGTTGATAAATGTTTAATTTTATATCCTTAAAATATACCCCTGTAAATGCAGAACAAGTATAGGAAGACTAGATTCTAGCTGCAGACTTGGAAATCTCTGTGTGGAGGTGGTAAAGATGCTGTGAGAAGGGCAAGTACAAGGAGATAGGAGAACAGAAGCGCTTGGGCTAAAGTTCAAAGAAAACGCACCTCCAGCAGCACAAGCAGAAAGGGAGAATCTAGAAGAAAGGAAAGGAGGGGCACCTGGCTGGCTCAGTCAGTGGAGCATGTGACTCATGACCTCAGAGGGTTGCAAGTTCGAGCCCTGTGTTGGGTGTGAGGATTACTTTAAAAAAATAAAAACTTTAAAAGAAGAAGAAGAGAAGAAAAGGAAGAGGACGAAGGGAAGAGGCTGCCACAGTGGAGGAGGTAGAGGAAAAGAAAAAGAGAAGAGAGGAAAGGAATCCCCAATTCTCACTGTCAGTTGCACTGATTTGTATTTCCAAGACTGGGGAAACTAGATGTGAGCACATGAAAATCAGAAAACCAAATGAAAATAAAATTGCTTATTTTCTCTAAAATATCTAGTTAACAGTTGTCTGTTTTTCTTGAGCTGATATTTAGAGATTCTCAGTAGTTCTAGCTCTCGAGATATGTGTTTTGTTTCATTGGGTTGTTGTTTTTTTTTTTTAAGTCTAAGGACATGAAATACGGATGACTGTAAGCCGAGCACTTTTCAAGGCATGTAATGGCTTGCTCCTCACAAATTAAACTTAAACTAAACAGAAATTATGGAATGCCTTCCATCAATTAAGGAAGATTCTCCTTCTGTGAATACATTCTAAATATACTGTGAACTCATTCTAAAAAGTTCAAACACCCAGCTCACCTATTTTAGACTGATCCCCAGTCATCACATGAATACACTGAATTTTTACCTATTCCTGAAAGGTCCAACTTCTCCCAGTCTGCCTGCTGACCTGCCCTGTTCCTTTCTCTTCTCTCTTTTCTTTTGAACACCCTTTCTTCTTGCCCATCCCATCCCACTATCAGTGCAAGTCCCTCCTCAGATGACAGTAGTTGTTAGTAACATTTACCATCACTTTCAATCTGATCCTTTGACCATTTGAGTAGAATCATTTTAATCAATTTAAATACAATCATTCAATGAATGTGTATTCAGAATTCACTACCTATGACAGGCACTATGCTGTTATAGAAATACAAGTTACAATGAGGAGCTCAGTCTATTGCAGGATATACCATTTTTCTCCAATACTGTTTAAATTATCAGAGAGATACAGTTATGCAAATAGACGAGCAACAGGTAAAGAAGGCTGGACAAATCAGGGTACCATCTGAAGGACTACAGTTGGGTGAATTTCATACTGCATAAACGTATGGCTAAATTTTGTTTCTCAAATGTTACGGACATGAAGGGATACATTTCATTATGAATCCACTCTTTTTAAGCCATGTGTCAACGGTTTACAGTTTCTAAGACAAAAATAGTTAATTTTATATTAATGCAATTTTAAATTTCTAATTTTCTGTTGAACGCAAATAAAGGATAATAAGGCATTAGTATATTCAGTTCTTATAAAAAGCACAATACAATACCTTCCTTTGCCATCGATGGCCATTTCAAAACTTATGAGTAGGCAATAAAATATTCTAGGTCCTTTCAATATCTCAAATAAGTTATATTTTTTACATGTAACTTATATTACATGTAACATAACATATGTCATATGTTATACAAGTATATGTTATATTTCCCATTTCTTATTTCCCATTGCTAAAGAAAATTCCATCTGAGGAACTAAGTTGCTGATAGGTTTGCTCTTTATCAATACTGAATTATATCGTCTATATATAACTATTACTTCTCTGTAAAATGAGAATTTTAGTAATTTCTGGTTCTAATTGATTACTGTTTTACATAAACCAGGGGTATAATTATTTTATCTGAATATTTTAATCCTATTTTTACTACTAAACGTTTACCTAGCTGATAATGCATGTATAGTGGCTGTAATTGGTGTGCTTTATAATTATGCATATCCAGATTAAACAAGACAAATGGCAGAGCTGGTAATGGCATCGTATTAAGAATATAAATATATTAAAAAATCTATTTAAAAGTATAATTATAAAAAGGGAATGAGAGCTATTTTAAACTCTTTTCTAGGTATAAATAATCACATTTACCAAAGGGTATTACAGAAATCACATAAGCAAAAGATATTACAAAGTATTATTTGGGGAAACAATTGGAACTCAGACTTCTTAATAACTACTTGCTACTGCTGGCCAAATACAAAATGAGTGTAATCTACCATGATTAATTGCTTGTGTTTTTTTCTCACTCTGTATAATTGAGAAACAGTGTAATCAATGATATAAATGTAACTCTAATGTATCTTTCATACACAGCCTTAATGGCTTTTATTCTCCCCAACCTTTCCTATACATAAGAGCCAACTGTATTTGCAAAAGTTTGATTTCTATGATTGCTCTTATCCCAGGTGACTCGTAAGTGAATTTTTTTTTAGTCACATCAAGCATAGAAATGGATTTTAAGATGAAATATACTTTATTTTGATATTCCTAGTGATTAATGTGGCAAATGGGCTTTAAAACATATTGCGCTATACAAATGTAAGAAATTATATCTTAACAAAAGCATAAGTCAAATAAATGAGCCGACTTCCTGTACTTTGTGCAGTTTCTCAACTGCTACAGAAACAGATCGACTCGGAAGTTGACTTCTGCCCTATCCTAACTGATGCACCTTCTCTACCATCCTTCAGCACAATCCTAGTAGCCCACCGGCAGCACCGCTTAGGAGTCACTGACAGCTGAATGACCCTTCATCACCTCCAGTCCTCTCTTAAAACTTCCATTAAAAGAGGTCAAACGCTGCCTCACAGCCTGTTAGCAGCTCCCACCTGAAAGTCACCCAATTTTCATTTACAATTTGTTAGTCATTTGTGATGTATTTTTCATCACTGCTCTTATTTCAGCTTCCAATTCTTTCAGTGTCTTTTCTCCACCTGCTCAGAGAACTGTCTGTGATGGGAAAAGTTAAGGTGATAGTGAGGAAAGTTTAATTTACTTCCACTTTTACCCTGTAAGATTTCTTCTCTTTCTGGCTCCTAGGTGATGAGACAACATTCCCAACAACTATAAAGCTCTCCTTCCTGCGATTAATAAATTCAGTATCATCCCAGAATATGTTTAATATTAAAGAGTTGATAGCAATCTGTGCTATCAGGGAAGATCTCTCAAATATACACTCCTTCTTTTCCAAAATAAACCTGCATGATTTTATCTCCTGTAATCTGCCATAAATACAGAAGATGACACATAAAGAATTATTTCAAAATATTAGTGTTTTTCTTATTCCAGGGTAAGTACAGGAAGCTCTAAGAGCATTCAGATAGTGATTGGTATATATGTTATTATTGCAACCAATTTTTCTACCGATCTAAGATTCATTACTGAAGCACCTAGCTTAAAGTGTTTACAAAATGAAAGAGCCACCTCTCTGTATAAAAATAATCTCTGTAGTTATGCCAGCAAAGATAAAATTTATGATGACTCTCAATTGTAAGGCTCCAAAGCCCGCACTCAGAGTCAATTGCACTTTTCAACCAATGATCTCCAAGTGCTTTACCAATAAGGGTTATTGAAAGTGTTTCACACAAGAGCAGATACAAGTGACTTATCAAAATCATGGAGCAAATTTCATACCAGCTCATGAGCTAAACTCTCTGTCTGTCTCTCTATATATAATTTTCATATCTGTGTTTATGTATTTTAATGTTCACATCATGATGGCTACTTCATGTTTTTCAATTTAGACCTATTTATAAGTATTATACAATAATAGCATGGGGTTACTTATCCATTGTAAAGACAAGTGTGTGTGTGTGTGTGTGCCATAAATTACTCAATTTTTTATTTAACATTTCATTAAAATGCATAGGATTCTATTTCAGAAATATGGATAGTTAAAAGCAGGTGTAAGATATAGTGAATTCTCAAATATCTGTCTGAATGGAAGAAGAAAGTACGTGGGTTGTCTAAACCTACAAATGTTTTTAGTCCTTAAATACATTTTGGTGTTTGGATGTCCTAGTATTTGCATTCTGGAAAGACATAATTGATCAAAGTGCATCGTACAACACACTGTAAAGACCCAATGTGAGAACAGCTGCGCACTGGCCAGCTTCTCTGCGCGCTCTCTGACCGCAGTTCCTGCCTCTGCCCTGGGCTGCCCAGAAGTGCAATCATCTCCTGGATAAAAGACACTCGTCCTCTTTCTTTCTAAGTTTGCACTTTTCCTGGCTGATACCTTTCCTGTTAAGGAAATGGCTTTTATGTATTTTTGGTAGTAAGTGTATCTTTAATTCAAATCCTCTGGGCTAATAACTATAACTGAAGTATGGACCACTGTCCCAGTTCTATTACAGTATATATCATATTGCATTGTTATCACTAATCTTCATGTCTGCTTCTCTGTGAGAAGGAACCACGTTTACTGCCTCTTGTAATCCTTGGTGCCCTGCATTGTACCCAGCAGAAGCTGGCACTTGGGGAGAATTGGAAAATGGATAAGAGAACAAGTAGAATAATGAATAATCAAGGTTTACATTTGCTCATGACAACTTTGGGTCTCTTTTGCCCAGCAACACCTCCAAGGATTACAAATAGAAAAGCACTCTTTCAAGCCCTCTCTGATGCTTACTCTACACGTTTGAAGAAGCAGCTTAATACACCATGAATGTGACATTCTTTCTAGAACAAAATGCAAACTAAAAGCAAATACTAAAGCCAGCATAGATATTTTATGAAGTGCAATGTCTGAGGGAAAAGAAAAAACCTTACATTTATCTATAGAGAGATCTAGTATACATTTATTTGGTTTGTGACTTCATTTCATTATAATACCCTCAAATTCTGATCTTGCTTTTCCTTTTTTTTTTTCTTTCCAATCCTGCAATTGAGGGAACTCTTCCTTCTAGCCTTCTACAGGGCAACCAGTCAGCAGACAACTCCAGATTCCACATTTCATAATACGGATCCAAGAACCCAGTGGCCACAGAAAAGCCTCATTGTTATTAGTTTCAGGATCTCAGGGATATTAATTCATCATGCACCCTCTCATCACTCCATCCATTATGCTTGTCTATATAGCTCACGTGGAGCGAAGAATGATGCAAACTCCCACTAAAGCAAAAGCGTGAGATTACCAACACAATTACTTTCAGCGCGGGTGGGGAATTTTCTATACCAGCAAAAATGACGACAATCTGCTTTAGAAATATCCTTGTTGCTGCGGCCTTCTAAAGCTGCTACATAAGTGAGATTAGTAATATTAATGCATTCTTTAGCGAGGAAAGATATTGTGTGTGGAAAATTAAATAGGACCATCCATTTTAGAATTGAAATGCTAAGCTAAAACCTTCTTTTGCAGCCTCATCCTTTTTCTAGAGTGTGGTACATGTGTCAATGTTAGAGGGAAGCATCCTGGCTCTTTTCCTTTGTTTGGATCCGGTTTTACAAACAACCGTAGTATCCATTTCCTCGGCTTACAAAATCTGCGAACAAGCAAGGCAGAGAGAATCAGCCATTTTATTCTTCCTTCAAAATGCATGAAAATACCAGCTGCCTTTCCCATGCTTTCATATACAACATCAATGCCCTGATACAAAGCAAATAAGTGTACCTAGTTAACCAATTAACGTTGGGTTTGGTTTTTTGGGGGTTTTTTTCATGTTTCCGTGAGTTAACTTGCAAAATTCAGAGATTACCAACTAGTCTTTGAATGAACTAGAAATGTAATTCTGTCTCTCACAAATGCAGAGGCTTTGTGCTAACAAAGATTTTTCTCTGAACACTGCTTTTCACCCCTTAAAATGAATGGTAATAAGTAGAGGCTGCGGAACAAGCCACTCGCTTCTTTTTTGAGACAGAAGCCGAGCGCCATCTGCTGGTTTCAGGTCTCCATGACAATCTGAGCCTCCTGTAATTCAGAGAGGAATTAGAGGATTGTAATGGTTCTCGTGTTGTTTTTAGGAGTAAAAACCAGTCTTAACTTATGTAAGAAAACCTAATGAGCACTAACTTCATATCTGAGTACGATAATACAATAAGGGCAATGATCCCCACAAAAGCACATTTCTACATCACTGAATTTATTCTTAACCTACTTGGCTGTTTCCAAGTTGCATTGTTCACCTACGGTTCTCTGCATTTCCTTTGAAGGGTAAACAGTAGGGGTACAGAAGGAAGGAGGAAGCATTTTACAGGACCACCTCCCTATGCTAATGGACATTAATAACCCTCACACTAGAAGCCCATTTTTCACAAATTCTTTAATCTATTTAACTACTTACATAATCAAAATATTAGAATGTCACCATTTTATACAGAAAAAAATGCAGAATGCTATCTTACTGATATTATTACATCATTTTTTTTTAGTTTGGCATTTTTATCCTATTGTCTCTATAGTCAGTTGTGGACTGAGAGTCCTGCTATGGCGTGCACTTAATTTGCATTTTCATTATTTTTCATAACATGGGATTCTGTTCTTCATCTTTAGCAAAACAGCTATACAAGTATATAAGCAAAACAGTTTATCCTCACGAAGGAGCATGGTTAAAACAAACTGTGTAAATTGAAATGTATTCGTTTTCTCATTCTTTATGTTAGCCAAAAAAGAAAAATATATACATACCTAGATACATCAATATATTAAGGAATAGAAACTAGGCAGATAAAGGACTTTTAAATAAGTGTTTAAAGTTACAACTTGTTTTTCAGTTCCTTTTTCAAAGGAAACTTTTGGAGGCAGAAACAAGAAAGCTTTCCATCTCAACAAGAAAAATCATTCTTGCTGTGCCTTTACCTTGCTATCATTTTAGAGTCCAAACCTGTCATAATAAATGCAACCATAAATCCACGGCCAGTAACTGAACCTAACAGCTTCACAAGGAAGCATCTCCAAACCATAAATATAGGCTGATTGAAAGCCAAGGTCAGGTCTTCATGAGGATTTACAGAGCTATTTAAGGAAACTGTCAAAGACTTAATTCCAATGCACAAGAACAATTTCCACAAATGTGAATGTACCTTACATGGAAATATTTGAATAGAAGGGCACATAATAGAGGTTTGAAGCTATGTTCTCTCCATTTTGTGGACAAAAAGAAGATAAACAACAAACTTAAAATACCACCAGAAGTAAAGATTGAAGACATGGGACAATAGCACTGCTCAAGGAGAGAACCAATCTATTCCTGGGAAGACACACGCATACTGTGAGGGTCCACTCACCCCTGCCCTCTTCAGTCATGAACTCCTTCTCCTATCAGCTCCATCTTCACTTCCTCATGGAAGTCCTGCCTGACCTCCCTGACGAGGTCAAATCGCCCTATTATACGCTTCACAGCACACGTACCTCAACTTCAGAGCTGTCATCATAAATGCAGGTTTATGGGCTTATTTGATTAATTTCTGTCTCTCATATTGAACAGTCATAGGCTTCATAAAGATAACATTCTACCCTGCTAGAATGCAACACTGTGTCTAGAATTTTTTTAAAAATCTCAAAGGACAGCTGTTTAAATAAGTGAGTGAATTAAAGAATAAGTGAAAAAAAAAAGTGAAGAATTGGTTTGACATTGATTCAAGTTTCTATCTTATTGGGATTCTTGTCTTTATGTTTTCTATGCTAAGTTCTTGTTCCCAAACTACAAATGAAAAATTTAACAATAACAAATGGAATTGAGCCAAATTCTCAGGAATGTAAGATACCCATTTGAAATTAATTAAGTTCCTGAGGCAGTCTTGTAAACAATCTTAGGTCATTAAGTTAGTAGCCTCCTAATGTTCCCACAGATTGCACGTTGTCCCTTTCGATCTTTCCCCTACCCTAGCATGTCAAGTGGCTGATTTTTTTTTCTTTTGCTTGTTAATATTAGACAAGATAATAATATTTCTATTTTATGTTAAATGTTTGCTAAACTCAACTCAATGCTCTAAACAGATGAGTAACACTGGTATTTGCAGAAAATATTGCTTTCATAGTCCTAAATACGAGAGTAGGATAGTGGTAAGCAATTAATATTGAAACAGCATTTTTTTAAAGCTGAAAGAGAACACGATTTGATAGGAGGGAAGAAGTATATCACATAAAAATCATCGCATGAAATAGTTTCCCAGATATATCTTTGTCTGTGTGTGCTCCTGTACATTGGTGAGATGTAAAATAGAGTTATTCCCTTAGGAACCAATCAAAAAAAGTGTGAAAGCCACGGGGCTTAAGCAAGGGTCAGCGAACTTTTTCTGTAAAAATCCAGATAGCAAAAAATGTTACATTTTGTGAGCCATACAATCTCCATTGCAAAAGCTCATCTCTGCTTTTCTAGCATGAAAACAGCCATAGACAATACATAGACAAACAGGTGTAGCTGTGTTTCAATAAAACATTTTTTACAAAAACAGGCAGTCAGTGGATTTGGCCCACAGGCTAGAAAATCAAAAGAAATGAGGCTCTTTCCACGTAGAGTCTGCACAAAAGAGAAAAAAAAAAAACAGGTATTAACTTGACACCAAAAAACTGCTCCATCGGTCATAAAGCAATTCACATTTGAAAAAAACAGGGACAGAATGGGACACTTTTAACAGTGTCCTAATATGCTCTCTACCTCTTATCTTCCATTTTCCCTTTTCTGACACAATGTTCTATACCATTGTCCAAAGGTTTTCTAAGATAATTCCTACTTCTCCCTACTGAAAACCCTGAAATTACTGATTTCCAACTCAATTCTTTCATCTACTTCATATGCTTTCTTTTTAAAAAAATCTTATTTATTTAAGACAGAAAGAGAGATTGACTGGGGGAGGGGCAGAGGGAGAGGGAGAGAGAGAATCTCAAGCAGACTCTGAGAGCCCCACTCGGGACTCGATCTCATGACTCTGAGATCATAACCTGAGCCGAAATCAAGAGTTGGATGTTTAAATGACTGTGCCACGCAGGCGCCCCTACTGCATACACTTTTTCAGAAGTCTAATATACCTGCCTTCTTTCATTTTCAACTGGTCTTCATCAGCATTTCACAACTAACAATATTGCCTCAACTGCGGCCTCGGTGCTTCCCAGTTTTATTTATTAGCCTTTATTCCTTCTCTGGTATATAGCACATGACTTTGGGGCTGCTCAGCACACTGTGAAAATAAATACTACTTAAATAAACCCAAAGACGTGTAACCCTAGTTTTCCTCTGTCTATTTCCCTGGAGATCTTGGTAGTTGAGAACTCCCTATCTGAGGAAATTCAACCGGCTCAGAAGAATTACTTATAAGGCCAATAGCTGGCAAGAGTCTCTAGAAAATTATAGGCACACATCAAGGATAATAAGTGACATGATTTCATGGATCTTAGAAGGGTCACGGGAAAATGCGTCAACGTCTGTTCTGTGGTGTGGTCACCAGGCCTTAGAAAAGATCTGAGAAAGACCACAGGAGAGAAACAAGAAATGGTTCCTTTTGGAAAGCCTTTAAAAAATAGGTGTTTGGGGAAAGTGCTCAAGGAACTAATTAAGGTTATCTCATAAAGAATAGGAGTTCTGTGAAAACATAAATATGGCTTTCATTGACGCAAAAGAGTTGATTAAGGACCCCAGGATAATCTATTCCTCATATTTAAAAGGCCAACATTCAGGAATCAATTTTAAGAGTAAGGAAATTTTTATATATCTCAAGATAGGTCTTTGAAAGCCCATTTAAAAAGACCAGAAAATCTTTAGAAAAGACTTAATTTGTATCAAATTAATTTCTTCTAATTTTGGCTTAATTTCTACTACTAAAAGACTTCATTTCTAATAGTATATTTCTACTAACTTAAATTCTATTAATAATTATAAGTTATGCCTCCCCCTGAAAACTTGAAACTATCTTGATATTTAACTAAATATTTCCAGGTTATTCAACACACAAAACAAAGCTATTATAACGATGATCAAACTCTTCTTCAAAACGTTTAGCTCAGAGCCCAACATGTAGGAAGAAACTCAACCTCAGAGTTACAATTGGGTTTATTATTAAAGACTTGGTTTCCATAATTGTTATCCACCAGTCACCTACGATACACAACCACCTTAAAACCTCAGCAGCTTACAAACAGCAAGCATGCGCAGTTTGCTCATTTATCTCAGATTTCCTGGAGCAGCTCTGCTCCTGTCCCGTTCAGGTCTGCTCCAAGTGTCTCTCGCTCCAGGAGTCTGGCCACAGGAATACAACCACACTGGTCTTCTCATGGCGCGGGACAAGAGCATGGAATAATGAACAGAAACACACCGTGCTTCTGCAAGTCCTCTCAGCACAAGCACGCTAAATTTTTCCCCACTTCTCATTGGACAAAGTAAGTCACATGGGCAAACTTAACGTCAATGGGCTGAGGAAAGATGCTCCGCCCACAAGGAAAGCTCAGCAAGGGCGGAGAATGATTACAGAAAAGGGATACCACCTACAAGAGACGGCACAGAAAATCGATCACAATAGATTGTATCTAAAATCATGACGTGAATACCCAATTGTGTGAAAGACCTTTGTGGAAAAAGAATATAAAAACAAGCGCCAGGAAGGCACCAACATGATAAATTGCCATGAAAGCCAAAGAATTTTGTATTTCATAATGACAACTCCCAGGAGAACAAAGAGAAGACAGTAGTTGCAGCATGTAATTTCTTCAGCCTGAACTAGTGTATAGAGCAAGGAGAAGAACTGTGATTTCCATTTCACTGGGAAACTTCATGACAGATTTGTTTTTTAAAAAAAAGGAAGAAAGAAATAAAAATGGTTTCAAGATGTATAAACTAATGAGTAGTTAAGAGAGCCATTTGGGCATACAAAGAAATGTCAAGTTCAATTTGGAACATATGGAATTTGAGATGTCAGATCATTTACTTGGATTTTTTTTTTTTTCTGAAAACTTTCAGAAAATGGATTTGAAGCATGGGCCAGGGCTGAAGATGTAAAGGGAGGAATCAGGTATCTGAATGTGTTAATTAAAGCCGTGGGCATAGATGATGCCATTAAAGAAGTAAAAAGGGAAGAGGTCTCAGATAAGTCATAGGAATAAAATGCACAGCATAGGGAATAGAGTGCCAGTAAAATAATTAACCACGTCCCAGTATCTTATATTGATATGACATGTTCCACTTCTCATTTTTCCCATTTCAGCCTGTTCTTTAGGTCTCTGTTGAATCAAAAGCCTTCCCTAACCCTCAATCTGAATTTTGTAACTTCCTATTCTATTTCAAAGTACCCCATTCTTTTCCTTCATAGCACCCATCTTCATTTATTGTGTTTCTATCACATCTGTCTTCCCTACTAGCCAGTCAAGAGTACAATTCATACCATTTGTGACACCGCCTCCTTCTCAAGATACGATCATGTTTATTACTATACAGATCAGTGTTATTAGGTGCAAATCCTCTCAACTTCCCACTTTATTATATTTTTTACATTTTCACTTTCTTTCCTCCTAAAGAAGGAAGCATTTTTTCTTTTAATTAAAGTAGATTCTTCACATTCCTCACATGTGCTGTTTATGTTCTCTAAGACTTCATAATCTCTCTCTCTCTTTTCAACCTTTCTTCTTCTGGGTCCTTCTACAGAGATTAAAAACATGCCAAGTCTTTCTCATCTTAAAATAACGTCTCCTCTCAACTTCCTTCTGTGCAGGTATATGTGTTTCTCTGGTCATCCACACACCACGGCTCCTCTGGAGACCACTCCAGGATTGCTGTCCCCACTTGCTGATTACTGATTGCCCATCGCACCCCAATCCACTAGAGTGAGGTTCCGTCCACAACAGTTTAAGGAAACAGGTTTGGCAACAATCATCAATAATTTTGATTAAAACAAAAATACACATTCTTCACTGAGTTTTCTTGACCTTACAGTGACATTTGACAGTTAAGTACACTATTCTTAAAACTATTTCACTCCGCTTCTGTGATGTCACTCCTTCCCGATTCTCCTTCCACGTGTCTGACAGTTCCTACTAAGCTCCTTTTGCTGATTTATCTCTATCTACATACTTGTTCTTTAATACTGGTAATTACCAGAGTTCTGTTTCTTCTTACTTTAAAAGGTTCTTTCTGAATTACACAGTGGTGTCCAAGACACAAAGATGTGTTATGGAAGTTTTTAAACAAGGAATGAAGTTAGAGCTGATGTCTAGAAATTATACATAAATCTACAACCTGTTCTATCTATATGTTCTTAACAGTTACCAAGCACACGGCATACAGTTATCATGTAAAAATAAATAAACCCTCATTCATGCTTCTAAACTTCGTTAATAAACTCTAGATCTGATCTACAGACCCATAGTTTCAATGACTATTACATATATGTACCTTAGTTGCCTCAAAAACAGTAGGTCCAAACTGAAATCAAATTTCCTACCAAAATTTTTCTTCCTCGTGTATACTCTATCTCAATAAATGGACCACCATTGCCCCCAGAAGCAAAATTAAAATCTGGGAGTCAGTCAAAGCTCCTATGTCTTTCGTCTCTCTATAGACTTCTAACCAGTAACAAATCTAGTTGATTAGACTTCCTTAATATCTCTTACATTGACCATGCTGGCCATGTGCTATTTTTGTTTGCCTGCCCAAAATATAAGAACCACAATCCTAGATACCCAGAAAGTCACAGGTTAAAAGTTTTAAACACTGTATGACAGGAAGCCATTGGGTATGGCAAAAAAAAAGGGTCAGCAAGAGAAAATCTTCAGGTGACTGATGGAATCAGAACCCAGATTATAATGAACGCAGTAGGCATAAACCATACTTCTGGGGCACTTTGTGTCTTTGTAAATAAAGGAATTTGGTAGCTCATGAAGTTGTATAAAGTGAGGAAACTTGATTACATTTCATGTGGCAAAATATAAACTACAAAGCTTAAACTCATATATTGCCTCTGAGCCTTCTTTAGAGCTTACTAATAAGTGCATCCAGTCACCGCTATTATTGTCCTAGGACTTATTATCCAGAAATGTTGCTAAATACGTGGATTATTCTGCCTAATCCCTACAAAACCTTGTCAGATACCTATCGTTTTATTACTACTATTGTCTCATGAAGATGAGGAAACTTAAGAGAATGCTGGACGCCTTCCCAACATCTATTCAATGAGAAGTTCTTTTTTTTTTTTTTAAAGATTTTATTTATTTATTCGACAGAGATAGAGACAGCCAGCGAGAGAGGGAACACAAAGCAGGGGGAGTGGGAGAGGAAGAAGCAGGCTCGTAGCAGAGGAGCCTGATGTGGGGCTCGATCCCATAACACCGGGATCACTCCCTGAGCCGAAGGCAGACGCTTTACCGCTGTGCCACCCAGGCGCCCCTCAATGTGAAGTTCTAACAACTCGGTCGCTGCAGCATTGCTCACATCTACTTTGATATTTTCATTCACCTAATTCATTTTATATTGACATTTCCATTTTAGTAAAATAAAGCAGCATTGATCTTAAACTATTTATAGTTCTCATTTTGATTAAAACAGACCAGTTTTTATCTTCCTAATTGTCTCCTTTATATCTTCCTCATTGTTAAAATTAGTCAAACTTTACTATATACATCATCATCTTACTCATTTTTTGGCATCCACTACTCAAACTTCATAAAATATAGCCTCCAAATAAGCAAAGACATTGTCTCTCTCTCTGTAGTATACTCAAGATCCAGGGTTGACCCCTGAAGGCACTAATATTTGTATATTTTTAAATGATCAATTATTACCTCTGATGAATAATAACAGAAATATAAACTGATATCAATTAGACAAATAGGTAGGTAGAAAGATAAAAAATATTCTAAAAACATGGTGATATTAATTTATCTGAATTAATTAGGATAATTCTATCAGACAAACTTTTATTCATCCTTACTGCCCATGTCAACGGTGATGGAAGGTAGGTTCCTTACAGACCTTCAAACAATAGAACAAGCAAACATATTGGCTATGATGGTTTCTCACAAGTTAAAAAAAAAAAAAAGTATGATAATTTCATGTGGAACCTAATTCAGAATCACCTTCTTATCCATTTTGAGAATCACCCACATTTCCGAATAGCACCTGCCCCCACCCTCACACCCTCACACCCTCACTCCCTCACACCCTCACACCCTCACACCCTCACACCCTTGCATTACTCTTCCCTGTTAAGAAAGTAATCAGCTCCTAAACACTTTACCTGGTTTTTCTTCTGGAAGGACCAGGACTCCTGGAGGGGAATCAACATAACCAAGGTAGCACAGAGTGAAACATAACTTCTCTTGCAGGTGTCAGACTCGGAGAGATTTGGGGCGCTTGCCTAGCTGGAGCTGAGTTGTCTATGACAGTAAATAGGCTGGCACAGCAGTGACTACAAAGTGCTATCTGCTTTTTCTCTGTGCATTGTGCGGGCTGGGATTTTTCATTTCGTTCTTCATTTGCACCTGCTGAGTGATGCCCCAGAATGGCACTACTTTCTATCTCCTGACATGTAGGAAGACGCACATTACATGTAGCACTGGCACCCATGCCACTCATCGAGGCCCAGCCTAATCCCTGTTTTGGGATGTGTAGCTATCTTCCTTTTGCAGTCCTGCATAGGTGAGAAAAGGAAAAAGGCACTATGATGTGATTAGTAAGAGTACAAAACAAAAAGTAACGTGCAATTCGATCTCTCTTTTTAAATTATATACTCACTCAAGCTATAGTTTTCATCAGATGCTCTTTTTGGAAGGAAAAAATATCCTCTAAACATGGAGAGTAATTAACAGATACTCAAGAGAGGGAGAGATGAGAATCACACTTTTAAAAGCTCGGGAATACCCAGGTTTTACTTGTATGATAAATATTTTTAATCTAAATATTTACGTACATATAAACATGATTTGAAAACATGAGCACGCTGTTGTTCACAACAACCTAACTATATTTAGAAGACCCACCTCTCACTCAGGATGTTCTCACGTTGACTAGTGGAAAATCATGCCTGGAATAGTAAAGACTGCTTCATGAGTAGGCTTGGTGGAAGATATGAATCACATTAAAATGAAATAACTTCCTTAAAAAAATCAGACTTCAGGGGCACCTGGGTGGCACAGCGGTTAGGCGTCTGCCTTCGGCTCAGGGCGTGATCCTGGCGTTACGGGATCGAGCCCCACATCAGGCTCCTCTGCTAGGAGCCTGCTTCTTCCTCTCCCACTCCCCCTGCTTGTGTTCCCTCTCTAGCTGGCTGTCTCTATCTCTGTCGAATAAATAAATAAAATCTTTAAAAAAAAAAAATCAGGCTTCAGAGGTGAGGGGGGTGGGGGAATGGGACAGACTGGTGATGGGTAGTAAGGAGGGCACGTATTGCATGGTGCACTGGGTGTTATACGCAACTAATGAATCATCGAACTTTACAACGGAAACCGGGGATGTACTGTATGGTGACTAACATAATATAATAAAGAAACATTAAAATAAAAAAAAATCAGGAATAAAAACAAAGAATGCAGATTTATAAGCCATGCCTTCAAAGAGACCAAAAGACATCTTGGCCTCTTGAATGAGTCCAATTAACCCATCATTTTTAAGCTCTCTATATAACATTAAGGGAAACAAGACAAACACCTAAAAAATAATAATACACAAAAAGCACATGTGTTCTGTTTGGAGAGTTAATTTAAAAGCATGTTAACACAATCTAGAAGCAATGGAGTCCAATCCATTATATGATTAATAGTATAAAGAATGCTGATAGATAACATATGAAATATATGATTGTATAACAGATGATGCTTTCCGTTATAAAACAGTAGGTCATTTCATAATTAAAAGACCCTTCACGATTTGGGTAACAAGGGATAGTCTAGACTTAGACTTCGTGCAAGGCGCTCTGGGAATGAGAGAGGGGAGTTAATAAATAAAACGCCAAATTTCTTTCTTCTCGTAAAGATGATTTTTCTTGAGAGATCTGAACAATCTGGAAAATTGAAATTAACTATTACGATGTTTAGTGATTATGTAGAAGCCAATTCATTGTTAATCACAAGATTTGAATTAAACTTTTAAAAAGTTAACACAAACTAGCTGCTGTAAATACAAATGTCTCTTCACCCTTGCATTTTAGTATTCTCAATCCTACTGAGAGTGAATCTCAAACATTTGTTGATTCAAGTTTCATTAAAAGAGCATAGCTAGGTAACAGGAGCATTCTAGCTAATGAAATATTAACGAAATGTTCTGGTGGAATTTTATAAAACTCCACCAAATGTCAATTATCACTATTAAGAAATTAGAATGAACTAGAGTACATATACAATTTATGACAAACTCTCTTATTTAAAACTGTCTTTGATGATTCAGAAGATGCCGCATCACCTTGAAGCCCTGAGGAGTATCATTACTTGTTGCTGTGCACTGAATACTAATTTTATTAGGTTATCATATTTAGCCCCATTAACTCATTTATTCTTTCAACAAAGGTTTTTCGAAAGCCTGCTCTATCTCAGGCATCGAGCCGGTGCCTACAGTGAATAGCTGTACGGACTGTTGCCTGACCCTACCCGCAAGTACCTTACGCTCTAACACCGAAAATCAATGGAAACTTGAACTCGCTACTGCAGTTTTATGGGCTTCCCTCCTCAAGAAGACTCGCACCAACGTATCACAGTCATCACCACTTTTGGTGACTATCTGGCTGTGTTTCACCAACAAGTTGGTTAGGGAACGTCACTGAATATTATTAAACATCCCAGATATGCGTATAGCAGGTTTATTAAAGCTCTGAATCATAGTTGCTATTCCTGATATATTTCTTTTCATCCTTTACAAGGAGATTGTTCTTTTTTGCGTAGGGACTTTTGCTGAGCTGAAAGCAAAAGCTTTTTTGAGAATGAACATTTCTCACTGCCTTTTGCAAAAGTTTAAAGTCCTTGAAGAGATTACTGCAAGCGTGCTAGATGGGGAAGGGAGAAAATGGATTCTTCTGAGGGTCACAAGAGAGCAGAAAAGATGGCCCTGATTAGGAAATGGTAAGAAATGCATAGTCCCGGGGCGCCTGGGTGGCACAGCGGTTAGGCGTCTGCCTTCGGCTCAGGGCATGATCCCGGCGTTATGGGATCGAGCCCCACATCAGGCTCCTCCACTATGAGCCTGCTTCTTCCTCTCCCACTCCCCCCTGTTTGTGTTCCCTCTCTCGCTGGCTGTCTCTGTCAAATAAATAAATAAAATCTAAAAAAAAAAAAAAAAAAGAAATGCATAGTCCCTTTCCCTGCAGGAAAGCCAGTGCCCGTGCTTGAGGGAGGTGACAGTTCTCAGGACACGAAAGCTGTGTGATCCACAGAACAAGATTGCTATTGATGTAACACCAAAAAAGTAATAGTGGGAAACCCGAGGGGCCATATAGGCTGCCACTACTGTGACTCAGAAGTAATCAGTGGGGACCTACAGCTAGAAGGGATTCTATGTTTTGGTATTTCACCAAAACCAGAGACTTGGTACAATCTTGCAAGGGAGAGGAAATCTTAATAACAACTGAGGTTAAATTGCCCTCAGAAAATATTTGAGTTGATTTAAAGAAAATGATGTAGGGGCGCCTGGGTGGCACAGCGGTTACAACTGAGGTTAAATTGCCCTCAGAAAATATTTGAGTTGATTTAAAGAAAATGATGTAATATAGTTCTTGCTAATCTGAGTTCGTAGGCTAAAATTTATGTTTCTAGAGTTGTAACTATTTCTTCTGGTTCTAGTCCTTACAAAAAATAATGTATTAATAACCATGTGGTGCTTATTGCTTTTTGTTTTAGTCGGCACATGCACATGGTACAAAATTCAGATTTGGCAGGAGTTTAAAATAATGTTTTCCCAGAGTAAATCCATCGTTAATGAAGAGGAAATTAAGTCAGAGAGAAATTAAGTCTCTGATGCCAGTTTTGGAATCACTAATTGAATATTTTAGTCACAGTCTTACCTTCTATTGTGTGGGTGCATTTCTCATTATTATCTTGATTTCTTTTTACATATACATAAAATAGGTACTTATTCTTTTTGTATGATCATGGTTGGCAAGATGACTTCCAGACAGCTTTTCCCATTGGCAACATAGTTGCCAAATCTAGAAAGCTTGAAATGACCTATAATTCTGCGTTGTAGTCCACAGAATAACATAAAAGAACTCTGTTCAAGGTATATGTTTCCATAGTCATCTATTTTAGACAGTTCCTGTAGTAAACATTTAAGCAACAAATTTGGAAAAAAGAAATAAGTTTATTGTAAAGACGACAGGGACTCAACTGTTTACAGGCAGAGAGGAGGAACCAACTAAATTTTCAACTATCCATAAGCTGTACCTATTGGTTGCAATAAAACTGTAAATAATCCCAAGAGGGTTGGGAAGGAAACGTCCACTTCAGGCTGTGGTTTAAAGACAACTTTAACTCGGGTTGTCACAGAGCTGTAGTGATATTATGAAAGTAGAGAATGGGAATGTCCAATGCTCCCCAAAACAGTCTGAAAGGAAAAAGACGTAGAGTGGCAGCCCTGAATCATGATGGCCCAAAGTCTACACATGAGGAGAAATGTTTATGGGAACCTTGTATAGAGAGTTCATATTCACAGATCATATCACTAATTTTAACTGCTGTCCCCATTAAATGAACCCAAAGTTAGAAATAAAACAGAGATTAGGGAATGCATGAGGTTAATCTGCAATTTGAGGCAGTGAGGTCATCAAAAATTATGAACCCTCCAACCTTGTGTTGTGAGGGAAAGGTGGTTATGTTACCATTCCTCCAAAACTTCAGTATATAAGGAAAAGCAAATGCAAGAAACAGGACCCTTCTCTCAGAAACAGGAGTTGGAAAAGGGGGCCTGGAAAATGACTTTGGACCAAAATGTAGGTGCTTCAGTAAATGATAATATTTGAGACAAACTTAGAAGTTTGCGCATGGGCTTGAGAAGAATGCGAGATGTTTCCATGTGTTTGTTTTCAGGCCCTGGGGAGGAAGGACCCATGCACCGTGGACAAATGGATTTTGATATGCATGAGTTGTAAACCTTGCACCAGTAGGTGACCTGGAAAATTCTGCAAAGAAACTTCCTGCACAGTTGTGAAAGTGAACTTACAGAGGCAAGTTTGCGTTCTCGGTAAACATTGTTTACCTTCACCCTGGTGATTTAATAATAAACGTAAAAGGGACCTTTTTGTCATAATGCCATTAATGTATAAATTGCAAAGGAGCCCTTATACTTAAATGATACAGTGAAATTAGCACTTCATAAATAGAGTCTAACAAGTCTCAAGAATATTGATACAGGGTTGTCATCGGTTCAGCTTTCTGATATTTTTCACTAAGATGAAAAATGTTTACACAGGATGCCTAACTTATATATCACAAGTCTCATAAAATAATTAGTATCAAGCATTCCTGTAAAGGCTTTGAATCTAGATAAAATAACTGATAATAAAAGCTTTTGTTAAGCCTTTGGCACACATACAAGAAAAATATCATATTTGTAATAGAAGTTGGATAAATTATTCTAAAGAATAAGAAAGCATTTGCAGGAAATGTGTAGCTTCAGGAATAGAGCTAATCTTCACAAAGGGTCCTAGCTGAATTATAATCAGCTCTATTCTTTAAAAATATATATAAAGATATGTTTTTGCTGTATGGCTTTTTTGTTCAAACATGGATTTTTAAAATCTACATTAGAGGAGGCACTGAGAAAAAAGTGGGAGAAATCTGTAAATTGCAGAGTAGTCATTTGTATTCCTAGTCATATGTCATTTTATGTTGATATTTATATAGCATTAATTTAAAGAGTTAATGAAAGGAAGATTCGTAGCATTTTCCCTGACCATTACTGGCTCTAGCAATAGTTTTTGACATGCAAAAGCATTGGATAGGTATTTGAAAATCATTACTTGAGCTGAGTTGGGACAGAGGAGAAAGAGAAAGAAAAAGAAAGACAAATGCATTCTAAATGTGGTATTTGTGGACAATTTTGAATTTTTTATAAGTAAAAGTTCTGACTGCAATCATAGTGTTCATCGATTCACAGATCATTCTCTTTCTTACCGTGTGGCTCTCTCTGCCTTTCTCTCTCTCTCTCTCTACACACACACACACACACACACACACGCACACACACGGCCCAACATCTGCAGCCTGTACTTTGCCTCAAGTAAACTTAAGAGTACTGAACGTCCCATTACAAAAGCAGTTGGCATTCATGGTCCGGGCATTTGTCTTTCCCTAGAAACATACTTTTATCTTAACTTGGTATATGATATATAGTTATTAAAAATAAGCACCATTCAGAATGGTTGGATATACTTAAAAGGCATATTGTAAATAGAGCCAATTTTGGTCGTTTTTGTTTTGAGGACTTTCTTAAATGAAATAATTCAGACATATCCAAAAATATAAAAATAGCAGATAAGCATCTGTCAATCTAAATTACAGCTTAAGAAATGAAATATAAACACACTTGAAATTCCTTGTGTCCCTCTTCCAAATTATATTTCCCTCCCTCCACCTCAGAAGTAAATATCCTTCAGAATTAAATGTTTATCATTTTCACGTGCACCTATATATCTATATTGTTACTATATACATATGTTCTTAAAATTAAATATTTGGGATAATATTATGAATACTCTTTCAAGAAGTTTTTTTTCACTCAGCATTGTGTTTGGAAGATTGAGCCATAATGATTCAAATCATTCTGGAACAGTTCATTCATTTCCATCGCTTTGACATATTCCACCATATGACTTTTCCATAATTTACTTATTCATGCTACTGATGATGGTAATCTACATGTTCTCAATTTTTTTCAGACTCATAGATACAGAGAACAAACCGATGCTTGCCAGGGGTGAGAGAGTGGGAGGGTGGCAAAATAGGTAAAGAGGATTAAGAGGTACAAAGTTCCAGTTAAAAAATAAAGAAGTCATGAGGATGAAAAATACAGCATAGGAAATATAGGCAATAATGTAATAACTTTATATGGTGACCGACCGTGACTATACTTACTGTGGTAAACATTACATCTTGAATCACTATGTTATACACCTAAAACTAATATAACACTGTATGTCAACTACACATATAATCCTATACATATATCAATAAAAAATATATTTGCGGTTTCAAACCATGAGCTATAAACATTCTTGTGCATATCTCTTTCTCAAGGTGCAATATTATCTCTAGGATACATATCAAGGAATTTCTGGAATAAATGTGCATTACCAAGTTTATTATGTAATAACCACTTGCTCTCTCTTTAAAATGATTTTACCAATTTACAATCACAGTAGTACTGTGTACAAGTATTCTTTGCTGCATATCATTGTCAACACATGTTTAACTTCAGAGCAAACCATAACATGGTACCTTATTGTGGTTATAATCAGCATTTTCTTGTTTACTAATGTTTCTTTTTTTTTTAAGATTTTATTTATTTATGAGAGAGAGTGAGAGAGCCAGAGAGTGAGAGAGAGCATGAGCCGGGGGAGGGGGAGAGGGAGAAGGAGACTCTTCGCTGAGCACGGAGCCTGATGCAGGGGCTCAATCCCAGAATCATGACCTAAGCTGACAGCAGACACTTAACCAACTGAGCCATCACGCACCCCTTTCCTAATATTTCATATCATTTCATGTATTTACTGACCAGTGGGGCGTCATCTTCTTGTTTCTCATTTTTTTTACCATTTCCCATTGGAGTATTTGACTATAATACTATTGATTCATAGAAAACACTGAGGTATGCTTGGTAGTAATCCTTGTTGGCTTTACACACTGCAAGTATCTTCATCTAATCAGTTTACTTGCCTTTTCTTTTACAAAATTTTAATATATAGAAATGTTTAACTTTGCCACAGTTCATCTTACCAACTATGACCTGTATGTTCTAGGCTTTTGTTCCTTGTTCAAAAAATTCTTCATTACTACAAGACTTCTGAGGAAGACAGCAGAGGAGGACACCAAGTCACCTCAACCCATGGATACAACTAGGTAGCGCTGACATCAGTGTAAATAAACCAGAAAACGAAGTGAGAACAGACTCTCCAAAGCTAAATGTAAAGAGGCCACATTGAAGAAGATAGGAAGGGCAGAGATGCAGTTAGGAGCTAAACGGATCTGTGGGACTGTCTTTAGGAGGGAGAGACATGGTGGGCACAGAGAGGTGACAGGGCAGACCATCAAACCAAGCACCCAAGCTCAGGGAACCCACATGAAAACCAGAGGGGCATGATGTCACGAGTTCTCACAATCAGCAGGGCTTAACACCTGGAACTTTAAAAATCAGCAGGCTCGCTCTGTGAGAGCCCAGAGGGCCAGAGGAAACAGAGTCCCCACCCTTGAAGAGACTGTACAGCAAACAGTCACAAAGAGATACAACATAAAAGCAGCAGTTTGAAAAATGCCTGGAGCGTACAAGAGGGAGGTGTGTTTACTAATCTCAGAACCTGTGCGAGAGGGGCAGGGATCTTTGTGAGGATTCTCCAGGAGCAAAGTAACCGGTGAGGGCCATTTCCTCACCCGGCCCTCTGCCTAGACATGCACATGTCTGTGGGAACCAGCACAGCACCAACACTTGCTACCAAACGTGCTAACAGGCACCCTACCTCCATGCTCTCCTGCAGACAAACCCCCTCCACTACACCGTTGGCCAGAGCCCATCCAGAGTGGTGCCAGAAGCCCAGGAAGGTGCAAGCAGCCCTACCAGGGACCAGCCCCCTATAAAGTGACTCCTACCCAGGAGGGAGGGGAAGATAACCACACACACCAGTCCAACTGTGGCCTCAGCAGTGGGCTGGGGGAAACATCTGATCTAGATGCAGGCTCCCCACCAATGAAAGCTTCTCAGGGAACACACAGGGAAAGCACCCAGAAGTTTGTGCTTCTGCGTCTCTGGCAAACTCCTGGTCTGACTCAACTCAAGGCCAAGGCAGCTGCAGACTGGGCCACTCACACCACAGGGACCAAGCACTGCCCAGGCAAACAAAGCCACTTCAGACAACTGGGCTAAAAGCAAGAGTGGCTCAGCCACAACAGTAGGGCACATGCAACACACAAGGGGAGACCCCTAAAGAGCCAGGCTCTGGTGAGCAGGGGGCATTGCCCTGCAGGGCACTATAAGACCTCTTCTTCACAAGGCCACTGCTTTTAAGAGCAAATGTAGCTGACTTCCCTAACACGTAGAAACAGAGAGAATGAAATAAAATGAGGAAACAAAGAAATATGTCCCAAATGAAAGGACAGGACAAAATCATAGCAAGAGAGCTAAATGGAATGAAGATAAGTAATATCCCTGATAGAAAATTTAAAGTAATGGTCATAAAGATACTCACTGGACTTGAAGAAAGAGTGGAAGACCTAAGTGTGACCCTTAACAAAGGGGTAGAAAATATTTAAAAAAAAAAGAACCAGTCAGAGATGAAGAACTCAATAACTGGAATTAAAAATACACCAAATGGAAAAAACAGTAGACTAAAGGAAGAAAAAGAACAGATCAGTGACCTGAAGGACAGAATAATGTAAAGCAATCACATTGAGCAGGTGAGAGAAAAATAATAATAAATGAAAATAGATATAAGGAATTTGGCCACACCATCAAGCATAATAACATTCATATTTTAAAGATCCCAGAAAAAGGACAAAGAGAAAAGGGTGCAGAAAAATTATTTGAAAAAATAATAGGTGAAAATTTCTCAAATCTGCATAAGGAAACAGAACCTAGATCTGGAAGACACAGAGAGTCCCCAACAAAATCAACCAAGGAGGTCCACACCAAGATACACACTAATTAAAATGGGAAAAGTATTGAAAAGAGAATTTTAAAAACAGCAGGAGAAATAAAAGTTATATACAAGGGAAATCCCATAATGCATGTCAGTTGATTTTTCAGCAGAAACTTTGCAGGTCAGGAGAGAGTGGCACGATGCATTCAAAGTGCTGAAAGAAAAAGAAAAAAGAAAAGAAACAGCCAAGAATATGCTATCTAGCAAGGCTATCATTCAGAAAGGGAGAGATAAAGAGTTTTCCAAACAAACAAAAGTTAAAGAAATTCAAACCACTACACCAATCCTACAGAAATGTTAAAGGGGACTCTGAGTGGAATAGAAAAACCATAAGCAGGAATAAGAAAAGTAGGAAGCACAAAAGCAGTAAAATTAAGGATATCTCTAAAAATCAGTCAAGGGATTCACAAAATAAAAGGGTGTAACATATGACACCACATACCTAAACTGTGGGAGGGAAAGAATGGGTTCAAAGTTAAGTGACCGACCATCAACTTATTATGGACTGCTATATGCAGATGATGTTATATACAAACCTAATGGTAACCACAAATCAAAAACCATGGGGCACCTGGCTGACTCAGTTGGTAGAACATGACCACAGGGTTATAAGTTTAAGCCCCATGTTGGATGTCCAGTTTACTTTTTAAAAAAAATCTTAAAAAAACACTAATAGATATGCAAAAAAATAAAGAGAAAGGAATCCAAGTATATATTTAAAGAAAGCCAGAAAACCATGAGAGAAGAAGAGAAGAAAGAACAATCATAAAACAAGTAATACAATGGCAATAAATAAATACATATCTATCAATAATTGCTTTCAATATAAATGAACTAAATTTTCTGATCACAAGATAGGGTGGCAGACCGCATAAAAAAGCAAGACTGATCTATATACTGCCTACAAGAGACTAATTTCAGACCTAAAGACACATGAAGATTAAAAGTGAAGAGATGGAAAAGCATTTATCGCACATAGAAGTGGAAAGCGAGTCAGGGTAGCAATATTTTATCAGACAAAATAGACATTTAAAGATAGAATGTAACAAGAGACAAAGAAAGACACTATATAATCATAAAGAGAATGCTCCAACAAGAAGATGTAACAATTATAAATATGTATGTACCCAACATGGGACCACCCGAATACATAAAACAGTAAGTTACAAATATAAAGGAAGTAATAGGAAGTGACACAATAATCGTTAAGGACTTTAACACCCACTTACATCAATGGATAGATCATCAAAATAAAAAACCAACAAGGAAACAGGGACATTCAAAGACACATTGAACCATGTGGACCTAACATATATGCAAAACATTCTACCCTAAAACAGCATACACATTGTTTTTAAATGCATGGAACATTCTCCAGAATAGATCAAATGTTATGCCCCAAACAAGTCTCAACAAATTCAAAAAGATCAAAATCATACCATGTATCTTTTCTGAACACAACACTATGAAACGAGACATAATCACAAGAAAAAATCTGGACACAACACAAATACATGGAGGTTGAATAACATGCAACTAAGTAATGAACGGGTCAACCAAGAAATCAAAGAAGAAATTGAAAATTACATGGAAACAAATGAAAATGAAAACACAATGGTCCAAAATCTTTGGGATGCAGCAAAAGCAGTTTTAACAGAAAAATCTGAAATAAAAAACCTAACCTTACACCCAAAAAGGTTAGAAAAAGAACAAAACCCCAAACCAGCAGAAGGAAGGAAATAATAACAATTAGAGCAGAAATAAATGATATAAAAACAAAAAAAACAAACAAACAAAAAATAAAACAGATCAGTGAAGCCAGAAGCTGGTTCTTTGAAAAGATTGATAAAATTGATAAACTTCTAACCAGATTCATGAGAGAGAGAGAGAGAGAGAGAGAGAGAGAGGACTCAAATAAATAAAATCAGAAATTAAAAAGGAAAAATAACCAACAACACAGAAATACAATCATGAGAATATTATGAAAAATCATATGCCAACAATTTGAACCTAGAAAAAAATGGATAAATTCCTAGAAATATTTAACATCCTACAACTGAATCAAGAAGAAATAGAAAATTTGAACAGACTGATTTCCAGCAATATCCAGGACCAAATGGCTTCACACATGGCTTCTACCGACTTTTAAAGAAGAACAAATATGTATCAACAAAGCAGGTTTAGAGGAACATTTATCAACATGATAATCACTGAATATGAAAAACATGCAGCTGACATTATGATAAATGATGAAAAACTAAGAGCTTCTCCCCTAAGATCAGGAACCCACTCTCACCACTTTTATTCAACATATACTAGAAGTCCAGCCACATCAATCAGACAAGAAAAAGAAATGAAGGGGATCCGAATTGGTAAGGAAGAAATAAAACTTTCATTGTTTGCAGATGACATAATACTATACATAGAAAATCCTAAAGATTCCACCAAGAAACTACTAGAAAAGATAAATGAATTCAGTAAGGTTGTAAGATACAGAATCAATATACAGAAATCTGTTGCGTTTCTATACAGTAATAATGAAGCGGTAGAAAGAGAAATTAACAAAACAATCACATTTACAAATGTACCAAAAATAATAAAATACCCAGGAATAAACTTAATCAAGGAGTTGAACAACCTATACTCTGAAAACTCTAAAATATTGATGAGAGAAATTCAAGATGACACAAACAAATGGAAAGATATCCTATGCTCATAGACTGAAAGAACAAATGTTGTGAAAATGTCCATTCTACCCAAAGCAATCTACAGATTTAATGCAATCCCTATCAAAATACCAGCAGCATTTTTCACAGGACTAGAACAAATAATCCTAAAACATGTATGGAACCATAAAAGACCCTGAATAGCCAAAGCAATCTTGAAAAAGGATAACAAAATTGGAGGTGTCACAGTGTGCCTCAGTGGCTCAGTTGGTTAAGTGTCTGCCTTCATGATCTCAGGGTCCTGGGATCGAGCCCCACATTGGGGCCCTCACTCTCCCTCTCCCTCTGCCTGCCATTCCCCCTGCTTGTTTCTCTCTCTCTCTGTCTCTCTTTCTCTGTCAAATAAATAAATAAATAAAATCTTTTTTAAAAAGTTTTTAAGAAGACTGTTAAGAGATAAAATAGTTAATATCTTTAAGAAAAAAACCTGGAGGTATCACAATCCCATATTTCAAGATATACTACAAAGCTGTAGTAATCAAAATAGTATGGCATTGGCACAAAAACAGACACCTGGATCAACAGAACAGAGAGTCCAGAAATAAACCCACAATTATATGGTTACTTAATCTTTGACACAGCAGGAAAGAAGAAGCAATAGGAAAAAGATGGTCTCTTTAACAAAAGGCTAAAACTGGAGAAAACTGGACAGCTACATGCAAAAGAATGAAAGTGGACCACTTTGTTATACTACATGCAAAAATAAACTCAAATTGGATTAAGGACCTAAATTTGAGACCTGAAACTGTAAAAATCTTAGAAGAGAGCACAGGGAGTAATTTTTCTGACATTGGCCATAGCAACATTTTTCTAGAAATGCCACCTGCAGCAAGAGAAAACAAAAGCAAAAATAAACTATTAGGACTACATCAAAATAAAAAGCTTCTGGCCAGCAAAGGAAACCATCAACAGAACTAAAAGACAACAATCGTAACAAGGTATCTGCAAAGGACATATCCGAAAAGCATTAGTATCTAAAATATATAAAGAACTTATATTACTCAACACCCCAAAAATGAACAATCAGATTAAAAAATGATCAGAAGACATGAACAGACATTTCTCCAAAGAAGACATCCAGATGGCCAACAGATGTGAAAAGATGCTCAACACCACTTATCATCAGGGAAATGCAAATCAAAACCACCGTGAGATATCACCTCACATGGGTCAGAATGGCTAAAACCGAAAGCACACGAGACATCAAGTGTTGGGGACGAGGTGGAGAAAAAGAAACCCTCAGGCACTATCGGTGGGAATGCAAACTAGCNCTACATCAAAATAAAAAGCTTCTGGCCAGCAAAGGAAACCATCAACAGAACTAAAAGACAACAATCGTAACAAGGTATCTGCAAAGGACATATCCGAAAAGCATTAGTATCTAAAATATATAAAGAACTTATATTACTCAACACCCCAAAAATGAACAATCAGATTAAAAAATGATCAGAAGACATGAACAGACATTTCTCCAAAGAAGACATCCAGATGGTCAACAGATGTGAAAAGATGCTCAACGCCACTTATCATCAGGGAAATGCAAATCAAAACCACCGTGAGATATCACCTCACATGGGTCAGAATGGCTAAAACCGAAAGCACACGAGACATCAAGTGTTGGGGACGAGGTGGAGAAAAAGAAACCCTCAGGCACTATCGGTGGGAATGCAAACTAGCATTCACTGTGGAAAAGAGTATGGAAGTTCCTTAATAAGTTAAAAACAGAATGACTAGATGATCCAGTAATTCCGCTACTGGGTATTTACCTAAAGAATACAAAAGCGCTAATTAAAAAAGATACATGCACCCCTATGTTTATAGCTGCATTATGTGCAATAGCCAAGATATGGAAGCAGCCCAAGAGTCCATCGGCAGATGAACCAATAAAGAAGTGGTACATATCTATAACGGAANCATTCACTGTGGAAAAGAGTATGGAAGTTCCTTAATAAATTAAAAACAGAATGACTAGATGATCCAGTAATTCCACTACTGGGTATTTACCTAAAGAATACAAAAGCGCTAATTAAAAAAGATACATGCACCCCTATGTTTATAGCAGCACTATGTGCAATAGCGAAGATATGGAAGCAGCCCAAGAGTCCATCGGCAGATGAACCAATAAAGAAGTGGTACATATCTATAACGGAATATTATTCATCCATAAAAAAGAATGAAATCTTGCCATTTGAAACAACATGGATGGAGCTAGAGCGTGTAACGCTAAGAAAAAAAAACAGAAAGAGAAATATCATGATTTCCGTCATATGTGGAATTTAAGAAACAAGACATATGGTCAAAGAAAAAAAGAGGCTAGCCAAAAAACGGACTCTTAACTATAGAGAACTGAGGGTTGCCAGAGGGCAAGTGGGGGGGGGAATGGGTGAATGAAATAGGTGAGGGGAATTAAGAGTACACTTAACCTTGATGAACACTGACTAATGTATAAAATTGCTGAATCCCTATACTGTACACCTGAAACTAATGTAATA
>NC_048237.1:7147721-7256116 GCF_002007445.2 Ailuropoda melanoleuca
CCCAGCATGATGCAATTTTTTAAACATCTTGGGTTTCGGTCATTAATTAATTGGTTTAAGATTTTTTTTGCTTATAAGTGGATCCAACAGTCTAGCTTGTAATTTTTCACTTACCAGCTTATTACACTTTGGTTAAACTGTTCTAGTTTATTGCATTTTATTTTTCAAAAATTTATTTGAGATAGAGAACATGTGTGCATTATGGGGGTAGGGGGAGATAAAGAGCAAATCTTAAGCAGACTCCGCACTGAGCACACAGCCCAGTGCTGGGCTCGATCTCACAACCCTGAGATCATGACTTGAACCGAAATCAAGAGTCAGAGGCTTAACTGACTGAGCCACCCAGGCACCCCAACCTGTTCTATTTTAAAAGTTGGGTAATCTTCTTGCTTCTTCAGGTCTCTGAAACAATCTGTTTATGACAATACTGAGTTAAAAGTTATCTTTCACTTGAATATTTGATATAACTTGCCTATAAATCCAGCTTGCTTTGTAGATATGAGAGAGAAGGAATGGGAGATAGGTTAATTAATGGTAGATGTTTTAAATACAGTTTCAATTTTTGAGTAGGTAAAGATCTTCTCACGTTTTCTTTTATTTAGATCAGACTTTGACAAGTTATATTTTCCTAATAAATTGTGCCTTTCACCCAACTTTTCAAAATTATTGGCAATAAGATCACCATATTTTTTTAATGTCTGCTTTGTGTGCGATTATGTCACCTTGGTTATTTATTTATTTGTGCTTTCTCTCTTTGTCAGTCTTACTTCTTTATATTACTTTGAATTTATTCTGTTATTCTCTCTGTAGCTTCTTAAGCTGGACACTGAGCTCATATTTTTCAGCCTTTTTGTGCAATAAATTACTTCCTGAGCACTGTTTTAGCCATATCCCATAACTTGTGATATACTGTGTTTTCTTTATTTCAGTTATATTGTCTAATTTCCATTATGATTTCTTCTCTGAGATATATAGAGGTGCATTATTTTCAAATATAAAAAGGTTTCTTTTTTCATAAGGTGATTTTTTTTTCTTATCAGTTCTTTTGTTAAGAATTTAGCACTGTTTTATTTAAGAAGCTTGATCCAAGAGTCACCTTATTTAATCTGAACTCCTTGACTCATTTAGTGAAGCAACCAAAACCCCATCACCTGGGGACTGGCAATACCTATGAGACAATCTCTGTAATAGGAACAGATTATTATTTTGGTTTTCCGTTCTTTTTTTGCTTTGAGGACTTGTGGTCCTTAACTATCTTGCAAGCTAAATTATACATTTTTTAATGTTTCTCAGCATGAAATTTTCAGACTTTCTAGTCAACCACGTTGCCAGAAATGAAAGTCTGAGGATGGATGTTCATTTATGTGCTATAGTCTGGGGAGATTATAAGGAAATTTTTCCAAAACTGGCACTTTATTGCTTTGTAAATACAATTCTCAGAGGAATATTAATTTATCAATGGGGACCCGTGTATGACCATACTGGACCACCATCTTACACCGTACACAAAAATGAAGTCAAAATAGATTAAAGACTTGAATGTAAGGCCTGAAACCATAAAAATCCTAGAAGAAAACAGAGGGAAATCTTGATATTGGTCTTAATGATGAATTTTTAGATTTGGTACCAAAAGCAAAGGCAACAGAAGCAAAAATAGACAAGTGGGAATATCTCTAACTGAAAAGCTTCTGCACAGCGAAGGAAAGCATCATCAAAATAAAAAGAAAACCTACTAAATGACAGAAGATTTTTGCAAATTATATATCTGATAAGAGATTGATATCTGAAATAGAGAGAGAGCTCACACAATTCAAGAGCATAAAAACAAACAATCCAATTTCAAAAAGGGACGAGGATCTGAGTAGTCGTTTTCCCAAAGATATACAGATGTCAAACAGGTGTCAAACATGAAAAGGTGCTCAACATCACTAATCATCAGGAAAATGCAAATAAAAAACCACAAGGAGGTATCACCTCAACACCTGCTCCAATGGCTAGCTCAAAAAGACAAGAAATAGCAAGTGTTGGAGAGGATGTGGAGAAAAGAGAACGCTTATGCTCTGTTGGTAGGAATACAAATTCGTGAAGTCCCTATAGAAAATACTATGGAAGTTTCTCTAAAAATAAACTACCGTATGATTCAGCAGTTCCACCTCTGGGGATTTACCTAAAGGAAATGTAAACAGTAATTTGAAAAGGTATCTACATCCCACGTTCACTGAAGCATCATTTACAATAGCCAAGACCTGGAAACAAACAAATCCATCCATAATGGATTAATGGATAAAGAGATTGTGAAATCAATCTATATATAAAAAAAGAATATAAAAAATATATAAAAAAGAATGAAATCTTACCACTGGCAACAACATGGATGGAACTGGAGTTAAGTGAAATAAACTTGAGTTAAGCTAAGTGAAATAAGTGGGATAGAAAAAAACAAATACTCACATTATCTCACTTATATGCAGACTAAAAAGAGGTGTGGGGGAGCAGGAGACAAAAAACCCGGAACTCACAGATACAGAGAACAGACTGGTGGTTGCCAGAGCCAGAAGGTATAGGCTGGGTGAAAGGGATGAAGGTGATCAAACAGTACAAAATTCCAGTTATAAAATAAGTTGGGGCAATGTAATGGGCAGCGTGATGACTGTAGTTAATAATATTGCCTTGTGTATGTCAAAGTTGGTAAAAGAGTAGATCTTCAAAGTTCTCATCATAAGAGACACAAATTAAAACTACATTTGGTGATGGATATCAGCTAGACTTGTTGTGGTAATTATTTTGCAATATGTAAAAATATTGAATCATTATGCTGTACACCTGAAACTAGTATATTGTTATGCACCAATTATATCATTTAAAAAATTAACAGCAAAATATTCCAGTAAAAAAAAAAAAAAAACCCACGTACGGGATGCCTGGGTGGCTCAATCAGTTAAGCGTCTGCTTTCAGCTCAGGGTCTGGGATTAAGCCCCGAGTTGGGCTCCCTGCTCAGAGGGAAGTTTGCTTTTCCCTCTCCCTCGGTCCCTCCCCCCTGCTTGTGTGCGTGCTCGCTCTCTCTCTTTCTCTCTCTCTCAAATAAATAAAATCTTTTAAGAAAAGGTACATATGGGGAAGGGGACAGTAAAAAAATAAGTAATTGAGAAAGTTTAGGGACAGGAAGAATTGGGTAGAAAATAATAAATCCAAGGATGAGATTATCATGCTAAAGCAGGATCCCACTGTGCTGTACGGTTACTAGCAGTGAACCAAATTTGCTATTGCAAAAGGTGAAAAAGCAAAGAGGGAAACATCATTCATCACAAAAATCAAAATGTCCCTAGGATTAAAATAGGCCAGTTGTCAAGGGATTGGATCAAATATGGTATTATCATAAAGCAAAGCCACATGTAGCCCTGGGTAAATTCTAGCACACTGTTATATAAGCTGAAACATCTGCCCTGGGCGAAAACAAAGACCATCCAGCCAGTAATGTGTCAAGGCTGTAGCAGACATACTAATTGAGGGATGCTAGAGAATTTTCTCTATGTTCTCTGTAGAGATTAGATCAAGGTGTATCTTTTGTGGAAATTTGGGTGTATTTTCCGTAGTGAAATCATTAGGTTACTCTTTCAAAGTCCTATGTCTCTCTAGGATAATGAAGCATGAGAGACTATGGACTATGAGAAACAAACTGAGGGCCTCAGAGGGGAGGGGGGTGGGGGAATGATAGACTGGTGATAGGTAGTAAGGAGGGCACGTATTGCATGGTGCACTGGGTGTTATACGCAACCAATGAATCATGGAACTTTACATCGGAAACCAGGGATGTACTGTATGGTGGCTAACATAATAAAAAATCATAAAAAAAAAGGATAGTAATGCACTAACTCATATCAAACATCTATGGGTCACAATATAAAAGTATAGTTAGTTGGGTTTTATGGCAAAAGTTGGTATCAGAATTATATTCACGCCTGCATACGTAGAAAGTAAAAGCGAGATATTAAGAATTCTATTTAATCTTTAACCATTAAAATGTTGGGATGTTATGCCAAGCTTACTGGGTCCTATTCTGATATATATAAATAGATCAAATAAGTCTTGAGTAACTTACACTGTATACTATAGATGAAAATTAAGAGAACAAAGTAAGTGGAAGTCAATAGAAATTTTACACTTTATTCTCTAACAGGCTGGTGCCTCTGATGAAGGAAATCATACTAACTTTAAAATATGAAGGAAAATTAGAGAACATTTTCCAAAAAATATAAAATACTATGCAAATCTATACGTACATAGAGGTGTATTTGGCAAGAGCTAGCTCTAGGAAGGTTGGAACAAGAGAGTAAGGTGACACTGAATTACTCTGGGAAAAGGTGTACTTTCAAAAGGAGGCAAGTTTTCAACAAACTTGTATGCAAGAGATGAAATGGCGAAGAGGTGATAGAAAAGCATAGTACACTAAAAATTACATGGGAATAAATGAGCTGCATGCTGGTACCAGCAATAAGACTTAGCTTAATTGAGATGGAGAGAAAGAGTTGAGAATAATGCTTGGAGAAATGCTGCAGAAAAACAAAAGGACAGAAGTCCTTGACTTTTAGAGACAATAAGGGGTTGAATCAAGGCAGTGCTATCAACATAAATAATGTTTAATCCTTGAGTAATAGTGTTTACTTAGTTACATTTTGAATACATTGTAGAGTCTAGACTCCAGGTAATTGCTGTATTAACCAAATAATCCTGAAAGTGCAATTAAAGGCAATTTCTATGAAAGGGGCAGATGAGAGAAAGAGGTTAATCTGTTTGACATTAAAAAATAAAAAATCAAGGATTTGCTTGATGGTAAGGGTTGACGATACATCCCAAAAAGAGAGGAGCAAAATAAATAATGCTGCCAATGTTTCCACTATACTGAACTGTAAGGTTGTTGATACAAATGACAGTGAAAGGAAGAATTTTGGCTGGAGGAAGAGATGTTAAATATGTATTTGCAATCTTCAACTAGCTCGTCAGGAAACACGAATGAGTTTAATTTCTCAACCTGGGAAAAGGAAAGCAGTTCTTAAAATTAAACGAAGGAATTTGCCGCCATCTCGTGGCCAATTTGGAAATTACAGCTTGTTGTAGTATGTTTAGATTCTCCGACTTTCAAACATACGCCTCTACATGATTTATTTAAAGATTCTCACAAAGCCATTCTACTTGTTTACAAAGAAATTATATGTTTTAAACTTACACTTCAACTCTATTAGTAGTCAAGTAGATAAAATATTTAGAGAATACACACTCTAGCGTATTGATTTCCAAAAAAACTACTTACACAAAAATTTGTAAGCCAAATAAAAATTAATTACAGTGACATACTTCTTTATCAGACACTTCATGATCTCCAGAAAAAAAAAGAAAGAAAGAAAGAAAGAAAGAAAGAAAGAAAGAAAGAAAGAAAGAAAGAAAGAAAGAAAGAAAAATGAACAGGAATCTTTGGGGACATAATGAAAGATTATGCTTTGGAAAAGTTACGTCATGACATTGAAAGCACTGACTTCTAACTTGGCCTTTATATTTAGCAGTTCTGTGGCTTCGTGCAAATTATTTAGTGGTTGGTACCTGTTATTTGCTGCGAACCTATCCCACAGAAATGAGGATCAAATGAAATGACATACATAAAAGTGCTCTGAAAGCTGTTAAAATTTATTTAAAAATAAAAAGAGAATTAAACTGAATAGACAAGGCAGAAGGTAGGATTGGACATATGCCTAAGCAGAGAAGGGAACGTGTCTTGGAGTAAGACACTTTTCTCTATGTGAGATGAATTAGAACAGCTCAAAATATAGATAATGTACATCTAATAAATTTCAAACACCTGTTATATATGAAGGGTATTAAGAAAACTTAAATCAGAAGAGCTACTCCAGGGGTGCCTGGGTGGCACAGCGGTTAAGCGTCTGCCTTCAGCTCAGGGCGTGATCCCGGCGTTATGGGATCGAGCCCCATCAGGCTCCTCTGCTATGAGCCTGCTTCTTCCTCTCCCACTCCCCCTGCTTGTGTTCCCTCTCTCGCTGGCTGTCTCTCTTCTCTCTCTCTGTCAAATAAAAAAATAAAAATAAAAAAAATGTAAAAAAAAAGAAGAAGAGCTACTCCAAAACAACTCACAAGTCTAATGGGAGATATAGTCCATTTTTTTTATTGCAAAAAGATGTGAAAATGCTAAAATTAACTGTGGGCAAAGTTCAGTGAGTAGTTCCAACAAAAGTATGGATCTACTATTATTCCTATTTAAAATATAATATTAGCTTTAGGTAGTGGGAAAGAATAAAAATTAAATTCATGAAATAAACATGTCTATGGCTATAGATACCTGATGCTAGAAGTTGAGATAAAAGCTTAAACATTCTTTAAATTATATACAAAAGTTCCAAAACATCTGTGTATGTCATATGATCAGTACCAAGACTTACTTCGAGGAAAATCATCAATTCCACTATTTGAAACAGATTAGGTGAAGAAATCCACTAGATTCAGTGCATTCAAGAATACTGAGACTTGCACAAACTGCTCCATCCTTCACCACCACGCTTTCCCGGGCCCCTGAAGCAGGTCTGAGGAGTCCTGTGAACCCACTGACTTAGTTCTACCAGGAATTAGGAAGACTGACTAATCAAGAGAATTTTTATTTCATATCCAGAGGAAAAAGAGGTTAAGATGTACGGGAGTGACAAAGAAGTTTACTGGTCTCTTAGAATTGCTTAGAGAAAATAAATCATATCTTCACAAAGTCTAATACGAATAGTTCTTTTGCATCCTGGGTTACTCATGGTAACTCTCTTAAAAGAAATATAAATCCAATTCTAGTATTTGAAGAAAAGTGTCCATCAATAGATAACAAAATGTTAAAGTGGGTATTTTGACCAAAATGGTAAGATAACAGATATCTAACACCAAAATGAAGTATTCCATTAAGATGCAAATATTCAAAGAAGACACAGAGCTTCTATGGAGCTGTGAAGACCCTACCCTGAAAGATTGGAGGAGAGATGATGTATTAGTCGGGATTCTCCCAAGAAACAGAACGAAGAGGATATCACATGTATTTATACAGACAGAGAGAGAGAGAAATATTTAATATACAAAATTGGCTACACAATTATGGAGGCTGAGAAATCCCACCATCTGTCATCTGCACGCTGGAGGCTCAGGAAAACCAGTGTTATGGTTTCAGTTCAAGCCTGAAGGCATAAGAACCAGGGGAGCCAACAGTTTAAATTCCTGTCCAAGCACAGGAAACGACCCAAGTCCCAGTTTAGTAGACAGGTGGAGGGAACCAATGTTCTCTTCCTCCACTCTTTTGTTCTGTTCAAACCCTCAAAGGATTAGATGATGCCCATCCACACTGGGAAGGGCAATGCGCTTTACTCAGTCTACTGAGTCAAATGCTAGTCTCACCCAGAAACACCCTCACAGACACACCCAGAAATAACATTTAGCCAAATGTCTGGACACCCCATGATCCAGTCAAGTTGACACATAAAATTAACTATCATATATATTTCATAACTCAATTTTTGATTTTAGAAAGATCATATATATACATTATATAACACCCTCAATGGTTATTAGATATCAATATTTCTACAGTAAGATGTATGCATATTCCCACCAAGTGGGATTTTTAAAAGGTTATAAAGATTATAAATAGCATCATGTTAATTTAAGTCAGGTATTGCCAAATACATATGCAAGACATACACACACGTATAAAGAGATAAAGATATGTTCATCTTTTCTTTATTTTTTTAAAGAACTTCTTAGATTTCAGAATTATAGATAAGGATTGTAGTCAAAAGCCACATATACTGTGTCTTTTATCTTGCATGGAAAAGAAAGACAATTTGAAGAGGACTTTGGAGAATAAGTGGGAGACACAGGAGAAATAACTGCTCAAGTTTTCCATAGGAACTCTCAGAAGAATGATATGCCCCTTTCATTAAGAGGATATACTGGACTGGTGCCTAGCTCCTGCCTGGGAAACACAAATGGGAAGAGACAGATCATCTGGAATAAGCGTTAGTGACATGGAGATCAGCCAGCATTCCCAAAGTCTATCAGGACAAAATATGCATAAATATTTCTCATGGGACACACGTGGCCATGTGATTCTTCCAGAGCCTAACCCGTGAAATCACCTAGCGGGGTAGAGTAGTGACTCACTTCTGTGGAATCACCACACACTGTGGCTTACAATAATTTCTTATTTCCTCCCAGTTTTGTGGATCAATGGGGCTAACTCACTCGGTCAGCTTGCAGCTTGGATGTGGCAGGATTGAGTAAGATGGCCTCACTCCTACTTCAGAAGGCTCAACTCCTGATGAGTGATGAGAAAATTGGGATGGTGGAGCAGATCTCCCTCACTATCCAACTTTTCTTTCATCTCAAGCATCTTCACATGACTGCAGAAGTATTCCAAGGAGATGAGGCCAAACTCAGAAGTTGCACAATGTCACTTCCAGAACATTCTACTTTATCAAAGCAAGCCAGAAGTCCAACCCACATTCACAGAATAGGGACGTGGATTCTGCCTTGTGATAAGGGGAGCGGCAAAGAATTTGAGGTCATATTTAATATACCACAAGGGGCAAAAGGATTTCAGCTGTGAGAACCTGCAAGCAAGTCACCAATTTCCCAAAGGCCAAAAGAAGTCATAAGCTGTAAGTCAGAGGAGGGTTCCTTCCCTGAATCAGGAAAATGGATGATGAGTGTCTCCAACAATGGCTGAGTAGTCCAAGAAGCAATGAAAATACCCAGAGAAACATCAGCCAAACCCAGAGCCCAAGAAGACCCTGTTCCACACCTTCCACCCTTCCTTCCCTGCTTCAACAAAGTCAGAAAACGGAGTAAAATGGGAGAGGAAGGGCAGAAACAAAAGTCTGGGAGAGAGAAAAAGGAGCCAGCCCTCTTCTTAAACTTTCTATTTGCAAAAGGCCCCAGCTGGGGAAAAATTTAACCTTATATCAGATTCACAGTTTGATTATGACATCGTACTGGCTACTTCTAATTATAAGAAGGTTACCTTTGAAACTTAAAACGACCATATTTTTTTTTCCAAAGAGAGAACTGAAAATACATGGATCTGCCTGAATTTTCATCCATGAAAGGGAGCAACTGACATTACTGAGCGACTATGCAAGGGAAGATGAGAGACAAAAATGATAATACTCTCTGGGTGGCTACTATCACAACTGATGTTGATACTGGAGCTTTAACATGAATATTTGGTAGTGAGAAGTGCCACCCATATCCTGTGAGATCTATTGGTTCAACGTATTAATTTTTCTTGAAGGAATGGTGAATGAGAGTACTGTATTACATTAAAAACAGCAAAATGTCCTGAAAATTAGCTTGATATTTGTCCTTTCCCAGAGTTTCATACATCATGGTGCTTGCTCAAATCTCCCCTGCTCTCTTCTATACACACTACAGTCCATGTGTCTTTCCCTGACTCTCCTGTTGATGAAATCACTATTTTTTTTTCGTCCAGCAATAGCTCCTTGCCAAGCACACATCCACATACACACATCTGCTTTATAAAATGGAGATTCCCTAAGTGGGAAGAAAAATTTCTCCTACATCAAATTTCAAAACCTAGTTCCATAGGTAATGAAAAAATATATATTGAATATATTAAGAAGGCTACTCTGACGGCCGTGTACAAGCTGAATTCAATAAAAAAGTTTTGAAAGGGAAGAGCAGAATTAAAAGTGACCTAAATAGAACAGGAGTGACATTCAGTTATATGCAAATGATAGTTAACTTGACACAGAGAACCCTGCTTTGCAGATGAAAAATGATAAATGACTAGTTACAGCTATGGAGAAAAGGGTCCACTTTTAGAAAATTATAATGCTCATAGATCAATATAATTTGAAGTTGTATTTGCATTAATCAAAGTATCAGAAATTAAGGCTTTCTCGGGGCGCCTGGGTGGCACAGTCGTTAAGCCTCTGCCTTCGGCTCAGGGCGTGATCCCGGCGTTATGGGATCGAGCCCCACATCAGGCTCCTCTGCTATGAGCGCTTCTTCCTCTCNCTCTCCCACTCCCCCCTGCTTGTGTTCCCCCTCTCGCTGGCTGTCTCTATCTCTGTCAAATAAATAAATAAAATCTTAAAAAAAAAAAATAAATTAAGGCTTTCTCAAATCTCGAAATATTGTGACAGGTCAGGAAAAGCCGATGGCACTGCATTCTGAAAATGCAGTTTAAAGATCTAAACCAGCAAATTGTTTTAAATAATTATCAAAATACTCCAGAGAGGCAAAAACAAGATTCCAATGTATCAAATGATCAATTATCAAGATTCGCCATTCACTGAAAATGCTCCAGAATTGATCGTGGTGAGGCACAGATCTGTGAACATATCATAAACCACTGAATTATATGATTTTATGTATATGAACTGTATGGCATGTGGATTAAATCTCAATAAAGTTGTTACCAAAAAAAATGCCATTTACATTGAGAAAAGTCAAATTCTTCATTTAACTTAGGTTATCATACACGTTCAAAATTGCTCAGGTTTGTAGAAATATACCATATAAATCATTCAACAGTCAGTACTCATTAGAAAGTATTAAGAGAGCATCTAGTATGTAAAAGGAACTCTATCGAGCTCTAAGAGATAACAGTTACAAGACAGAAATAAACCTTGCCTTCATATTGTAGTTGAGGATTCTGACAAATAAACAGAAAATTATTAAGCTCCGTGACATGTGCTCCAATAAGGGAAGTACAAGACGTGTATGGGGGGAGGGAGGGTACATAAGAGGAGAATTTAGTCCATACTTGAGGGAAAGGTGGCAGCCAGGGAAACTTCCAGGAAGAAATGGCATTTAAATAAAAACTTTAGGACTCAACATTAAAAAGAATGATACAAATAAAAAGCAAACCCTAATTCGCATCAGATGGGATACACGGGCAAATACTGATGATTTTAAGACATGTGATGCATTTTAAGAATTGAATCCTTGCGAGGAATACAGGGAAATGTGCCCAGAGACAATACTGGAGAGGTCAGAGCCGCATGTGAAGTCGCCTGGTAATCAGCCACCGGGAGGCAGTAAGCACAGGTGCGAAGGTGCTCAGTTTGCAGTTTTCAAAGGTGACTCTGGTTTCTATGCTGAAGGTAGAATGAATGGAGAGAGCCAAGGGAGGAAACGGAGGCCCTAGGGGTATGGGGAATGATTGAAACGGGGGTAACAGAAACAGTAGAGGACTCTTTCCCCAGATTACCTCTGTTTTGCCTGAGAAGGGGAAGAAACTCTGTCTCTGGGGTAATCCTGATGGGGTCGGGAGCAGGAGAGAGGGCTTTCCAGATCCAGGTTTGAGGACAGCAGTGACGATTTGATAGTGTCACCATGGAGAGTGTGGTCTAGACCTCACCAAGAAAATACAAAACGGTTACCAGGTAACACATTGCTCGACTGTGTGCTGAGACCAGAATTCAGAGTAGAACCATTAAAGTAACAAATTTTGACCCTCTATTCCTCTTTTTTACCCTGAAAACATGTTCTTCTTTCTTCAGTGATCCCTCTTAATGAATGGGACCATCAAGCACGCAACCGTCTAAGCCAGAAACATGGGTTCATCTTGGACTCAAGTCCTTACTTTCTCTCTCCTTCACATTTCTCAAACTCACCTACTTTCCTGCAATTTCACGGTCTCTACCTTCAGCCCAACCTGGATTCCTGCAGCAGCTTCCCCGTGACTTTGCCTTAAGCATCGCTTTCCCTAGCATCGAGGCATAATGTGATCCTTTGCTGCCCGCGCAGGAGGCTGCCTGAGACTGTCCCAGCCATTCCACAGGCGGTTGTCACAGTTGAGGGAGGCAGAGTGCTACGTTAGACGCAGGGTGAGGCCCCTTTCTCCCTCGAACACTTCCTATGCCTCAACTCCTCCCTTACCCATCAGCTACCCATTTTGCGTTCTGCCTATGAACAGGAAGGACTGGAGTAGAATGAGACAATGAGTCTGGCCCTAGACCCGTTACTGAGTGTGACTGAAGGACATGCTTGCTCAGTTTTGCTCTTACTGGGGCCACAGGCGGAATGACTAGAACAAGTACTTAAGATGCTCAGTACTGAGTCCACTGGGAAGCCAGTCCAAAATGGGGCATGCAGGACACCACGCAGACAGGGGAGAGCACCTGCCACAGTTTTTGAAGGATGGTTTGAAAGTGGGCAGTTCAGTCAAAGTTTGCTGGAACCCGATTCTATCATATCAACTCAGTATCGGGTAGCTTTTTGATGAGTATTTATTTATTCATCTCTTCAGATACCTTCTATGTGTCAAAATATTTCACCATGAGAATTCAAATGTGAGTAAGACTCTGTCCCTGCCCTCACAGTCTTGGTCGAGAGAGAGCGGCAGACAGTTCTAGCAGAGTCTGCAAACGTATTTCAATAGAATCAAGTTTCCAAGAGGCCATAGGAAAAGGAACTCAAGAGGGACTTGACACATGTCTTCTAGATAACAGAATGTCCAAACTGAATCCTAAGTGATTGGCAGGTATTAAGGTCTTTTTATCATGTTCTCCATGCACTACAGCCATGAAAAAATACACAATTATAAATCCTCTATCCACACTACTATCAACAGTTAATCGTTAATGAAGCACAAATTACACAGTGGGGCTTATTGTTAAGAATATTATATGTAATATCCTACGTTTTTTCTGAAGAATTTCAATATTGGGGATATTATCTACTAATTGCCTTTTACTTTGTGTGTCATGACTGAAAAAAACGCAAAAGCTCATACTCACAAAAGGCAATGTGCTTGTTCTTTCCTTGCCGTTTGCTCACACTTGCAACTAACAGTATTATCTTTAGAGGGTTTTTTCAGGAAACTTTTTATGACTCTTGCCCACTGTGTGAGAATTAGTTTATTTAGAATGGGAGCGTATAACCATAAAGCCGCCGCACCGGCTATGGATAAACAGCGACACATCGTACCATACGGTGTGTGAGCAAGAGCGAGAGATACGCCATGTTCTCTCCTCACGGTGGAAATTCCTCTCTTTCTAAAAGCCCTCAAGGACATCAAGAGCACCAGCAAGGAGATGGAGCAAGATTCTAAACAATTTCCGTTCTTGAACATGGTCCTTGTTTTTTAATCTCTAGGTGAAAAGACAGTAAATGACTGCTAAGGCTTACTGTCCTCACACCATTTACTCCCTCCATCTTTAAGAGCTCTTGAATCACTTCTATACCCTATCCCAGCACTTTCCCCATTGAGGTGTTCCCCACTTCTCAGTATCCACTGATCAAAAGTACTTTTTACTCCACTTTGGGGCCAAGCAGGGAACTGACAAGGGCTGGTAAGCTTGAGAAGAGGGATGGTGAGAAATTAGTAACATCACTTGGGCCACACATTTAAGCCACGTCCTCCAAACCATGTCTGACTTTTGGATATATCTCTCTATTGATTGCACAGCAGGGAAGGAAAGAGTATTATTTATTGGTGTGTCAAAACCACACAATGTACACAAAGCAAAATGCTCTGACAGTAGTGTATGTTTTAAGAGTGTGTCGAAATTGTAATTAAACATTAGAAAATTGTATAAATAATATAAAGTAGTGCTTTATAAAATGCATTCATTCAACAACCATTTCCTGAGCCCCCACCACATGCTGGGCACCAAGGACATAAGGATGAAAAAGAAGAGACACAATCCCTGTAGTCACGGAGCGTGGAGTTTAGTGGCAGAGACAGATAGGAATCAAATAATCAAAAATAAATGTGAAACTACAATGGTGACATTTATTAAAAAGGAATGTTACATGGTGTTTGGAAAGCACATTATGGAACACTCAAGCTAGTCAGGTCAGGAAAGGCTTCCCTAAGGAAATGGAAACCGAGCTTAAATCTGAAGAATGATCTTTCCAGTTGAGGGGACTAATAGATATTCAGTACCCACAATCAGATCCCAATGACATCATTTCAAAGTTCTGGCCTCTCCTCTTCTGTATGAATTTGTTAAAAATGACTTCAGAAGCTCCTTTGCAGTGCAGCCAGCAGGGCAGGATACCTATTCCGGAAGCTCGCTAAGAAAGCCTTGCTCAAAATATCACCACCAATGGGACAGAAATCAAATGTCAGTATGGGTCAACAGCCTGGGAATGCAGGAGTTAGAGAATGAGTATTAGGAAAACAGTTACGATACTGTAGCTGTACACAGGAGTAAATAAAACATTGGAAAGAGAAACTAATTTCAACCTTTCTGACATGTATGGGTTTTTCGGAATTCCAGTGAGTCCTTGTGTTTGGGCATAGCCTTAAAGAATGTTTTCATTAACTCCTACAGACTTACCTTGGCACATAAATGCTAAACTATGGTTATTTCCTAGGAGGAAACTGTATCTGCATCTGCACACGCAGCTGTATCCAGCAAATCATTGAACCCTAAAGCAAACCGAAAAAAGCCGTGACCTACGCAAAACAAAGCTGGAAACTTTTTCCAACAAATGCATGCTTATAAAAACAACTTCTAAAATAAGTGCTTCATATATGCCAGGGTGTTACCATGGTTCAATTGTGGTATTTATTTGTTCCTTTAAGGTATTATTAATTTTCCTATTTTTAAATTCCCTATACAGTTGCAGACTGCAAGATTATTTTGATTATGTAATCAATTATAAATGCAATAAAATGCTATTTTGAAAGTATCGCCCCCCTGCATGTTACTGCTCCCCAAAGGACCTAAATAATTTTTATCAATGAGCATTTCCTCCAAATGCTACTTACCAAATGAGAAATTTAAGCTAAAAAAGAACTTTAATAAAGCCAAGTTTAAAATTGTTGTGCTTCATGTAATGCAAACATGACATTTAAATTAATAGCATCTATCTCCATCCCTTAGGACATACAGTATCATTTTTAAAACTACAGATGGCGTATATTTATTTCTGTCTTTCTTTCTAATGTAGACGCACTTTAATGGGAATTTTTCAATAGTGTTCTTGCAGTTACTCCACTTCATCCCCCCATGTTGAATTTACAAATTAATAGGGACTTAGTAAAGCCCATTACATCATTGAGGAACTATCAAGAAAATAAACAGTGATACATAAGCTTCACTCTGTGAGCAAGTAATACCCATGATGCCTTTCTTTTCCAAACCAGTTCTCATCATGAAAAGGGAAACATATGCAAAATGTTTTTCACCCGTGTCAAGAAGTGTCTCAGCTTCTGGGACGTTTTGTAAGCTTTATAAGCAAGAGAAATATTGCATATAAATGATATCACACCCTACGTTTTAGCTAGTTATGCCTAAATCCTTTGTTGATTACAGGCCACATAACTTCAGGCAGACAAAAGAAAAATAATCCCTATCATGTTGAATGCCAGTCTGCGGTGTTTATGAGTACCGCCTGCTGTGTTAAATGACTCAAACATCTGTCAGGTGTGCTATATTATAGCCACAGGAAAATCTCAGTACAGGGTGTGTGCCAGGCAAAATGCTTCGTCTAAGACCTTGTCAATCCTGCTGATGGATGAGTTCAGTATTCTAATGAGTAAGATTCTAAATATGTTTCTACTTTGCCAGATCTCTGGATCACATCGGGAGGCACAAAACTGAGACGATTGGAAAGAGTAAGATCATTTTTAAAGGACAGTACTTCTCCTGACTCATACAAATGTGTGGGTTTTAAGCTATCCTGGTGAGATGGTCTCCTATCCCTTTGTAATCCTTTTTTTTATAAGCTTCATTTAACAGACTAATTTCCGTTTACTCAAAACAAATTAATTCCAAACAATTTGCAAAGGCTACCGTACTTCTGAAGAGCATTAGTTACTGTTAGCTTTACATTTTGCATAGCACAATGTCTGCAATCAAGGGGTTTGCAGACACATTATTTAGTGAATCTATTTTAAGCTGTGCTAGCCGTCACTAAATGAGATGATCTTGTCTTGGTGGGATGGTATATATGTGTTCCATGAAGATAACTTAGAAGTCATAAATCCAACCACTTTTCTCATGGCTTTTCAGAGTCTAATATAAAAATGAAGGTTTTTTTTAATTGACTTTGAGGAGAGCATTATAGTAAACATATTGTCTGTTATATCTCAACCATTTGCTTAAAGATTGCATGATAGTCATATCATAGTCTGCATAAAGGTTTAAGTCCTGTCCTATTAATAATGTAACGGAGGTTCATATTTTGTAAAGTTGACATTCAAAGTTTACTATTTTTAAACTCTACATAACATCTAACATGAAATCTAGTAAATTCTATTCCAAACAAAACAAAAACACATCTTATATGGAGATATAGTGAGATGAACAAATAAAAACAATGGGCCATCAGTTAGAAATTACAAATCACTGTATGGTGACTAACATAATAAAAAAAAATTAAAAAAAAAAAAAAGAAATTACAAATCAGGTAATCTGGGTGGCTGTCGGTTAAGTGCCTGTCTTCAGTTCAGGTCATGGTCCCAGGGTCCTGGGATCGAGCCCCGTGTGTATGGGCTCCCTGCTCAGCGGGCAGTCTGCTTCTCCCTCTCCCTCCGCCACTACCCCCTGCTTGTGCTCTCTTGCTCGCACTTTCTCTCTCTGTCAAATAAATAAATAAAATCTTTAGTTTGTTTCTCATAGTACGGTATGGTGACTAACATAATATAATAAAAAATCATTAAAAAAAAGAAACCTATACTCCTAAAAAAATTTTTTTAAATAAATAAATAAATAAAATCTTTAGAAAAAAAATTACAAATCAATCTTTCTCTATTCAAAATGTTACACTACTTAATGTAACTTAGTGAGAAAAACTAAGAGCATTATTTCTTTCCAAGAAAACTAATTTCAGCTAATGCCCTCAAAACTTCTGTAACCTATGTATTAGTCTTTACACATAGGCCAACACAGTTCTGAGGCAAGTGACTGAGCAATACAAAAATAGGAATTTTAATAGCATTTATGGGTAGTAAATATAGAGATTATTCATTAATCACAAAAGGAGATTTTTCTGGGTTATTTATTGATTCACCCATTTGCTGATTTATTCATATTATCACAAACACTACAGAAAGAATACTGAAAGTTCTAAATATCTAGACAGATTCTACCATTTTGCTGATTGGGTCAATTCATGGATTAAAATTATAGGGTATACTAATCAGCAAACAATATTTATGCCATGACGAGACTTAATCTTTAGTTTTCAAATCTTTTTACTGATTAAAGTTACATAGATATAGATATGTATTTACTATAGAACATTTAGAAAAAAATTAAAATAAAGATAGGAATTAAAATAAAGTGATCCGGGGCACCTGAGTGTCTCAGTCCTTAAGCGTCTGCCTTCGGCTCAGGGCGTGATCTTGGAGTTCTGGGATCGAGACCCACATCAGACTCTCCCGCTGGGAGCCTGCTTTTTTCTCTCCCACTCCCCCTGCTTGTGTTCCCTCTCTCAGGGTGTCTCTCTTCTGTTAAATAAATAAATAAAATCTTTAAAAAAATAAATAAATAAAATAAATTAATTAAAAAAATAAAATAAAGCGATCCACAATCCTACCACACACATTTACCCCTCCACTACAATGCAGATTCCTAAATCAGCTGACATACATATATAGCCCATATCTGATCCTTCTGGTCTGTACCAATGAAACACAAACAAAATATCAGTTGTAGAAAGACAAATAAGGGACTTAATCAGGCAATTCAAAAAAGGGGCTATCCAAATGGCCACCATGAAAGAGGTGGAAAACTTCATTAGACATGAGGGAAATAAAATTTAAAACAATTTAATATTCTCTAGAATGGCTACATGAAAAGAAGAGAAAATTCCAAGTGCTGGAAAGGATTTGGAGAAACTGAAACTTGCTTACAGTACTAGTGGGAGTACATATTGGTATAATGATTCTGAAAATTGGTAGGCAGGGTCTCCTAAGCTAATTACATGCATAGTTTATGATTCAACAATTAATCTCATAGTTATAAATACACTTGACAGAAACAAAATAGGTATGTTCACCAAACTCATGTACAAAAACATATAGAAGCTCTCTTCACAATAGACCCAGACTGGAAACATTCCAAACACCCAATAGCAGTAGAAAAAATAAATAGCGGTATAGTGATGAATGATATTCTCTTCACCAGTAATAACGAACAAACTAAACCCAAAGCAACATGGAAGTGTTTCAAACATACTGCTGAGTAAAAGAAGATAGATATCAAAGTTTAAGCAAGTGAAAGTACCGGGGAATTTAAAAAAAAAAAAAAAAAAGCCTGATGTTCTCCCCAGATCCTGCATCCCCGTCTCCCCTATGGAACAAAGGCCTTAAACTGCTAGGAGAAGGGCAGCAAATCTTATTGCCCTTTAAAGTACATTAATTTATACATTAAATGCTTACTTAGATGAGAGAAAAAAAACTCAAATCAATATTCTAAAGTTTCCACTCTAAGAAATTTGAGAATAAAAGGGAAAATTAAGCCCCAAGCAAGTAGAAGAAAGAAAATAAGTAAAAGCAGAAGTCAATGAAAATGCAAGCAACAAAAAGTGGGGAAAAAACATAAAACACTTGTTCCTTGGTGGGGCAGAGTCGGGGGAAGATCAGTAAAACCGGTAAACCTCTAGCCAGGCAAACCAAAAAAAAAAGAAAAAGAAAGAAAAAGAGAGAGCGAATACATTATAAATGTCAGAAATCAAAGAGACAATATCATGGCAGGTTCATAAGAACAATACAAACAACTCTACACCCATAAAATTAACGACTTAGATGAAATAGTAAAATTCTTTGAAATATCCAAACTCTGAAATCTCACTGAAAAATTAAATGGCGTATTCCTAAGTTTTTTAAGAAATTGAATTTATACTGGAAAACTCTCCAACTAAGCCAGCTGCAGGCTACATGGTTTTATTAGTGATTTTTCATTCACTGATCAATGTAATACCCTGTCTTAGTGCGTTTCTGTGTTATGACACCTTATTTAATACATATTGTTCATCCATTGACTGAATTCACTGACCAACAGCAGGATCCTTCTGCCCTGAGCAAAGCTTTCTCTCTCACATGGTTCCTTCTGTAAGTCCTGTCACTTAGGAACACCAGACAGCATTTCAGCAGTATACTGAGGAGGGCATTTGAAACAGGAAAATCACCAACGAAAAGCACAAAAATGTGCGTAACATGAAAATAAGCAGACCATGAAAATGCTGCTTGTTTACGGTATGAGAGCTCAAACAGGAAAGCAAAGCATCACCTTGTTTGACCTCTGCTGGGACCCTGCACACTGGGGGACTCAAATTTTTTACTGTCCATGTCTGCAAATGTTGCAAAAGTACCATAAATGTTGATTTGGGGGTTGGAGATAAATTTTAGCAAGTAGGCAAATTCACAAACAGAGAATCTAGAAATAATGAGGATTGACTGTAATTCACTGTATCAACAGAATAAGAAGAAAAACCCTGTTATTATCTCAATAGATGGAGAAAAAGCTTTTGACAAATTCAACACCCCTTCATGATAAAACTTTGAGCAAACTGGTAATGGAAAGGAACATCATCAAGTTGGTAAAGAGCACCTACCAAAAAACTACAGCTCAAATTATCCTTTGTGGTAAAAGACTAAATTCTTCGTTTCCCTACAATTGGGAACCAGACAGTGATTTCTGCTTTCACCACTCCTAGTCAACATCTTACTGGTTGTCCTACTCAATGCAATAAAGCAGGGCAAAAAAAGACGCAGATTAGAAAAGAAGAAATACAAGCGCTCCTATTCTCAGAAACCAAGACTGTCTACCTAGAAAACTCCAAAGAATTTTTATTTTTTATATCTTATTTTAATTCAATTAACTAACATATAGTGTATCATTAGTTTCGGATGTAGAGTTCAGTTATTCATCAACTGCATTTAACACCAGTGCTCATCCCGCCATGTGCTCTCCTTAAAGCATCTTAAAAAAGAAAAAAAAAAAGTCATGCTAAAAAGCAAGTTTATCATGGTTGCAGGATACAAAAACAATATGAAAAGAATAATTTTGTTCTATATAGTAGCAATGAACAATTGGAAATTGAGATAAAATTTAAAATTCACAGTGGCACCAAATATAACACAGGTATAAATCTTACAAAATATGTGCAAATCTTTATGCATAAAATTGTAAAGCATTAATTAAAGAAATCAAATAAAATTTAAATTAGTGGAGCAATATATACCATGTTTCTGGATTTAAAAATTCTAGAGCATTAACATGGCAATTCTCCCCCAGCTCACGTATAGTATAATTTCAGTCAAAATTTCAACAAGGTTGTTTTTTTTTTTTAATAGACAAGTTGTTTCTAAAATCTTTATGTGAAGGCAAAGGAACTAGAATAGCCAAAACAATTCTGAAAAAGAACAAATTTGGAATACTTAACACAACCTGATTTCCATTCTTACCATAAAGATACAAGGCAGTGTGGTATGTGGCTTGGGATGGAGGTGGGAGGGACATCAAAGGAGCACACTAAAAAGTCCAGTAATAAATACACTCCCATATAGGCAATTAATTTCCATAAAGATGAAAAGTAAATTAGATAGAGAAAAGATTTTCTGTTTAACATGTGGTTCCAGCATATGCAAAAGGATGAATCTCTCTTCATTCTTCACATTCAACACAGAAAATTTACCCAAAATGGATGATAGACCTAACTTAAAAACCTAAAACCATAAAAATTAATGGTGCCTGATGTAATCAGCCAAGTAATCTATATCTTTGTTGATTCTTTTTTTGTGAAATTGTACCCTCAATACCTGCGAGAGATGTGTTTAAAAAATCACCCAGAATTTTGTATTTGTCTATTTATCCATTAAGTCTGTCAGCGTTTCCCCCCCCCAACTTTATTTTATCTTATTTTATTTTTATGTTTTTATTTAAATTCCAGTTAGTTAACACACAGTGTAACATTAGTTTCAGGTGTACGATATAGTGATTCAACACTTTCTTACGTCACCCGGTGCTCACAACAAGCGCACTTAATCCCCATCATCTATAAATCTGTCAGTTTTTGATTCATGTATTTTGAAGCTCTGCTATTAAATGCATATACATTTATTAATTATTATAATTCCTCAATATATAAACATCGTTATCATTAGGAAACGTGCCTTTTTGTCTCTTGGAACCTTTCTGGTTTTGAAGTCTTTTCTTACATTAGCATAGCTACTCCCACTCTCCTAGGCTTACCATTTGCACAGTACGCATCTTGCCTACCTTGTAGATTCACCTTATCTGTGTCTTTGTGTCCAACTGTATCTCTTGCAAGCAACAGCCAGCTGCTTCTGGTTCTTGTTTTCTTGCCCACACTGAGAAACAGTCTCTTTGTGCCCATCCCCCATCCCCTCTGGCAACCATCAGTTTCTTCTCCGCATTTACAGGTCTGTGTCTGTTTTTTGTTTTTTTAGATTCCACATATAAAAGAAATCATATGGTAGTTGTCTTTCTCTGACTTATTTCACTTAGCACAATCCCCTCTACGTTCATGCATGTTGCTGCAAATGGGGAGATCTCACTCTTTTTTATAGCTGTGTCATACTCCATTAGAGATGAAAAACAGTCTTTGATTGGAGCGTTTTGCCCATTTTACCTGAAGGTGTTATTGACATGGTTGCATTTAGATATGCCATTTTGTTGTTTTTCTATTTGCCATCTATTTCCTTTTAACCTGTTCTTTCTCCTTTCCTGCCTTATTTTATGTTAAATTATTTTGAGTATTTTTCTCTCTTGGCCTACTAGCTTTAACTCTTTGCATTTCCTTTTAGTGTTTGCGGGGCATTACAATGTCCATCTTTAATTTAGCACAAACCTCTTAGAGTTAATGTTTAATTATTTAAGTTAAATATTGGAAACTTGGAGCAATATTTCTACAGTTTTCCCACATTCCTTGTGCTACTGTTGTCATACATATTACATCTATTTTGTTTATATTTTATAAACCCAATATTCAGTTATGACTTTGGCTCTGAGCCACCATACACCTTTTAAAATACTTGATAGAAAAAGAAAAATGAAATCTTTTATATTTACCAACATATTTATTATTTCCTGTGCACTCCATTTCTTCTTATAGAACTGAGTTACCATCTGTGTCCTTTCCCTTCAGTCGGAAGCACTTCCTTTAGAAATTTAAAGCATGTATGCTAGATTCAATGGATATAAAATTATTAATGGACAATTTCAACAATTTGAACATGTCTTTCCATACTGATAAGAAGTCAATCGTTAATTGTACTGCTGTCCCCTTGCATGTAATTTGTTGACCTTCTCTAGCTGCTTTCAGTGTTTTTCTTGATCATTGACTTTCAGTGGTTTGACTAAAATATGCCTAAGTAGGATTTTCTGTTTTCATATTGCTTGAGTTTTATTAAAAATTCTTTAATCTTCATTTTTACATTTATCCCCACCAATTTGGGAAGGTTTTGGCTATTGTAACTTTAAGATTCTCTTGAAGACTTGAGACTCTCCTCCTTCCTGAGACTCAGGCTCTCAGTCTCCCTCTTCCCTCCTAGAACATAAATTATACATATGTTGGACTGTTGGACATTGTTCCACAGCTCCCTAAGGTTCTGCTTAGTTTTTTTTTAATAAACTTTCTTCTGTTTTTCATATTAGGTAATTTTTACTGATCTAATTTCAAGTTTACTAATATTTCTTTCTACCACCTCCAAACCTTGAATCTATCCATCTATTTTTCCTTTTAATTATTGTACTTCACAGGTCTAGAATATTTTTTTTCAATTTTTTCTGTTTCTATGTTGGTAATTTCCCTAATTCTTCACTCAGAAGATCAACGTTTCCTTTATTATTTGAGCATACTTGCCTTTAATCTTTTGAACATATTTATAATAACTGTTTTGATATCTTCATTTGCTAAATCTAGTTTCCGGACCCACTACTGATTGCTTTTTTGACCCCTAAGCATACATCACTTTCTCGCATTTTTTTTTTGGTAGGTCTAATAATTTTTAGTTGAAAATGACGGTGTAGATTGCAATCTGTAGTCTTCTTCTGAGGATTGTTTTTTGTTGCTTCCTTTGTTTTCTGTATTTTGTGCTGTTCTAATACATAATTACCTGTCCCAGAGTCAAGTGTAAGCTCGACCTCACTGCATTTTGCAACAGGTGATATCTATAGCTTTTACAAATTCCCAAAGCTACACTTTTTAGCCTGAGAGTGTCCCCTGCATCTGCTAGTTGAGCAATTAGCCAAGCCAAGTATTTGAGCAGAGTATAGACATGGATTTGAGGGTTCACTGTCTCTAGGATCACATGGCTTACGTGATCCCCTCAAGTTTCAGCTGTTCTTCCAGTTTCAGGTTCTGCCCTTTGATGCTGCCTGCCACCATGCTGTGCATAGTTGGGGAAATATACTCAGTTAAAATAGCAGCAAACACAAATCTGATCCAGAGCATCTCTGTCTTGCAAGGCTTAGTTTCCTCTGCAATCTCTACTTGTCTGGGCATAGTCCCTCTAGGTTCTTCTCAGCACATGCATAGTTTAGTATCGGAGATTTAGGCAATATACACCGGATCTGGGGTCTCATCCATTCTGTAATTCTCACAGGATTTCCCTCTTAAATTTATAGCAATCCTTCCACCCCTGACCTGGTTTGTTTGTGTTGTTTTGCTTTGTTTTGTTGTCATCTCCACCCACAAACATGTAGTTTTCTGCTGCCAGAGACAGAGTGGTTGAGAAGAACATACAGAAAAAATAATTACAGATGCTCAATTTTTACCCTGTGCCGTTACAATTTTTTCAAGAGTAAAATCTTCTCCAATTTTTATATCATTTAAAATGTTTTCCAGCGCTTTTATAATTTTTTGTACAGATTTTACAACTGCTACCCCCAAAGAGTTGTCATTAATAGTTAATTCTATTATGGCAAAGATAGACAAGGCAAGAAACAACAATTGTTGGAGAGGATGTGGAGAAAGGGGATCCCTCCTACATTGTTGGGGAATGCAAGTTGGTACAGCCACTCTGGAAAACAGTGTGGAGGTCCCTTAAAAAGTTAAAAATTGAACTACCCTATGACCCAGCCATTGCACTACTGGGTGTTTACCCCAAAGATACAGACGTAGTAAAGAGAAGGGCCATATGCACCCCAATGTTCATAGCTGCATTGTCCACAATAGCCAAATCATGGAAGGAGCCGAGATGCCCTTCAACAGATGACTGGATTAAGAAGCTGTGGTCCATATATACAATGGAATATTACTCAGCTATCAGAAAGAACGAATTCTCAACATTTGCTGCAACATGGACGGCACTGGAGGAGATAATGCTAAGTGAAATAAGTCAAGCAGAGAAAGACAATTATCATATGATTTCTCTCATCTATGGAACATAAGAACTAGGATGATCGGTAGGGGAAGAAAGGGATAAAGAAAAGGGGGGTAATCAGAAGGGGGAATGAAACATGAGAGACTATGGACTATGAGAAACAAACTGAAGACTTCAGAGGGGGGGGGGTGGGGGAATGGGATAGACTGGTGATGGGTAGTAAGGAGGGCACGTATTGCATGGTGCACTGGGTGTTATACGCAACTAATGAAGCATCAAACTTTACATCGGAATCTGGGGATGTACTGTATGGTGATTAACATAATATAATAAAATTTTAAAAAAAAGTTAATTCTATTGCCAATACTCCTAAGAGTATTCAAAGAGTTGTTATTGTTTTCATTTTTATTATAGAAACAAAACATGTTCATTATGGTAAAATTTGGAAAATGTAGGTATGTGAAGACAAGAAAATCAAAATTACTTGTAATCTAACTATCTGTAGGTAAACATTGAAAATATTTCGTAGTTTATCATTTCGGCAATGAGATTACCAATTTTCAACCATAAACATGCCTGAAAGGTGTGCAAAAGTCATTTTAAGAATGACTTTTATGTTATAAGATACCAGGCTTAGAAATATTAAAAGAATAAGGAAATACTCTGAGAAACTTTATGCCCTAAAGAGTGACAGCCTAAACAAAACGGTCAAATACATTTAAAGAAAAAAAATTACAAACTTTCAAAATCTGTGGAGAGCAGAGGTAGTCAGTTTTAGACATTTAGGCCACTGGGTATCTTTCTGGAAGTTTATGAAGAAAACCAGGGCTGTGTTACTTTGGAGTTATCAGTAGCTAGATAAAACTGGATAGAGACCCTATCCTGTTGGCCCTTATAGGACATGTAACAGAATTTTGTCTTTATTCTAAAAGGAATAGAAGCCACTGGCAGGTTTTACGTAAGAAGTTGACGTAAGGTTTGCCTTTAGAGAAGTTCAGTAACTGCACTACAGAGCCCTTGCTGGAGAGACAGCGTATGCAGAGAAATAAATTTAATGATTATTTCAGTAGGTCAGATGAAAATGATGGCCTATAGTGTTTTTGATGAAAGTGGGAAGATTTATGAGATATTAAAAAGGTAAAATCAAAAGGGTTTGCTGATGGATTTGAAGTTTAGAATGAAAAGCAGTTTCTTCTGGCCTGTGTAACTACACGTGAGATTGCCATTCGCTGAACAAAGGAAAGTGAATACCATACATTTTTTTTTTATTTATAGCTTCTTGGAAAGTGAGCCTCAAGAGAAATTTTTCTTACACATTTAAAACACTTGATCTCAAAATTAACATAAATATAGAGGTAACATATCTCAACTTTTAAAGTCCATATACTATAAACCCTCAGCTAACATCATATACTCAGTGATGAAAAGCTGGAAGCTTCTCCACTAAGATTAGGAACAAGGCAAGTGTGTCAACTCTCACTACTTTTATTCAACACAGGATTGGAAGTCCTGGCCAATTAGGCAAGAAAAAGAATAAAAGGCATCCAAATTGGTAAAGAACAAGTAAAATTGTCACTATTTGCAGAAGGCGTAATACTATACATAGAAAAACCTTAAAAACTTACCAAAAAACCATTAGAACTAATCAATGAATTCAGTAAAGTTGCAGGATACAAAACTAATATGCAGGAGTCTGTTGTGTTTCCATAAACTAATAACAAACTAGCAGAAAGAGAAATTAAGCAAATAATCCCATTTATAATTTCATCAAAAGAATAAAATACCTGGGAATAAATTTAACCAACAAAGTGAAAAACTTGCCCTCTGAAAACTGTAAGATATTAATGAAAGAAATTGATGAAGACACAAATAAATGGAAAGATATTCCATGCTCATAGATTAGAAGAACACATATCATTAACAGGTCTATACTACTCAAAGAAATCTATAGGTTAAATGCAATCCCTATCAAAACACCAAGAGCAGTTTTCAAAGAACTAGAACAATCCTAAAATTTGTATGGTACTATAAAAGACCCCAAGTAGCCCCAATAGTCCCTCTTGAGAAAAAAGAACAAAGCTGGAGGTATCACAATCTCAGACTTCAAGATTTACTACAAAGCTCTAGTAATTAAAACAGACACTGGCACAAAAATAGACAATAGAGATCAATAAAAAAAGATAGAGAGCCCAGAAATAAATCTATGTTATGCAGTCAATTAATCTACAACAAAGAAAGCAAGAATATACACTGAGGAAAATATACTATCTTGAATAAATTGTGTTGGGAAAACAGGACAACCACATGCAAAAGAATGAAACTGGACCACTATCTTACAACATATACAAAATAAGCTCAAAATAATGACGTAAACGTAAGACCTAAAACCCCTAAAAGAAAACACAGGCAGTAGACCCTTGGACATTGATCTTAGCAACATTTTTCTGGAGAGGTCTCCCCAGGCAAGGGAAACAAGAGCAAAAATTGACAATTGGGGCTACATCAAACTAAAAAGCCTTTGCAAAGTGAAGGAAACCATCAACAAAATGAACAGGCAACCAACTGGGTGGGAGAAGATATTTGCAAATGATATATTTGATAAGGATTTAATGTCCAAAATACATAAAGAACTCCTACAACTCAACATGAAAAAAACAAATAGTCTGATTAAAAATGGACAGAGGACCTGAATAGACGTCTTTCAAAGAAGACATACAGGTGGGCAACAGGCATATGAAAAGATGGTCAGCATTACTAATCTTCAGAGAAATGCAAATCCAAACTGTCAGAATGGCTAATATCAAAGATACGAGAAACAGTAAGTGTTGGAGAGGATTTGGAGAAAAAGGAACCCTTGTGCAGTTGGTGGGAATGTAAATTGATGCAGCCACTCTGGGAAACAGTACAAAGGGAGAGAGGTGAAATAGATGAAGGCGATAGATAAGTAAAAACATAAGAAATATAGTCAATAATGATGTAATAGCTGTATAGTGACAGATAATAACTCCATTTATGGTGATCATTTCATAATGTGTATCATTGTCGAATCACTATGTTTTATACCTGAAACTATGTCAACCATACTTCCATTAAAAATTTAAAAAACAAAAAACTTCAAAAAATTAACATGAATATCCTGTTTAGACACACAAGACTAACAAAGGCACTCCAGTTGTCTAATAACATAATACCGTTTAAATCATGATTGTAAAGAATCATGCTAATATTGTCACACCTGTCTCCACCTCGAGTTTTCCCACACTAAATTATCAGCATAATTTCAGCTCCAGGTAAACAACTCAGCCTATTTCTGGGTCTTATACCTTCCGCAAGTTTTGAAACTCCCTCAGCTTCCTGACACTAAGTGAACACTTTCCCTTAGGTTGTATTTATTGCTGTTTCCACAGCCCACCTTAATAGTACTCACATGTTACTGGAGGAAATACGCAGAACAATGACCTATTACTAAGAGAAAATTTTTTAAAATAGGTCTTTCTAACATGTAAATAATCATAACAAGCACAGGGCATAAATACTATTTAGCATAAAGCCTTTGACAAATTCATTTATTTTCTCTTAAAACACTGATAACATTTTGTAATTGTTCCTTTGTGTTATATTGACTTTTGTGACAGTAATTGTTTTCTCACTTGTTTAAAAAAAAAACATTCATCCTGGTAGAAGTCATATAGATAAAAAAGCATTTTCAAAATATCTAAAGCCAACAATTAGTTTAAATAGAAATTTTAAAGTTAGAAGACTACAGAGGATAAATACCTATCCCTTAGTATTAAAGATAACCATTTAGCAAAAATTAAATTATAAAAATACAAGCAATACAAAAGCTACCCAAAATGTGAACGGTGGACTATATGCCGTTATCAGTCATATATCACTGTGTGATACATCTCACACCTATGTATTTTCAGTGCCTAATTGGAAATGACAAAAATAGTGAGACTATCTGACAAGAGTCTTAAAAAAAAAAAAAAAGATCTATTTATTTTAGTGAGAGAGAGGCGTGGGTGAGGGGCAGAGGGAAAGAATCTTTAAGCAGACTCTCTGCTAAGTGTGGAGCCCGATGAGGGTGCTTGATCTCACAACCCATGAGATCATGACCTGAGCTGAAACCAAGAGTCAGACGCTTAACTGACTGAGTCACCCAGGTGCCCCCTGACAACAGTCTTTTGTGTCCGGTAGAAAAGAACAGAGCCAGACAGAGACACAGTACCTGGAGTATGTGGTGATCCCCAAGGATGCAAGAGTCCTAGACAGTAGTGCCTAGTAGGCATTATGAGACCCAGAAGAAACAAAAGTGGTTCCTAAGAGAGCAACACAACCCAGAAAATACAGCATAATTCAATGCAAGCAACAAGACTGCCCACGGCACAACATGTGGTCATCCAGACAACCTGTCAATGAAAACATTTGAAGTATTCATCAGGAACTCCCAGAAATATTAAATTTGGAGATAAGAGACTTTGAAACAGGATGACACCCTACATGAGCCAAGTGAAATCTTGGTTATTATCATTAATATAAGCCCACAGTAAGGCCTGAAGAAATAGAGGATCCTGGTGGAATCTATAAGAGAAAAGCAGAAGGAAGAGAAGTTTATTCCAATCCTCACCCAAGTCCTTGAGTTCAGTATTTGTTGAACTTGCTATTAACAAAGAAGGGAAAGTGGCACCATCCATCAATCTCTTCCTTGGTATCAGGGCAAGAGGAGAAATTGTTTGGCAATATGAATGATGTCATGACTCCTTTGGGGTCACAGTATGGACATAGATGGGACATCACTTCTACTGTTTGTCCTGGGAAAGCTGAAGAGTTGAATTAAGTCTCACGAAAGAACCTAAAACAGCAGGTGGCACAGCCAGAGCAGACTGCCTGGTGACCTTGGCAATCTTCCTATGTTGTTTCTCTCTTGTTCCTGTCTTCGTAGACGAGAGCTCATGCTGCACTGATCCATCTCTCCTGGAGGCACTGCTCGCTCAAGGCCCCAAGTGCAACCGTGTTTCTCAGTGTAACAAAGTAGAGGGATATCAAGAACGATCACATTTTTTCCCCAGTCATTAGGCAGGCAGAATTTCTTAACGAGAACCAATTTATTTTTACTTTTGTAAAACATTGGGAGTACGCAAATGTGCTGACACTTGATCTCTGCTGACTTACTACTGTGAGTAACTATATACCAACACTTTATTTTTTTTTTTAAAGATTTTATTTATTTATTTGACAGAGATAGAGACAGCCAGTGAGAGAGGGAACACAAGCAGGGGGAGTGGGAGAGGAAGAAGCAGGCTCATAGCAGAGGAGCCTGATGTGGGGCTCGATTCCATAACGCCGGGATCACGCCCTGAGCCGAAGGCAGACGCTTAACCGCTGTGCCACCCAGGCGCCCCCTATATACCAACACTTTAAAACTCCCCTAGCCAACTGTAACTATACGATAAGCTCCATGAAGGCAGGGATTTTGGGTCTGCTTTGTTTACTGCTGTATCCCTAGGGCCTGAAATTGTGTTTGACACAGACTGGGCTTTCACCATGTTTAATCGATCAGCACCAGTGACTCAGCTCAGATCATAAGTATTAAGTGTCACCGATACTTAAAATGAGGACAGTGTATTTCAGGTACCCGGGGAGAGTAGTCGCGAGCATTCTGGGCTTGGAGAGAGAGCTATTGAAAATAAATCATGAAAAATAAAAAGGATGTGGGTCATTAAGAGATCAAAAGAAAGGACAGTCCAGGAAGAAGCCAACAGTGTAATCTTAGGAACACAGTGCGTGTACAAAGAAGAGAAAGTGATGCAGTGGAGTCATGAAATGGAACATGAGAGAGAGAAGAGAACGGACGCTGGAAAGACTGGTTACAGTTAAGGTCGGTTTAAGGCAAATAGAGACTCGAATGGCAAGCCACAGGATATGCATTTTATTCCCTCAGAGTGGAGAAACTGCTTTCTGTTCTGAACATGAAAATCATATCTGAATCCTGGAAGAATTAATCAAGCAGCAGTCCAGATTGATGAGGACAGAACAAAGACATACAATAAAAAGGCAGGTCATACCCTTCCTGAAAAATTTAAAAAACAACACCGGATAGCAAGGCGTGGCCTCCTCCAATCGAAAATATCTGATTTTAAAGAACATGAATTTGTATAACTCACTTCAGATGGGCAGTAAGATTAAAGGCAAAAAGGCTATAAAACCAGGAATTGTATGTTTTTTTAGATCTGTCAAAAATTGATTTTTTTCCCCCTTATTCTTTAAGGCCTTTAGGCACCAACTGTAGAATAGTAAAACCAAAGAGTAAAAATAGCTTTTAGTACAAAAGGTAGAAACACAAAGAGAAAGGAAAAGCCCAATGGCAATAGACCACAATGATACGAGAAAGGTGTGTTCGGCAGAAAGAGCAAAAAGCAAGTAGGAGATGAGAAAACAGTGTGGTGCAACCCCCAGAAGTGTATTCTGCAGGAACGAGTCTGTGATAAACTACAAAATCTACAGGATGCATATATTATGGAAAGAGAGAGTTCAGAAAAAAATGAAATTCAGCTATAAGAATTCATACAAAGGGCAGTACAGCCCTAGTAATTGATTATCCAAATCCCAAGCAAATAGGAGGATTAGACTGTCATCCCCCTGCCATCTCCCGCAAGAAACCACAGGGGCCAAAACACTCAGGGCACAAGAGCAGAAATAAAATTTTGATCTAGCAACATTTGGATAGAGAGCAATGACTGATACTCAACTTAGGTGAGGTTCGATGGCAAAACTAAATCACTTTTGTAAAGCATATGTACCAATTTGTAATGCCTAACTTAAATACAAAGTAACTCTTTTTATTTAAATTCAATTAGCCTACATATAGTACCTCGCTAGTTTCAGATGTAAAGTTCAGTAATTCATCAGTTGCATATAACACCCAGGGCTCATTACGTCATGTGCCCTCCTTAATGCCCATCACCCAGTTACCCCATCCCCCATCCACCTCCCCTCCAGCAACCCTCAGTTTGTTTTCTATAACAAAGAGTCTCTCATGGTTTTTCTCCCTCTCTGATGACTTGCCATTTTGTTTTCCCTCCTCCTATAATCTTCTGTGTTGTTTCCTATATTCCACTTACGAGTGAAACCATATGATACTTGTCTTTCTCTGATTGGCTTATTTCACTCAGCATAATACCCTCCAGTTCCATCCATGTCAATGTAAATGGTAATTATTCATCCTTTCTGATGACTGAGTAATATTCCATTGTATATATGTATACACCTCATCTTCTTTATACATTCATCTATCGAAGGACATCTCAGCCCTTTCCAGAATTTGGCTATTGTGGACACTGCTGCTATAAACATCGGGGTACAGGTGCCCCCTCGGATCAATATATTAAGTACAAAGTAACTGTTGAACGTAATTTTATCTCACGCTATTCATTTTTGTTTGAAATTTCAATTGTATTGTTCTGCCATTTTCTAAGAATTGTTAATTATCACTTACAGGAGAAATGTCTAAATGTGGTTATGCTCCACCAAATATCTTTTCACTTAAACTGGTGCTCAAGTAACATTGGATATACACATATGATTGGGTCTCTAGGCTTTAGAGAGAAAAGAAGGAGAACAGTGACTATCTGATTGGCATTCTGAGAGAGGATGGTAACCGGAAATGCACATTATATGCTGATCTCTTCCTTCATATATGTAAAGGTTGGAGATTATTCTGTCCCTTCCTTACCCAGCACATGGGAAGAGTTTGACCATGATCTCTAGTCCATGACATATGGCACTCATGCCTTGCTATACTTATTTTTAAGGAAGCATCATGTCATTGATACACGTCAAACACAATAGCCTGAAAATTGCAGGCTATTCANCTTGCTATACTTATTTTTAAGGAAGCATCATGTCATTGATACACGTCAAACACAATAGCCTGAAAATTGTTCAGGCTATTCAACTTTCCTGTTGTGAACAAGCTTCTATCAGTGGAATGGAGTCAGAGGAAATCACCATCTCTTGGCCATGAAAAGAGAGCAGAACATGAGAAACCAACCACAGGGAGAGGAGCACAGACTTTTACCCAAAGGGAGAGCAGAACATGTAACTCATTGGAGGCTATAAGAACCAGACAGAGGGGGGCACCTGGGTGGCGCAGTCATTAAGCATCTGCCTTCAGCTCAGGGCATGATCCTGGCGTTCTGGGATCGAGCCCCACATCGGGCTCCTCCTCTGGGAGCCTGCTTCTTCCTCTCCCACTCCCCTGCTGTGTTCCCTCTCTCGCTGGCTGTCTCTGTCACATAAATAAATAAAACCTTTAAAAAAAAAAAAAAAAAAAAGAACCAGACAGAGGGCAGGATAGAGGTATTCTCCAGGAGGAGAAGGATACCCAAAAGGCTGTTTACTGAAACAGAAATTGAGTTAACCTGAAAGGGACTGAATATTAAGCCACTAATTGACTTAAATGGATAAACTGAATTCTTTCACACACATTCACATATCTTGCCCCACTCCTGGGAGAAATGAACTAACACGTATACTGAGTTGTCACATCAAACACACTAATCAGAGATCGTATCCAGTAGCATGGTTGACTAAATAATTTCAAGTAGACATGAAATCAAGAGGTTCAGGTAAAATAAACAGAAGAGTGAATCATCAAAGGCAGCTCCCCAGGTCTCTCCTTCCCATCTAGAACAAAATGAAGGCGGTTCAGGAGTTCCTCACACAGCAGAAAGCATGTGGATTATAAACCATGTCTATTTTACACTCCAGAGTGTTGAAAAGCCTTTGTGAAGTTCTCCAGGAAGCCAGGCCTTAACCTCTGGGTTCTACTTACCATAGCTAATCCTCACCTAGGGACATTCTGCTAAGGGCATTTCAGAGATAAAAATACTTTAGCTGGGGCGCCTGGGTGGCACAGCGGTTAAGCGTCTGCCTTCGGCTCAGGGCGTGATCCCAGCGTTCTGGGATCGAGCCCCACATCAGGCTCTTCCGCTATGAGCCTGCTTCTTCCTCTCCCACTCCCCCTGCTTGTGTTTCCCTCTCTCGCTGGCTGTCTCTATCTCTGTCGAATAAATAAATAAAATCTTTAAAAAAAAAAAAAATACTTTAGCTATTTATTCAGAAGTCCATTTGAGATTAGACTGTGTCACCTGAGTCTTTTCTCCTCGCACAAGATCTCCCTCTCCACATCCCTGCAAGGACAGTCTGCATGCCCGCTGCCCTGACTCCCTCCCATGCAGTAAGTGGCAATCGTTACGGAAGGGTGAGGTAAAGAAACTTTTACTCCTGCACCTATGCGTCGTTGATTCCGATTTCATGTGATCTAGCTAGCTCAGTTTTGGCCATGACGTGTCTTCTCATTTAAATGCTATTTTGCCATTTATTTCATGAGACAGTGGGGTCCTCTACACTCGTCTTCTTTCCGTAAAAATCCTAACTAACGCCTATCGCTTTGAGCTCGTATTTTGGAAATCTTAATAAGGTCCTTACATTTGGAGGGAATATTTAAACTGACTTCAAGAGAGAGCATATTCAAGCACATAAAACTTCAGCAACTGATTTTTCAAGTTAAAAACATCATCAAATATATTCTATTAAGAATAGAAAAGTCACCCTAAGATGTGTTATGGAAACATTTTCAATGCAACTTAGAAAGCGGGCAGTTCTTTCTGTCTACATACATGGGATGCATTTAAGACTAAAAGGATTCTGAAAGTGCCGTAAGTCAGAGTCTTGCTAAAATTAGGTAAGGGATGTTCACAAGCAAGCATCAGGTGTATGCTCCAAAAGTAAATGCTGAAATTAAGGCTTCACACAGTTAAAATTCTCCTTAAGATTTACTCAAGGCATTGCATTTTTTTCTGGGATTAGTTGGAATAGATGTTACTTTTTTGCCCTGAAAGAGTTTGATGTTTCTCGAGTGGTGTCCCTTACACAATTCTGCATTATAACATGATGACAACACAGAGTTGCCTACATTGATTATTTCCTACATTTCAAAAGAAACTCCTAGCTCTGTACTGGTTTTTTTTTTTAGCCCATTTTTGACTTTTTTTTATTGGTTTTTATTGGTTCGAGGAACTAATGATTAATAAGTACTTTAATAAATACTTCCAGGTTGAACCCCATTTGGAAATCATTAGAATTCACTGTTTTTCACCTGAATATTTGGAGTCAGATAAAATAGTTTGACGTAGGAACTCTCTTCAAAATAATCTGGAATGATAAGATTATCCCAGCAAGATCTGAAAGGAGTGGATAGTTACTTGAAGCTGGTTTATGAGTACACGAAGTTCATTATATTATTCCTCTACTTGAAAATTTTATGCTTGATTTTGTTTGTTACAAAAGTTTTGAAGTATCTTAATGGGCTATTAAATTATCATCAGGCTACTCTCTTAGCATTATAGTACCTTCATTCTAGTCATTGGGAGAGATGGCTCCACAATTTATTGCCAAGAACTTTCTTTCTTAGCCCTGATTTAAGTAAAAAAATATTTGGTGAGCTAGTCATCTTGTCTTTTGTGATGATTTGGCTTTCTGTCCCATTCCTCTGAGTCTCTCAACGCTGGCTAAAAAAGTTAATTCCCAGAACACCTCAGCAGAGAGCTTCAGATATTCCAATTTTGTTATTATTTTAGAAGAAAAGAGACTTTAAAGCTTGTTCAAGGTCACAAGCAATTTGCTGTAAAAATCAGCCCAGGAAACCAAAACTACATGGTGCAGGCAATGAGTTCTAATTATTGGAGGTTGCCTGGATTGAGACTAAACTTGAATCGTTGCTTTGATCGAGACTAAATTAGATTATAGACAGGCCTGTACTTTTCCGAGCTAGTATTCTCTTCTCTGAGAGTCATTGGTAGTTATGCACTAATTCAAATGAATCATCTCCAAATTTAAATCAAAAACGTGTCTGGCAATAACTTCAGGCTTTATAGATCCGTGCAGAAACTTGCTGGCAGTGCTCTGCGTCAGTCATAGGTTTATGACTCATATCAGTCACCATGAGTAAGGACTGTCAATGTCACTAACATAGACCCTGGCTGAATAATCAGTGTTATGCACCCTAGTGAGTTAAGTTATGGTAGTTAATGAGGTTGATGTTGTCATATCCATAAGAACAGTGAAGTTCTAACGATTATTTTTAGAACACATAGGGAGAGTATTTCCTGTCCTGATAGCTATAATCCTTCTCTCATAAATAACCAAATATTTTGAGTCTATGTATTAAGCTTTGACTGCAATATGTTTCAGAATTGGTACCAAGGATATTTCATTAAAATAGATTCCCCAGGAAACAAAATGCCAACGTATTGCCCTGAAAAACACATGGAGAGAGAAAAAGTGTGTATATTTCCTTACTTGCCCTTCATTAGTGAACTACAGCATAGAACATTTTAAAGTTTCATGAAGGCTCATAAATATCATGAAATTATTTCATACGTGGCCCTGAAAAAGGGAGATGAAATGATTATTATTTCCAATTAAATGACCTGTTTTTAATTGCTGTATAACAAATGATCACAAACTCAGAGGCTTAGGACAGCCCCCATGTATTGACTTACAGTACTGTCGGTCAGAAGGCCAGCCCAGCGTGGCTCGGTTCTCTGCTCAGAATATCACAAGGCTGAAATGAAGGTATCAGTCAAGCTGAGTTCTTGTTAGGAAGATCTGGGAAAAAGCCAATTCCATACTCAGTCTTGGAAATAGTAAAACTCACGCTCTTGCTAAGGTAGACCTGATGTCTTGTTTCCTTGCTCAGTGTCAACCAGAATGAACACCCTTCACTTCTGAAAGTTGCTCACATGTTTTGCCATGCAGACTTCATCCTCAGTTCAGAAACAGCATGTCAAACGCTTCTGCTTTGTGTGTCTGAATTCTGTGACCAGCCAGAGAAAAATCCTTGCTTTTAAAGACCTCGTTAGAGTCGATATGTCCCACCTGGATAATCTCCCTATCCCAGGGTCAACTCATTTGGGACCTTAACTGAATCTGTAAATATCTTAACAGCAGTACCTAGATTCTTGTTTAATTAAATAACTGGGAAAAGATGTGTGTGCACCTGGGGCCAGAATCTTAAGGGGCCAACCTAGAATTCTGCCCATCTTGAACGGTATTGTGTAAAATGAAGTTTTATTGCATCCAGGTATTGATAACAAATTATCCAAATGACAGTCTTTAAATTCCCTTATATACCTTGTGTCTTACTCCATTTGGACTGCTATAAAAGTATTTATGATCCTGTTCCTGCGTTTTATTTGTTCATTTATTTGTTTTGTTATTTAGATTCCACATTTAAGTGAAATTACATGGTATTTGTCTTTGTCTGATTTATTTCACTTAGCATAATACCTGCTAAGTTCATCCATGTTGTCACAAATGGCAAGATTTCATTTTTTGTGGCTGAGTAATATTCCATTATGTGCATATGTGTGTACACATTTTCTTTATCCATTAATCTATCAATGGACACTTAAGTTGCTTCCGTATCTTGGCTAATATAAATAATACTGCAATAAACGTAGGGATATGTGTATCTTTTTGTATTAGTGTTTTCTCTGGTAAATACACAGTAGTGGAGTTGCTGAATTGTATGGTATTTGTATATTTAACTTTTTGAGGAAGCTCCATACTGTTTTCCACAGTGCTGTACTAATTTGCATTCCCACCAACAGGACACAAAGTTTCCCTTTTCTTCACCTCTTCACCAACACTTGTTATTTCTGATTTTAAAAACTAATAACGTAGAACTGCCATGCACACACAAAAACACAAATGGTCCACAAAGTAGTCTCCTTTCCTTCTGAAGGTTTTAGGGTGTCCCCTCTTTCATTCCTGATTTTGTTAGTGTCCTTAGTCATTTATTTTCTTGGTCACTACAGTTCAAGTTTCCCAGTTTTGTTTTTCTCTCCATTACCAATGTTGACTTGGTCGATTATTGTTCTTCTGTGTTCTGTTTCATTGTTTCAGTACATTCGAGTCTGCACTGCTCCATTCCTTCTGCGTGCTTTGGGTTCAGTTGATCTTTATCTAGTTTGTTAAGGTACAAGTTTCGATTATTGATTTTAGAATTTTTGTCTTTTTACGTATAGGTCTCTCAAGTTACAAATTTTCCTCTACACGCTGATTTAAACGCATCCGTCAAATTTTATTATGCTGTATTTCCCTTTTGTTCAAATAAAAATATTTGTAATTTATCTGGTGATTAAATCTTTGACTCAAGTTTTATAGAAATGTGTTGTCATTTTGAAATATTTGCCAATTTCCCCAATTTTTTCTTTTGTTGATTTCTAATTCGACTCAAATATGTTCATTTGATTTACTGCTTTTTAATTTATTGAGATTTGTCTTATGGTCCAAAATATGGCCTATCTTAAAATTTTTTCCATATGTGTTTTAAAAGAATATTTATTCTCCTCTCATGATGCAGAGTGATAATATAAATCTGAGTTAGGTAAAATTGATTCTTGATTAGATCTACGGTATCCTTTCCAATTTTCTGCTCAGTTGTTCTATTAATTTTTCAGATTTAAGAATTAAATTCTCCAATTATTTGTTGCATTGTCTATTTCTCCTTTCAATTTTTTTCTGGCTTGCTTTACTTATTTTGTATCTATTGTTAAGTGTGTACACATTTATAATTGTTATATATTCATGATGTACTGATCTTTTTATCATTAGGTAATCTCACATGTAATATTCTTGGCTTACTGTGTATTTTGTCTGATATGAAAATAACCACTCCAGATCTCCAATGGTTACTTTGTACATGGTATATTTTTCCATGCTTTATTTTCTATCTACTTTTGTCCTGAATCTATACTGCATCTCCTATAGAGAGCAGATAGTTCGACCTTGGTTTATTTATCCAATCTGATGATCTTTGCCTTTCGACAGGAGCACCTTCAGTAAATTTTTAGCTATTGTATTCTTCAAATCCAGAATTTCCATTTGGTTTCTCTTTTTATAGTTTTTAATCTCTTTATCAAGATCTCTCTTGACTCAACAAAGTGTCATTATGCTGTTCTTTCAGTCTTTAAACTTGTTTTGCTTAATTCTTTGAACATAATTATAATAGATCTTTTGAAATCTTTATTTTCCAAATTTCAACATCTGGGCTAACTCATAGTCTCTAATTGCTTCTTTTTTCCTGATTAGGGTTACACTTTCTTGTTTCTTTTCCTTTCTTGTAACTTTTGATTTAAACTACCATTTAAGATACTGTTATATACTGTAAACACTCTAGATTCTGATATTATCCTCCCAAGAGTTATAGTTGTTGTTGTTGTTTGTTTGTTTGTGTCGTGAGCGTGCTGTACTAATTGGTGTGGCCTCAGGGCAGTAGAAGGCACACACGAGTTGTGCCAATGTCAGCTTTATTCAATCATAAAGCAAGGTGAACATAACATAACTGTAAAGCAGATTCAGGAATCCAAACTTAATGACACTCCACTTCACTTGGCTTCTTACACACCACACAAAGCAAAGCACAATACAAAGTCACACAACAAGGGGTGCCTGGCTGGCTCAGCGAGAAGAACACGCACCTCTTGATCTCAGGGTCATGAGTTTGAGCCCTGTTTGGGAGAGATTGCTTAAATAAATTTTAAAAAACAGTCACACAAGATACAACAAGGGATTGGAAGTTTTTTTTTTCTTTAAATTCAAGTTAGTTAACAAATAGTGTATTGTTAGTATCAGAGGCAGAGGTCAGTGATTCATCAGTTGCATATAACACCCAGTGTTCATTACATCACGTGTCCTCCTTAATGCCCATCACCCAGTTACCCCATCCCCCAACCACCTCCCTCCAGCAACCCTCAGTTTGTTTCCTATAGTTACGAGTCTCTTAAGGTTTGTCGCCCTCTCTGATTTCATCTTATTTTATTTTTTCCTCCCCCAGGGTTAGGAATTCAACGAACCAAATGTGAAGTCAGCCTGTAAGCATTGAGATGAGGCCTCCGTTCCCTCAAGATCAGTTCTTATGCTGTTTATTATGTTCAAGTAGTGGAGAACCTCTGTTATGTTCGGAGATCGGTTGGGCAGATCCTTTGGTGACAGTTGCCCTTTCGATGTGGTCAGACGTGATAGGGTCAGCATCTGGAAAGTCTGACAGTTTGCTGAAAAAAATCCTCTCTTTTAGAAGGAGTTTAATCAGTCTTGGGACTTTGGAGACCTCTTCTGGTTTTGCTGGTTATCACTTCTGGATGTTGTCAACCTTTGCTGGTTTCGGCGATATGTGGTCTTGGCTGCAATGCCCTTGGCTGCTTGCATCACTGCTTGACATAAGTCACTGCTTGACATGAGTGACTCCATCTTGCTCTCCACAGTTTGTTTAAATGTTTAGTAATTTGCCTGGATTAAATCTGTGGAATATGTCTCACCTGCAGGTCATCACTGCTGATGTCTATATTCCGGGAGATTTTTAAAATCTTGCTTTAATTTTTAAGATTGGCTTCCTAGGGACTGGTTCTATATCTGAATAGATTATGGTCAACTAGTTATTGGCCATAGGTTGTGCACAAACGCCTTAATCCAAGAAAGGCTTACCCTTTGCCCAAGGATCTGTGTACAGGTTGAGGAACACATTAAAAGTTCAGCATTTTTCAAGTATGCTCCCGGTTTTACTTTCCATCAGGCCCTCATATGTACTATCTGTGCATGAACACAGCCTCCCAGACCACCTGTGATTTGTTAAAACTCTGGAACCTTTTCAATCTCCCGTGAACATTTACATGGACTTCCAGTTAGCCAGGGATGTGTAGAAAGTTTTTCAAGTCCTCCTATGTCTACCTCATTTCCTGGAAGTCCTTGTTAAATTTCTGTCTAGGTCATTGTCTACTGCTTGCTGCAGCCAGAATGACAACCTCAGATTAGCCCAGCTGTTGGCCTTCCCTGGTGCCCTGCCATCAAGATCACTACTTTCACTGACAANCATCTTGCTCTCCACAGTTTGTTTAAATGTTTAGTAATCTGCCTGGATTAAATCTGTGGAATATGTCTCACTTGCAGGTCATCACTGCTGATGTCTATATTCCGGGAGATTTTTAAAATCTTGTTTTAATTTTTAAGATTGGCTTCCTAGGGACTGGTTCTATATCTGAATAGATTATGGTCAACTAGTTATTGGCCATAGGTTGTGCACAAACGCCTTAATCCAAGAAAGGCTTACCCTTTGCCCAAGGATCTGTGTACAGGTTGAGGAACACATTAAAAGTTCCGCATTTTTCAAGTATGCTCCCGGTTTTACTTTCCATCAGGCCCTCATATGTACTATCTGTGCATGAACACAGCCTCCCAGACCACCTGTGATTTGTTAAAACTCTGGAACCTTTTCAATCTCCCGTGAACATTTACATGGACTTCCAGTTAGCCAGGGATGTGTAGAAAGTTTTTCAAGTCCTCCTATGTCTACCTCATTTCCTGGAAGTCCTTGTTAAATTTCTGTCTAGGTCATTGTCTCCTGCTTGCTGCAGCCAGAATGACAACCTCAGATTAGCCCAGCTGTTGGCCTTCCCTGGTGCCCTGCCATCAAGATCACTACTTTCACTGACAATGCTGCTGAGTACGGTTTTCATCTTCCACTCCAGGTCACCTTCCACTTCCGAGGTTAAACTGCTAGTGTTTCTAGTCTTCCTGCCCCCGTAGGATAAAATGCAGCATCCAAACTAGGAGGCAAGGGAATAGCCGTAAGCGAGAATGCCGCTGATTCCTACTGATCTTATCTGAAGTTCAGTAATTTATGAATTAACACTTCTTACTTTGTTGCATGACTTTGGTAGATTTCCAGAGCTCTGAAATGGTTGTTTTTGACAATATGTCCAGTTTTCTAGTTGCTTTTTGAGAAAAGAATTTTCTGAACTCTATGTTGCCAAACCAAAAGTTTCACCTCAGGCATGACTTTTTGATCTAAGGTCAAAAGCTCTCTTATCTCCATATTACTTTTAAGCAAAGTACTGCCATGTTTATGGTTTTTCTTCATTTAAATGGAGATACTGAGAGGAAGCAATTTTCACTTTCATTACCCAATTGAATGAGAACAACTCAGTGGCAAAAACAAGTACCAATTAGCTAAATGAAAAGTTCAAGCTGTGAATTGATCTTCAGGGCAAACTGCAATGATTTGAAGGGCAGCAGTGGGAGGCGAAGTATACAAGCAAGACAAAATAGATGCTCTGGAGGTGGGACCTGCCTTTGTTGTTCATTATAAATTACAGATACATAGATTGTTTGATTTTATATCTACGTTTATGATATACAATTATATAATTTATTTAGACTGTAAGTTGGACGGAACGCAGGTCATTGAATTAATTGAATAAGTTAATCTAAACAAGATATTTATGGAATAGTTACCAAGCTTAACCCTTTTACTTAAGGGTATAACATGTTTTTTAAAAAGTTTCTTTTAAACCTATCTAAGACCCATTTAACATAGTAAAAATGATGCCTGGTAAAAAGTAAATTAAATTACATGCCTGTCAAGAAAATTGAAGATATACAATACAATAATTTAATTTTAAAATTTGAAAATAATTAAAAGTTGGGGCAGCCGGGTGGCTAAGTCAGTTAAGCATCATGATTCTTGGTTTTAGCTCAGGTCATGAGCTCAGGGTCCTGAGAACCTGCTCAGAGTCTAGCCCTCACTCAGCAGCATGGAGTTTGCTTGTCCCTCTCCCTTCCCCTCTGCTCTTCCTACCACCCCCTACATGTGTGATTTTGCTCTCTCTTTAAAATAAATGAATAAACAAATAAATAAAATCTTTTTTTAAAAAAAAGAAAATAATTAAAGGTTAGGCGGAAAGAAAATTTTTAAATCTATTACTACCAAATACTGCCAAAGCTGTGGAAACTCATGTAAACTCTCTACATGCTGGTGAGAGAATAAATTATTACAGCCACTTTGGAGAACAATTTCATGTTACCTAATAAAGTCTTTAAAAGCACAATTATACAGCCCAGTAATTCCATTTCTTCCAGGGAGACATAAACAGGGAAAGTCAATTAAAATAAATGCACTAGATCTAAATGTATCAAAACAGAATAGGTTTAAAATATAACAATAAGTTTAAAAAAGTTGTAGAAAGATATTATGTTACATTTATTTTTTAATATGTATGTTTATGTGTAAATATAAGAAGTTAATTTTAATATGGTAAAGTAGAGGAACATATTACAAACTCATAGTAGAGCTTGATTCTGGGGAAGGCATGAGGAGAATATGGTTTGGAGAAGGAGGAGAAAGGGACTTTAAATCTCTCAGTAAAGATTTATGAGTTTAGAAAAAAAATGGAAATATTGACCCTGTTAATCCTCACTCATAGTACATGGTGTGCCTAATATTTTTCTCTATATTCCTAGCTTGGAAAATACGTAACTTTTTTAAAAAATATGGTAAGATAATCTCAAAAACAAATGGAGCTATCACACATGACTGTTTGTTGTACCCATCTAAATTACTAGCTAATTGCACCAACTAATACATTTCCGAAGTATTGCTTTAAGGAATGTACATGAGTTATGGAATACTCAAAACCCTTACACTAATACACTGTTTACATTCACACGTGATTATTCGGGGTACTCAACTTGGTACAAAAGCATTTTCAGAGAGATCCAATCAAAGTAAAACTTGACATATGATTTCATCTTTAAAAAAAATATATGCCTTCACAGGAATCTAAGTGAGTTATAGACTTCTGTCATTCCTCTAATATTTCAAAATGAAAAGCGGCACCACAGCCAGCATTCTTTTTGGCCAACAATACAATTTGCCTCTAGTGTTCCCCACCCCCTCCATGAAGTCCTACCACGTTGCCCCATCTAATTCCTATTTCATAGCAGTACTATAATCCTGAAAACAAAGGTTTTGGTGTCCAAAGAATTGAGAGAGCAATTTAGCCATTTTGGATTGATTAAATAATTGATGTTTTGCTCTAAAGCATGATTCTTTTCACCGGACCTGGAAGTCAGGAGACCTACATCACAGCTCTGGATTTCTCTTTTGGGAACCTGAACAAATTCGGGTCTTATCAATTAGGGGGCAAAAAAGGGTGTAGGGCAGTCAGGTAACGTTAATTCTCTTCCCAACATAAAATATGCATCACTTAAGCAAGTCGCTTAACATGACATTTCAACTTCCTTACTTTCAAAATACTAACTGACCTACCAAGGATTAGTGTACAGTTTAAAAAGATAATATACGTAAAGGATACTTGGAACAGTGTCTGGCTTGTAACAAATGCACAGTAAGTGTTTGCTATCATCATCACTATTTTATTAGTATCAGTAAGAGTTTTAATAACCCCAAAACCTCCTTTTATAAAAGTCATTAGAAACATTCAGTTANTTCAAGTCCTCCTATGTCTACCTCATTTCCTGGAAGTCCTTGTTAAATTTCTGTCTAGGTCATTGTCTCCTGCTTGCTGCAGCCAGAATGACAACCTCAGATTAGCCCAGCTGTTGGCCTTCCCTGGTGCCCTGCCATCAAGATCACTACTTTCACTGACAATGCTGCTGAGTACGGTTTTCATCTTCCACTCCAGGTCACCTTCCACTTCCGAGGTTAAACTGCTAGTGTTTCTAGTCTTCCTGCCCCCGTAGGATAAAATGCAGCATCCAAACTAGGAGGCAAGGGAATAGCCGTAAGCGAGAATGCCGCTGATTCCTACTGATCTTATCTGAAGTTCAGTAATTTATNCGCTGCTGAGTACAGTTTTCATCTTCCACTCCAGGTCACCTTCCACTTCCAAGGTTAAACTGCTAGTGTTTCTAGTCTTCCTGCCCCGGTAGGATAAAATGCAGCATCCAAACTAGGAGGCAAGGGAATAGCCGTAAGCGAGAATGCCGCTGATTCCTACTGATCTTATCTGAAGTTCAGTAATTTATGAATTAACACTTCTTACTTTGTTGCATGACTTTGGTAGATTTCCAGAGCTCTGAAATGGTTGTTTTTGACAATATGTCCAGTTTTCTAGTTGCTTTTTGAGAAAAGAATTTTCTGAACTCTATGTTGCCAAACCAAAAGTTTCACCTCAGGCATGACTTTTTGATCTAAGGTCAAAAGCTCTCTTATCTCCATATTACTTTTAAGCAAAGTACTGCCATGTTTATGGTTTTTCTTCATTTAAATGGAGATACTGAGAGGAAGCAATTTTCACTTTCATTACCCAATTGAATGAGAACAACTCAGTGGCAAAAACAAGTACCAATTAGCTAAATGAAAAGTTCAAGCTGTGAATTGATCTTCAGGGCAAACTGCAATGATTTGAAGGGCAGCAGTGGGAGGCGAAGTATACAAGCAAGACAAAAATAGATGCTCTGGAGGTGGGACCTGCCTTTGTTGTTCATTATAAATTACAGATACATAGATTGTTTGATTTTATATCTACGTTTATGATATACAATTATATAATTTATTTAGACTGTAAGTTGGACGGAACGCAGGTCATTGAATTAATTGAATAAGTTAATCTAAACAAGATATTTATGGAATAGTTACCAAGCTTAACCCTTTTACTTAAGGGTATAACATGTTTTTTAAAAAGTTTCTTTTAAACCTATCTAAGACCCATTTAACATAGTAAAAATGATGCCTGGTAAAAAGTAAATTAAATTACATGCCTGTCAAGAAAATTAAAGATATACAATACAATAATTTAATTTTAAAATTTGAAAATAATTAAAAGTTGGGGCAGCCGGGTGGCTAAGTCAGTTAAGCATCATGATTCTTGGTTTTAGCTCAGGTCATGAGCTCAGGGTCCTGAGAACCTGCTCAGAGTCTAGCCCTCACTCAGCAGCATGGAGTTTGCTTGTCCCTCTCCCTTCCCCTCTGCTCTTCCTACCACCCCCTACATGTGTGATTTTGCTCTCTCTTTAAAATAAATGAATAAACAAATAAATAAAATCTTTTTTTAAAAAAAAGAAAATAATTAAAGGTTAGGCGGAAAGAAAATTTTTAAATCTATTACTACCAAATACTGCCAAAGCTGTGGAAACTCATGTAAACTCTCTACATGCTGGTGAGAGAATAAATTATTACAGCCACTTTGGAGAACAATTTCATGTTACCTAATAAAGTCTTTAAAAGCACAATTATACAGCCCAGTAATTCCATTTCTTCCAGGGAGACATAAACAGGGAAAGTCAATTAAAATAAATGCACTAGATCTAAATGTATCAAAACAGAATAGGTTTAAAATATAACAATAAGTTTAAAAAAGTTGTAGAAAGATATTATGTTACATTTATTTTTTAATATGTATGTTTATGTGTAAATATAAGAAGTTAATTTTAATATGGTAAAGTAGAGGAACATATTACAAACTCATAGTAGAGCTTGATTCTGGGGAAGGCATGAGGAGAATATGGTTTGGAGAAGGAGGAGAAAGGGACTTTAAATCTCTCAGTAAAGATTTATGAGTTTAGAAAAAAAATGGAAATATTGACCCTGTTAATCCTCACTCATAGTACATGGTGTGCCTAATATTTTTCTCTATATTCCTAGCTTGGAAAATACGTAACTTTTTTAAAAAATATGGTAAGATAATCTCAAAAACAAATGGAGCTATCACACATGACTGTTTGTTGTACCCATCTAAATTACTAGCTAATTGCACCAACTAATACATTTCCGAAGTATTGCTTTAAGGAATGTACATGAGTTATGGAATACTCAAAACCCTTACACTAATACACTGTTTACATTCACACGTGATTATTCGGGGTACTCAACTTGGTACAAAAGCATTTTCAGAGAGATCCAATCAAAGTAAAACTTGACATATGATTTCATCTTTAAAAAAATATATGCCTTCACAGGAATCTAAGTGAGTTATAGACTTCTGTCATTCCTCTAATATTTCAAAATGAAAAGCGGCACCACAGCCAGCATTCTTTTTGGCCAACAATACAATTTGCCTCTAGTGTTCCCCACCCCCTCCATGAAGTCCTACCACGTTGCCCCATCTAATTCCTATTTCATAGCAGTACTATAATCCTGAAAACAAAGGTTTTGGTGTCCAAAGAATTGAGAGAGCAATTTAGCCATTTTGGATTGATTAAATAATTGATGTTTTGCTCTAAAGCATGATTCTTTTCACCGGACCTGGAAGTCAGGAGACCTACATCACAGCTCTGGATTTCTCTTTTGGGAACCTGAACAAATTCGGGTCTTATCAATTAGGGGGCAAAAAAGGGTGTAGGGCAGTCAGGTAACGTTAATTCTCTTCCCAACATAAAATATGCATCACTTAAGCAAGTCGCTTAACATGACATTTCAACTTCCTTACTTTCAAAATACTAACTGACCTACCAAGGATTAGTGTACAGTTTAAAAAGATAATATACGTAAAGGATACTTGGAACAGTGTCTGGCTTGTAACAAATGCACAGTAAGTGTTTGCTATCATCATCACTATTTTATTAGTATCAGTAAGAGTTTTAATAACCCCAAAACCTCCTTTTATAAAAGTCATTAGAAACATTCAGTTATTGCATCTTTCAACAAATTCATCTAACTACTTTAAACTTTCCCTGCTTTTATGTAGATCAATGATGCACATCCAAGGATTAAGATATTTAAGATAGCAATTATCTTTAAACCACCTCAATTTCTCTGTGGAAAAATATGCAAGACAAAAATACACAAATGCACTGAGTGTGAAATCATAGTATGCTCTTTTTTTTTTTTTAAGATTTTATTTATTCATTCAACAGAGAGACAGCCAGTGAGAGAGGGAACACAAGCAGGGGGAGTGGGAGAGGAAGAAGAAGGCTCCCAGTGGAGGAGCCCGATGTGGGGCTGGATCCCATAACGCCAGGATCACACGAGAGCCAAAGGCAAACGCTTAACAACTGCACCACCCAGGCGCCCCCATAGTGTGTTCTAATAGAGGAAAGTACCTAAAGTTATAAGTAAATACACAGTGAGATTTATAAGACTGATATTCATTTAAGTAATTAGTTTTGTGTTCCTTAACCACCTATTCCACTTTTTTATTTTATTTTATTTTATTTTATTTTATTTTATTTTATTTTATTTTATTTTATTTTATTTTATTTATTTGGGAGAGAGAAAGAGAGAAAGGAATCAGGAGGAGGACGAGGGACAAATACACTCCAAGCCGAGCGCAGAGCCCAATGTGGGGCTTGATCTCACTCACGACCCAGAGATCGTGACCTGAGCTGAAATCAAGAGCCGGTCACTCCACTGACTGAGCCACCCAGGCGCCCCCACTTCTTCCACTTATATTACTAGAACTCTTCTCGTGTTACCTCTTATATGAGAACAAACTCCTTTCCCAAATTCACAAATAATCTTTCTTCCCTTCTCTCAAATAACAATTGAATAAAAGGATGATAGTCCTTTTTTTTAAGGATTTATTTATTTATTTTAGAGAGAGTGCACAAGCGGGGGGAGGGGCAGAGGGAAAGGGAAAATCCCCAGCAGACTCCCCACTGAGCACAGAGACGAGGCAGGGCTCAATGCTAGGACCCAGAGAGCATGACCTGAGCCCAAACCAAGCATCTGATGCACCCCGGGATGATATTCTTATAAGAAAACTCGATCTGACCAAGGGCAGCAGCCAGAATCTTTCAACACAATTACCAAAGGACTATAATCCATGTCCACATTTTACAGTGTGGGCCAATTGTCTGTATCAATAACTGTTGTATCCTTTAGGCTCATTTAGTTGTGTGACAGAGGCATTCACTATACACTCTATCCATGTGCTCACCCACATTTCAGAGCACTCCTACAGTTTGGTGCAGTGCCATAGGACTAGCTCTGGACAACAGACTGCGCACAGAAATAATATGTATCGTTCCAGACTGAAGCACTTAAAAGCCAATATATAAACCTTCTGCTATCCCTTTACCTGCTGTGGCAACAGTGGAATCCACTTACTGAGATGGCAACGCCACAAGATTAAAACAGCCTTGATTTCTACATCCGTCCTTAGAAGGTAGTCCTCCCATGTAACTACAGACTTAATGTGAGAGCGAAATTAACTTGCATATGTTAAGCCACAAAAATTTCAATTTTGTTTTCTTAACAGAGCATAATCACTTTGAAGTGCTATAAGCTGCCCATCTCCATAAGCTACTTGGCAACTGTCATATAGCTTATGTTCATAGGTATATAGATGTCATGAACAAGTAGTGTTCTTTGAATAAAATATTTTGTCACATTAAGATTATGGTAGCACATTGCTAAGGAAAAAAAGAGGAAGAAATTGGCAATTTCAGAAAGAAAAGATGTATCCCAAGATAATGACCACTCACTTCACATAAATCCTATTTCCCTGCATAAATTTATATAAAATACAAATATAAAGGGGCGCCTGGGTGGCTTAGTCAGTTGAGTGTCTAACTCTTGCTGTTGGCTCAGGTCATGGTCTCAGGGTTGTGGGACCAGGCCCTGCGTTGGGCTCCACGCTCAGCAGAGAGTCTGCTTGGGATTCTCTCTCTGCCTCTCCCTTTGCTCCTCCCCCCCACTCTCACGCCTGCTCGCTCTCTCTCTCTCTCTCTCTCTCTCTTTAAAATAAGTAAATAAATCTTTAATATATATAATCTTTAAAATACATATCGTTTATATATAAATATACAAAATATATTTATATTTATATACAATATATTATATATAATATAAATATATCTCTTTAAAATATATATATATGTATATATATATATATAGGGACACCTGGGTATCTCAGTCAGGTGGGCGTCTGGCTCTTGGTGTCGGCTCTGATCGTGATCTTATGGGTCATGGGAATAGAGCCCCACGCCAGCCAACATGTTCAGTGGGAAGTCTGCTTTAAGACTTTCTCCCTCTGCCCCTCTCTCAACTCACACTTGCAGTCTTTCTCTCTCTAAAATGAATGGATAAATCTTTGAAAAATATATACATAAGTATAAACCATATCTCAAATTTATAATGAAGATATCTATTTCTTCCAAATAGGAATCTTTCCCCTTAGATCTCCAGATAGCAATTTAAAGATTTCAAAATTTACTTCAAGAAATACCCTTTCCCATATATCCCTCTTCCACATATACATATGGATTAGGAATTAGTAGCATAAATGTGATTCAGAGGTAACCTGGGAAAAATAATTGGAAGAAAATAAATTAGTAGATTGTATAACTGTTAGTTTTTCTAATTTATTGTTTTTCCTACCAAACTGCAAAAGGATTTGTAGGTGTTTTAATGTTTCCTACGGAGAACTTGAACACCCAAATTAAAAGCAAGTGTGTGTTGGGGTCAGCAATCAATTATTCTATCCTAAAATAGCTATTTAACAATTATCCTTTATAACAGCTCCCTGTTATAAGTCCTAATGGTGAATTGTTTCATAATGCATTAAATGTGTAAGAACAAGTAAAGCTTTCCTTTAGCTTTCCAAATGAATTTCTGTTGTGATCTTTCTGTTACATTCCATTTTTGACTCAGATCAAAATTTTCCGAATAGAATCACGTTTTTTTCTAGTTTGCAAATTTATTTTGGAAAGGAAGGAAACAGAGAGAGAAGATAAGATCCCAAACACATATCACTGTCATTTACTAAGAGGCTTTATATTATGATGAAAGTGGTGCTCTGTAAATTTGCAAATAAGTTGTAGGTCAAATGACAAAAATTATGTTTTCTTCCAATTTTGGCCATTCTACATGATGACTTTTAACGTATTTTAATAATATGATGTTATGAACATTTTGAGAATTGCAATTTCAAGTCTTTAGGGAAAAGGTATTTCTTGCATGATTAAAAAAAACTTTTGAAGACTGTATTTCTACAAGTCCATTTTCAAAAGTATATGACATCAAAAGATTGTTGGCTCCAACAGACATCCAGTTTTCTGCCAAGATCAATTCTACAATCTGTAAGTGACAATTTTCTCCTTATATAAAGAAAGCGGTGCAAAATCATAATTTATCTAATTAACATCCTTCCCCAGTTTGGCTCTCAATACTGCTGCTATTAACTAGTGCTCTGCTACCAATCAATCACCAGCTCCTATCATCCCTGCAGGTTGTAGTGATGCCAAGCCAGGTCCCAATTCTACTGCTCTTTTCAGGACCCTGCTCCAGTGTGGCCGTCCACCTCCTACCCCAGCAGCCCCCCCCCCCACTACCACCACTTCTATGATTGCCTTAACGACTAGTGTCACAATCCCTCCAATCTCCTACAAAGAAGACATTTCTTCTTAAGTAGAATAGTTATTTCAATACAATAAGAGATATTACAACCTTCTTATTTGGCACCAACAATAATAGCACTGTCCTTCCAGAGTTGTATGCCCCTCAGATAATGAGGTTTCGTCATATTCATGAGGTATTGGACAAGGAATAATTTGTGTGCCACTAATTTGTCAAGTGCTCTGCTTTTCTCAACCCCAATACCCAGAAGGAATCCTGTGCTGTCCATGATGAAAGAACACGCCTTCATATTAATTCCCTGCTTTCCTGTTCAAACAGTTGGGTCCAACCCAAACTTCCTTCAAAAAAACTCCATGCACCCAGTTGACCTGCCATAGTTATAAACAAGTTTTTACAATGCCTTTATTATCTATTCAACAAAATTTCAAAAATAAGATATTTATGAATTATCTCAAATTTGGTCTATTTGCCAATGTTATTACAATTTTCCAAATTTGGAAGATATATGTAGCTATTTGGGGCTTGCTATTGTGTACCCTGTGGTTTTTATGAGGATTGTATGAGGCAGTGCATTTTTAAAAATGTGTGCTAAACGTGTAATAAACACTAAACATTATTTATCATTAACTATTACTACTTATTATTATCCAAATTCTTTCTCCCACATGTAGTAGGATTCCACATATTAAAATTTATATCTAAATAAATACCTAATTCCCCTGAATTTTATATCTCACATCTTCTTTATCCATTCATCTATCAATGGATTTTTGGGTTGCTTCTATATCTTGGCTACTGTAAATAATGCTACATTATTTACTGCATATATCTTTTCAAATTAGTGTTTTCATGTTCTTTGGGTAAATACCCAGTACTGGAATTGCTGGATCATATGTCAATTCTAATTTTAATTTTTATTAGAAACTCCATACTGTTTTCCACAGTGGCTGCATCAATTTGCATTCTCACCAACATAGCACGAGTGTTCCTTGTTCTCCATATCCTTGTCAACACTTGTTATTTCTTGTGTTTTTGATTTAGCCATCCTGACAGGTGTGAGGTAGTGTCCCATTGTGGTTTTGATTTGCATTTCCCTGACAATTAGTGATGTTGAACACCTTTTCATGTATCTGTTAGCTATCTGTGTATCTTTGGGAAAATGTCTATTTAGGTTGTCTGCCCATTTTTAATTGGGTTCTTTGTCTTTTTGGTGTTGGGTTGTGTAAGTTCTTTATATATTTTGGATATTAACCCTTTATTGGATATATCATCCTCAAATATCTTCTCCCATTCATCAGGTTGTCTTTTTGTTTTGTTGGTAGTTCCTTTTGCTGTGCAGAAGTTTTTCATTTTCATGTACTCCCACTTGTTTATTTTTACTTTTGTTGCCTTCATTTCTGGTGTCAGATCCAAAAAATCATTGCTGAGACTGATATCAAGGAGCTTACTGGCTATGCTTTCTTCTAGGAGTATTATGGCGTCAAGTCTTACATTCAAGTCTTTAATCTATTTTGATTTAATTTTTATGTTTAAGATAGTGGTCCAGTTTCATTCTTTTGCATAAATACCCTTTATTGAAGAGAGCGTTCTTTTCCCATTGTTTATTCTTGGCTCCTTTGGCATAAATTAATTAATTGACTGTACCTGTGTGGGTTTATTTCTAGGCTCTATTCTGTTCCACTGGTCTATGTGTCTGTTTTTATGTCAATACTATAATGTCTTGATTACAATAGCTTTGTAGTTTGAAATCATGGTGCATGATGCCTCCAGCTTTGTTCTTCCTTCTCAGGATTGATTTGGCTATTTGAGATCTTTTGTGATTCCATATTAATTTTAAGATTATTTGTTCTATTTCTGTGAAAAATACCATTGAAATTTTGATAGGGATTGCATTGAATCTATAGATTGCTTTGAGTAGTATGAACATTTTAACAATATTAATTCTTCCAATCCATGAAGACAGAATATCTTTCCATTTATTTGTGTCTTTTAAAATGTCTTTTCTTAATGACTTAGAGTTTTCAGCGTACAGATCTTTCATGTCATTGGTTAAATTTATTCCTAGATATTTTATTCCTTTTGATGCAATTTTTAATGGGATTGTTTTATTAATTTCTCTGATAGTTCCTTATTAGCTTATAGAAATGCAACAGATACTTCTATATTGACTTTGTAGCCTGCAATTTTTCTGTGTTTATTTATTAGTTCTAACATTTTTTTGGTAGAGTCTTTAGGGTTTTCTAAATATTTCTAAATATCATGTTATCTGCAAATAGTGAAATTTTACTTGTTCCTTTCAGATTAGGATTTGTCTTTTATTCCTTTTCCTTGCCTAATTCTTCTTGCTAAGACTTCCAAATACTATGTTGAATAAAAGTGGCAAGAGTGGGCTTCCTTGTCTTGTCCTGATCTTAGCAGAAAAGCTTTCAACTCTTCACCACTGAGTGTGATGTTAGCTGTCGGCTTGTCTTATATGGCTTTTATTAAGACATCACCCATTTAATAAAGTTTGTTGGACTGAGATTTTGGGGGCAGATGTACCTGTGTTTGAGACTTGATGTTGTAGCCTACTAGTTGTATAAACAGGTAAGTTATTTTATTTCTCTGAATTGTTCTCCAATCTGTAAAATGTGGATAATATTAGATACATTATATGTTAATTTGGGGATTAGTGGAATAAATTATATAGAGAGAGTATACAGTGGAATGCAACTGTATTTAGAAATAGGACCTTTAAAGAGGTTATTACATTAAAATGAGGCCCTAGTCCAATCTGATTGATGTCCTTAGAAACAGAAGATATCTGACACAGAGAGACAGCAAGGATTTGCATGAGTAGGGGAATTCCCTGTGAGGACACAGCAAGAAGGTAGCAATCTGCGAGCCAAGGAAAAAGGCCTCGGAAGAAATCTAGCCTTGATCTTGGACTTCTAGACTCTAGAGCTATGAGAAAATTAATTTCCGTTGTTTAAGCCACTCAGTCTGTAGTATTTTGTCATGGCAGTCCTAGCAAACTAAGATAAGATAAAATAATTCTTTGAGAATTATAAGTTAGGAAATTGCATAATATATTCATAAAGAAACTGTAAATGTCTTCGATATGTAAAGTCTATTAAAATGTCCAATTTCCTTTCAAAAACTTGACAGATTTCTCCACTTAATTCTATAAATGAATTCCTTCTCCTTGAACACTAAAATGCAAAGTAAATAAGAAATGGTTATTCAAGCTTAGTTTTCAGTTTTAATTCATACTTCCACCACTGAATTGTTTCCACCTATTTTCTATTTGACAAGATTTAAGCTACATTATGAACTAAACTATTTTCTGAATTGGGCAGAAGGCAAAATGTCAATTATAACATTATTTGAAAAATATATTGTAAGTTTCAAACGACTATTTTAACATAGAATTTTCAGAATATAGGCAAAAGTCATTTAGGAACTACCTTGTACCTTAATGTGCATATGCTGTGACATAAACTTACTAAGTACCCGAGCATACCTTAAAAGTATGTTAACTATACATAACTTCTGATCAAATTTTTTATTACAAGGATCCTAGATTTCTTTTTTTATTGATATCCCCCTTAAATCAGTGCTGTGAAGAACACAATTCAGTTAGAAGCTGTATTTAGATGAACTGTACTTTGCTGTTAGTTTTTACTATTATCCTTTGTCTTACTTATAGTAACAAAATTGTTCTCTGACCTTTTTCTCATTCTTCTATCATCTATCACAACCTTTGGAAGGACCATGAGGGGACTTGTTGGTAAGATACCTACTGACATCATCTGAGTTCCTAAATATTGAGGGCTGAGTTTATTTCTTCCTGTTTAATACCTGCATGTTTTGTTTCATGGTTTCTCTATGGCATCATTAAATACCTGAATTGTCCTTAAAAGGAAGGTGTTATTACTGGCATTTAATTATTGAGTATGAAATTAACCTAGATGACATGTGAGCATATCACTCTAGCTGCTCAAAAATATACAAGGTACAACCAAGTGCATTTCAAATAAGGGAGAAAAATCACTCTATATTTTCTTAAAATCTGTCCTATTTACTTATTTTTACAAAAGCCTCTTCCTTACTGGAATTATTAATCCCAAGAAATCAAAGGACAGAACATCAGGCAATCAACATGTACCAAGGATATGTTCTTATTTCTTCTACCTATAATTGATATTTTAATAGACACCTACTTCTTCTGTGCCATTCCTGGAATGCACTCAGATGTCACTTCTCTGCTGTCACCATGTTGTGTTTTTAAAAGTCACATATTGATTTCATTTCCATGCACTACAGTTTTTTTTTTTTTAAAGATTTTATTTATTTATTCGACAGAGATAGAGACAGCCAGCGAGAGAGGGAACACAAGCAGGGGGAGTGGGAGAGGAAGAAGCAGGCTCATAGCAGAGGAGCCTGATGTGGGGCTCGATCCCATAACGCCGGGATCACGCCCTGAGCCGAAGGCAGACGCTTAACCGCTGTGCCACCCAGGCGCCCCTACAGTTTTCAATACTAGTTGAACTCTTCGTGTTTCCTCCATGTTCTACTTTAATGCATTCACATCTATAGAAAATGGAACTGCAGCATGGTAATGATACCTGTCTCTGTACCATCTCAAAAACAAACTTGTTTAACTAAGAATAGGAGAAAATTTATGTTCAGATTATTGACATAAAAGCATATAAAAGTAAGACTACCATTATTTACAAATGGTTTAATACTTTCTTTTCTGAATAAATGTGGAGAGGTTGGTTAATTATACACTGAAAATGTGGAAGAGTTTTTTACACCTTTGAATGCTATTTTTTTTCACATAAGCATCTTTGTACTCCTTTAACTATAATAGATGTATATTCTCTAACATATTTTACATACCCTAAATACATTCATTAAATATTAATACTTTGCCATCAGAAATTCACTTTCCTATTCTAAGACTTGTACAAGTGTAAAGTTCAAATGTGGTAAGGCTTCACTATAATACTTTTCTCAGACTATACCTCAAATACAACACATGGTCATTAAGAGCCTACAATATGAAAGGCACTATTCTAAGACTTTAAAAGAATCAGAGGTAATTAAGACATTGTTCCTATTCTCTGTGGCAGTAAAACTGACACTATCTTGCTGCCACTATGAAATAAATCCTATATGAAATGGTATGCTAATACTTGAAAATAGATGCTTTTAGAAAAAAATTTAAGTGACTAATACATAAAAAGAGAAAAAATTACATAAAAGTAATTGAAGCATTTTTACAGTATGTATCCTCTAAGATGAACCAGTTGCAGGTAGTTTTATAGGTGAATTGCATGCATTCATCAAAAAAAGGAAATACATACATGAAGAGATAATAGGAAAAAAGCTACACAGTCAGTTATGGACATAGATGTTGAAAATACATTTTATAAACATGAACAGGTAGTCTTAATTATAAAATGTCTTTAAATTTGTCTTTTAAATGTCCTAAATAAATTAGGATAGAATGAAAATGCCTTAATATTTTTAAAGTATACAAAAATAAATAATAAACATTGGTCTTAATAAAACACCTGAGGCATTTATGGGACACTCAGGTGGCTCAGTCAGTTAACTGTCCAACTCTTGGTTTTGGCTCTGCTCATGATCTCAGGGTCATGGGATCAAGTCCCAAGTTGGGCTCTGCACTCAGCACAGAGTCTACTTGAGATTCTCTCCCTCTCCCTCTGCCCCTCCCTCCTACTCGCACACTCTCTCTCTCTAAAATAAATAAATAAACCATTTTTTTAAAAACAATAAACAAATAGGTGCACCTGGGTGGCTCAGTTAAGTGCCTGCCTTCAGCTCAGGTCATGATCCTGGAGTCCCAGGATGGAGCCCTGCATCAGGCTCCCTGCTCGGTGGGGAGACTGCTTCTCCCTCTGCCCTTCACCCCACTCGTGTTTTCTCTCTCTCTCTCACTCTCTCTGTCTCTCTCTCAAATAAATAAATGAAATCTTTAAGAAAAAAAATAAACAATAAAAAAATAAATAAAGCACATGAGGTATTTCAGTCTAAAGTCAAAATCAACATCAACAATCAACAAAATCAACAAGTTTTCTTGAGGAGCTAGTTGATATACAAATAAAACAAAATAAAAAATGTTTTTATACCATAGGGGAGAAAGTTTCACAATAAGCATTATTTGTGGATTTTTTAGTTTCCACCAAAAATTCCAAAAGAATCAAGCAAGAAATTAAAGTAGTCATTTATAAGAGAAAATAAGTAACCACCTTTAATATATCTTATAGTCAGCCATGGTCCAGGAGCCCGTAGAGAACAATGACTTTGGTAACCACCCATGGATGAGAGAGCCTTTGTGGACATCCAGGTTTCCAGAGAAGTTCCAACACTCCATTATATATATATATATATATACATATATATATAGAGAGAGAGAGAGAGAGAGAGAGAGAGAGAGAGAGAGACAGTTGGGCTCTACACTCAGCACAGAGTTGGCTTGAGATTCTCTCCCTCTCCCTCTCCCCCTGCCCCTTCCCTCTGCTCGCATACTCTTTCTCTTTGACTTTACCTTGATATTACTCTTCCCCTAAGGTGTCATGGCTTAGGGCCAAGAAAGTTCCTCCTGGACCCATGATTTATCCCAGAGGAAAAGGGAGAGTGTGTGAATGAGCACCCAGCTTCTCCAGATGTGTGGGACACTGCCAAAGAGGCTCATTTCACTCTCAAGCCATCCAGAGTACTGAATCATGACTTACATGATGAGGAACTGGAAGAGGTGGGGGAGTAGCAGATCGAACTCTCGGAGGACATCAGAGAGATATGGATGCTAACTGTATCACTCATTCTATCAAAAAGCACTTCCATGAGCTGCTGGGAATATTTCACCTGCAGATCCCCCCAGATGGCCCATAGGTACCCATAGCGTTCCATATGCCTCAACCACACACACTCCCATCCCATGGCCAGCTCCCTGGGTATGCTCTCGGCAGCAGTATGAGTGAGCTTTGTAAAACAGCTAGTGAGCAAGAACAGAAAGCCAGCTGAATCTGCAGGCCAGAAGAGGCCACAAACTCAAGCCTTGACCCCATCTTTGGGAAAACAAAACAAAATAAAAACCCTCAGCCTTGTCCATTGCTGGTTCCAGAGAAGGCATATAAACTTAAGAATTCTGCCACAAGAGTGACCAAAAGCATGAAGCAGGTGTACCCACAGAAGTTCAAGATAGCCTCAGAATCTCAGCAGGGGTAACAGAAGGTATCTCTTTCCAAAGACAGTAAAGACTGGAGAAGGTAACTGGTACTTCAAATGTGAAGAAAGCAATGCAAGACTTCAAAGAACACACACATACACACACCCACAGAAGGTAGCATGATACCATCAAACAATGACAACCTTCTGGTAACTGAACACAAAGACTTCTGCACCTTAAGATAAGGTCTGCAGATAAAGATTTCAAAATAGCTTTTTAGGGAAACTCAATGAGCTACAAAAACACACAGAAAGACAATCCAATGAAATCAAGAAAATAATACAGGTAAAAAAAAATGAGAAGTTTAACAAAGAGGTAAAAAAGAACCAAATTTCAAAACTGAAGAACACAATGAATGAAATGAAAAATGCCATAGAAAGCATTGCTATCAGACTTGATCTAGCAGAAGAAAAAATCTGCAAGATTGAAGATAGAACTTTGAAATTATCCACTCACAGGAAAACAATTAAAAAAAATGAAAAGGAGTGAAGAAAGTCTACTTTATCTATGAAATATATCAAAAGGACCAATTTATGACTTATTGGAGTTCTGGAGAAAAGAGAAAGAAGGGGAAAAGAAAACTTATTTAAAGAAATAATGATCAAGAACTTCCCAAATCTGCAAAGAGATTTGGATATCCAAGTTCATGAAGCTTGTATGTGACCAAACAAAATCAACTAAAAGAAACCTTGTCCAAGACACATTATAATAAAACTGTGAACAAAAACAAAGAGAGAATCTTAAAAACAACAAGAGAAAAAGTTTATAACTTTCAAGGGAACCTCTGTGAGGCTATCAGCAGATTTCTCAGCAGAAATCTTACAGGCTGGAAAAGAGTATGATATAGTCAAAGGGCTGAAAGAAAAAAGACCTGCCAACCAAGAACACTTTACCTGGCAAAACTATCCTTCAGCAATGAAGGAAAGATAAAGACTTTCCCAGACAAACAAAAGTTGAGGGAATTCATTACCACTGGACTTGCCTTACAAGAAATGCTAGAGTTCTTCAAGCTGTAATGAAAGGAAGGTAACAAATAACATAAAAAACATATGAAAATATACAACACTCTGCTAGAGGTAAGTATATAGTCAAATTTAGGATACCCTCAAACTATACCGTATGGTATGAAGTGGTGGCATGTTCACCGTTTAACTTTAGTATAAAGTTTAAATGATAAAGTATTGAAAATAACTATAGCTACAATAATTTGTTAATAAATACACAATATAAAAAGAGATATATAGTGGCATTAAAAACATAAAGGGGGGAGTAAAAGGGCAGAGTTTTTGTATGCAATTGAAGTTAATTTGTTATCAACATAAAATAGACTATTATACTTATAAAATGTTTAATGTAAGCCTCATGGTTATTGCTAAATGGCAAAAACCTACAGTACAGTCACAAAAATAAAGAGAACAGAATCAAAGCATACCTCTACAGAAAATCATTTCACAAAGCATAGCGAGAGGAAGAAAGGAACAAGGGACAAAACAGCTACAAAATAATTAATAAAATAGCATTCATTGCAGGATACAAAATCAACATACAGAAATCAATTGTTTCTATATACTAACAATAAAACATCTGAAAAAATTAATTATTCCATCCACAATAACACTGAAACAATATGCTTAGGAGTAAATTTAACCAAGAAAGTAAAAGATCCATATGATAAAAATTGTAAGATTTTAATAAAAGAAATTGAAGAAAGTGCAAATAAATAAAAAAGATATTCCATGCTCATAATTGGAAAAATTAATGTTGTTAAAATGTCCTTACTACCCAAAGAAATCTACAGATTTAATATAATCCCTATCAAAATACCAATGGCATTTTTCACAGAACTATAACAAATAATCCTAAAATTTGACCTGGAATAACCAAAGCAATATAGAGAAAGAACAAAGCTATCATGCTCCCAGATTTCAAACAATACTACAAAACTATAGTTCAAAACAGTCTGGTATTGGCACAAAAACTGGCACATTGAACAAATAGTCCAGAAATAAATTCACACATATATGATAAATTAATCTACAGAAAAGGAGGCAAGAATATACAATGGGAAATGCAGTCTCTTAAGTGGCATTGGGAAAACTGGGCGGCCATGTGCAAAAGAATGAAACTGTACCACTATCTCACACACTATACAAATTTAGCTCAAGATGGATTAAAGACTTGATGTAAGACCTAAAACTATAAAACTCCTGAAAGAAAACATAAGTGGTAAGCAATTTATCATTGGTCTTAGTGACATTTTTTTTGGACTTGACTCCATCAGCAAGTGCAACAGAAGCAAAATTAAAGTATTGGGACTATACCAAACTAAAAGGCTTTTGTGCAGCAAAGGAAATGATCAGCAAAATGAAAAGGCAACCTACTGAATGGGAAAAAATATTTGCAAATGATATATCTGATAGGTAGCTAATATCCAAAATATATAGAGAACTGATACAACTCAAAAGCAAAAGCAAAAAACAGTCTTATAAAAAAAAAATGGGCAGAAGATCTGAAAAGAAGTTTTTCCAAAAAAGACATATAGATGCCCAAAAAACACACGAAAAGATGCTCAATATCATTAATCTTCAGGGAAATAACAAAACAAAACAAAAATCACAATAAAACATCACCTCACACCTGTCAGAATGGCTAAAATCTATAAGATAAAACATAAGTGTTGGCAAAAAAAGAATCCTTGTGCACTGTGAGTAGGAATGTAAATGGGTGCAGCCACTATGGAAAACAATCTGAAGGTTCCTCAAAAAATTAAAAACAGAACTACCATATGATCCAGCAATTCCATTTATGGGTATTCATTTGAAGAAAATGAAAACACTAACTTGAAAAATATATGCACCCCTATGTTCATTGCAGCATTATTTGTAATAGCCAAGATATGGAAGCAACCTAAGTGTCTAGCAATAGACGAATGGACAAAGATATGGTATGTATGTACAATGGAATATTAGACAGCCACAAAAAAGAACAAAATCTTGCCATTTGCAGCAATATGGATAGACCTTGAGGGTTTTCTACTAGGGGAAATAACTCAGAGAAAAACAAAATTATTTCACTCACATGTGAAATCTAAAAAACAACACACAAAACAAAGCCTGACTCCTAGAGAACAGACTAATGGTTGCCAGAGGAGAAGAGGGTGGGCGGTGGGAGGGAAATGGGTGAAAAGGTACAAACTCCTAGTTATAAAACAAATAAGTCATGGGGATGTATTGTAGATCGTGGGGAATGTAGTCAATAACATTGTGTTAACTTTGTATGGTGACAGCTGGTAACTAGATGCATTATGGTGATCATTTCACAATATATATAAATGTCAAATCACTGCGCTGTACACCTGAAACTAATATGATATTGTATTTCAACTACACTTCAATTTAAAAAAGCTATTTATACTGTTCTTGCCATATATTCATACATTTGGAATTATTGCAAACTAAAATGTTAGCATTTAAAAAAAGAGAATATGACTAAATATCTCTGAAGATAACACTCATAATATTGTATAGATGGCAGTTAAAATACCGGAAGGAGGACATGAACTGAAAAAAATCTCCAAACACAATTACTTTTCTTTTAAACTATTTATATAATATAATGATCTAGTTTTTAAATAGAATGTTACATTCTTACTATTTTTTATTGTATAGTTAATAATGTGGTTTTATACTACATAGATTATTTTGTATGTTTCAGATATTACATTGAAAAATTTTCTAAGATATGTCCCCCTACAGTACACACTGAATTATGTAAATATAAAAGTACAGAATCCCAAACAAAATTAATAAAGAGTATCCTCCAAAAAACCACAATTAATGATTTCAACTTTTTTTTTTTAAAGATTTTATTTATTTATTCGACAGAGATAGAGACAGCCAGCGAGAGAGGGTACACAAGCAGGGGGAGTGGGAGAGGAAGAAGCAGGCTCATAGCCAAAGAGCCTGATGTGGGGCTCGATCCCAGAACGCCGGGACCACGCCCTGAGCTGAAGGCAGATGCTTAACCGCTGTGCCACCCAGGCGCCCCATGATTTCAACTTTTAAAATCACTTTATGTTTCCCTAGCTTTCTTTGTGAATTGGTCATTTTGGATCTTTTATAAAATACAACTCCACCCAAAGGGAAGAGAAATATATTAGATGAAGGGTTTTTAATTACTATTTTAAAAAATAACTAATTATCAGTGACTTCCGAAAACGACAAAAGATTCAGCAAATAAATGGTATCAGTGTATAATAGTATGAAATTTAAGGACATGCACCAAAAAAACACATTTTAGTAACAAAAGAAAACCATTTTTAAGGCATTCGATATTTCCCAAAGAATCAAAATAGGATTCATCAAAAAAATACAACTTTGTTGAACTGACGCATACTTGTTTTATGATGTAGTATTGATTTTAATCACCAGAATATAAACATAAGAACAAGTCACTTTTCATACTGTTTGTCTCCAACACCGAGAACAATACCTGAGCAGATGGTCAAAATCAGCTTTGAATGGATAAATGAATCATATCTGGAGATGATGCACTATAATCTTTTAAATGTTTAGGATACCTAAATAGTGGTAAGTCAGCTCCAGCCACCAAAATATACTTTGCTATATTTCAAATCTCAATAAAAAATAATTTGGACAGTTTCCCTTTTTCATTTACAAAATTAACAGAGTTATGTAAGTGCAAAAGAATTCCACTTTTCATGGCCTCTATTCACTAGTCTTTAGCCCATATAGAAGCAGAAACCAGAAAGACCTAAATCTGATATGTTCATTCTTGTTATGGATCAGACGTAGCATGAGTGCCTTTGAGGAAAAGAAATTAAGTTGCAAGGTGCTGTAGTAGTGGATTGTGGGAAGAGTGGAGAAGGACAAAGAGGCAGGAGATTTTTAATCATAGGCTTTAATTTAAATCAGAAATTTCTGCTGAGAATTCCTTTGATAATTGCTTCTAATTTCTCTATCATTTGTCTTCTATGTTTTTAGCTATGTTCATTATGGGGAAGATTTTAAATTTAAAATAATTGTGCATACTGAATTCTCTATTGCCTCAATTTTCATTTCATTACATTCCTTTAATATTATAATGAACAATGTATTCTCATGCATCCAGTTATTAAGGAACATTTGACTAGTCAAATACAACTTTAGAAACCTTACATTCTATTATTTTGGTATTCTATTTTAATGCATTCTTATAGCTTTTATTGTTTTTATTATACCAGTTTTCAGATCTAATTAATTCTGCCAGCACAATAGCTTGTTAAAATGCTTTGAGACGGTAAACAGTGGAGATGTATGCTGTATATATATATATACACACAAACGGTTTGATTATTTTAAGTAAAGTGATTGGATGTTAATTGCTTAAAATGAGTAAATTCATTCAAAACAGTTAAATCTGCTGTGTGCACAAAAAACTGCAAGATCAAAATAAAAATATTGGGAGCTCCATATAATGTTACTCCCTCCTAATAATATTCAAAAACAAACAGTACATTTTATATTGTACCCAGAAGGATTGTCATCCAGTTTCTAGTTACAAGGAATCACACCTTATTTCTAGATCGTATATATATATACACTATATGTGTATATATACACTATATGTGTATATATACACACTATATGTATATATATAAATAAATATATAAATAAATATACATATAGTATATATAAATATATATACATATAGTATATATATACTTATATAGTATATATATACTATATTTATAAATATAGTATATATATATATTTTAAGATTTTATTGATTTATTAGAGAGAGAGAGCGCACACAAGCAGGGGAGCAGCAGGCAGAGGGAGAAGAGGGAAGCAGGCTCCCTGTTGAGCAAGGAGCCTGACGCGGGACTCAATCCCAGGACCCTGGGACATGACCTGAGCTGAAGGCAGATGTTTAACTGACTGAGCCCCCCAGGCACCCCGATCCAGATAGTATACTGATATTGGCTATCTAATGTATTAGGATGTGAGTTTAGTCTAAATGAAAACCCGCTTATACAAGTCAGGTGTCAGTATCTAGGCTGACTCATTAGATCTTCTGTTTAAAGTGACCAGATGTCTAGGTTCCTTTTTTCTTGTTTTTACCATCCATCATGCCTTGTACTTTCCCTTTAAAGCATAAAATGGAAGTTGCATACGTGACTTCCTCTCACATCCCAATGGAAGACATTTATCAATGACCCCACCTAGCTGCAAGGGAGGCTGCCAAGCAGTGTTTATTCTAAGCAACCATAGCCCAACTAAAACTTGAGAGAATAAGCAGGAATCTCTTCCATAAGAGGCAAATACAATGAAAGCTCACAAATTTGTAAAATTACTTGACATTTTTTTAAAAATGTAAAAGTTTATGGTTTTCAGTTATGTAATTCAGAATTTAGAGCCTCCCCATTAAGTGGTCATAACTGAATTTCAAAAAGGAAGCAATAATCAGGGAACATATTAATTTTTTTCAACATGATTTTGAATATTGCTTGAAGTAATACTAATCCAAATGGAGTCAAACTTTATTAGAAGGTGCCATCCACAAAAATGTATCACTAAAACATAATGATATGTTTCTGTTCTCTTACATTGCTTTCCTGTGTTGGACACTGATAATCACCCAGCATCCTTTCTTCCTCTCTCCTCTTTCCTAAATAATCCCAGTTTAATTCAAGTATTCACAGAAAAAGCCTCCCTCTCTCTCTCTCTCTCTCTCTCTCTCTCACACACACACACACACACACACACACACACACACACACACACCCCAAGAAAAGAACAAAAAACACAGCAGGTACTTCACAATCATAAGAAAACCAACCTGTGTGTAAAGCAGCTGTTGCAGGCAGCAGAGTGGAGAGGCGAACAGAACTTGGATCCTTGATGAGAAGATTGAGCTGCTGAATCAATCTACCTCGAGGCCATCCATCACAGGCAATACATTTTCTTATTTTTAAATTGGCTTAAGTCAATTTTTCAATCACTTGTTCACAAAGCATCCTAACTGATATGTATTTCTAAATAATGCTCTTCACTACTTACAAAAGCATTGAGCAATATGATTTCTAGAATAAACACAACTCTGAAAGACAAAATTCTAACCAAAACTTGTCACATTTTCATGGAACAATTTCATATATATTCTGAATAAGTGTGGATAGGACTAAAATGATACAACTTAAGTTTTAGATGATCAAATCAAAACATTGTAATTTTTCAAGGCATTGATTTCGATAAGAATTCACTGAAAGATGTATAATTTCTCATCTAACCATGCATCAGTGTGACCCTCTGAATTTCAACTGAGTACAGAAACACAGCCATTAAATCAAGGACAGATGCCTATTTGTCCAGCACTAAAAAACCAAGCATTTGCCTGCTAAGATATGTCTACCAATGTACTTTTTTTTAAGGCTTTTTTGTTTTCATGAGGTTTATCTTCCGCAAGAAGAATCCTGGAAGCTTATCTATTTTCACAGGCCGGAAGTGCTGAATTATTTAAATGGAACTTCAAATGTTCTCACTTTGCAGTAGGAATTGTCCTTAAGGGATGTTATAATAGTTAGATGCTATTGCAAACAAGCATTTATTTCCCTGACTGAAAGAAGAAACTATTGTATACTACCTGACTGGTTTTTTTTTTTTTCCTCAGCCTTCTTTCTTTTATGTGATTACTATTTGTGACTTATTTACAATTTATTACACTTTGTATCACGAGACACATCATTGTAATTGTCAGTCCTATTTAAGTTTTTGAAAGAGAGTGAAAGAGCTAGATGTTTTAGACCTCTGAATAAGAAGTGAAGTAATATTAACATGTGACTGAATGTTGGCTGCTTGAGTGAAACAGATGATCTGATGACTTCTAAAGGGAACACATTCTGGGCTGAGATAATGTTAACATAACTAACGAAGGCCTCCTGAAAGAATGAAAATAAAAATAGATGGGCTACTTATAACTTCACAGGGCACATAGTTTTCAGTTCACAGCAATTTACCACAAATTGGTTCCCTACCTGTTAAAAGCAAAAGATAAAAAGCATTGATATATTCTAGCACACATGCTAGCAAATCATATAACTGAATTACAGTCTCAGATTGAAACAAAGAAAAACTTAATATCACAGTTTCTTAGTTTTACAAAGGATAAAGAAATAGAAATTGTAGATGTGGATGAAGGAGAAAATTATACATTTGTTGGAAGACATGGAAAGGTGAATTTTTTCCTAAGTAAACTTGTGAATAAATAAGGACATAATACATTTCATATAATTTAGTAATGCTCTCAGAAATCATCACGACAAGATGCCAATATCGCAGTTGGTTAAGAGCATAAAACCAGAATACTGGGGTTTAAATCTTGGGCCTACCACAAACTGATTGTGTGCCTTTAAGCAAATTAATGAACATCTCTGGTCCTCAATTTCCTCACCAGCAAGATGGAGATAATGATAGTAATGGTAAGTAGTTTATAGTGTTTTTACAAGGATTAAAGAGTAAATACAGGTAATTATTTAGAGCAGCACATGTACTCAAAAAACATCAACTACTATTAGTAACTTCATACACAAGAAAATGTCAATTCATTCTGTAAACGTAAGAAATGTTAACTAAAAGCATACTTTAATGTTTTTCTATTTCAACTTTTAGTGGTCATACAAGTACATAATGATATGTGAGTCTATTTGATAGTCTTGTTGAGAGTAAAATGTAAACCTGCAGTCTGTTTTCTTCCCTATATAAATATTGGTTTCTTTCAATTTATGTTTTTTAAATAATGAATATACTGGTTATAGTCACAAAGTATAAACCCTCAAATACCTAAAAAGTCTTCTTTTAAATATATTAATTACATTTAACATATTCCAACCACTTATCTGGCACATTATCAAAGATAAAAAATAATAATATATTTCAACTAGTATATTCGGTATTTTATTTTCGCTTAGTTCAGATTTTTTATTTTTTATTTCTTTTTATTTTTTAAGTGGGGGCAGAAGGAGAGGGAGAGAGAGAATTTTACTCAGGCTCCACACCCAGCACAGAGCCAGACATGGGGCTCGATCTCACAACCCTGAGATCATGACCTGAGCCAAAATCAAGAGCCGGATGCTTAACCAGTCGAGCCACACAGGTGCCCCCAGATTGTTTTTAAATAACAACTATTTCTCTTTGACCTAAGTAAACAAAATTCATTTATTTTAATCACACTGCTCCCAAATCAATCTGCTTCCCAAATTATAAATATTGAGATATCCCGGTATTTCCATATAGCATGTGCTACTTTGCACTTGGAAGTCAAATATTGTTCATAATCATCAAATACTTATTACATACCAGCCAGATTCAAGGCATCTCTTGGGCTGCAGGTAAATAAGACAAAGAACTTTAGAACTGGAAGGACCCCAGAATGTGTTGGACAGCTCCCTCTTTTCATTGGTGAAGAAACTGTTGCCCGTAAAATGACTCAAAACAAGAGAGAAGCTAAAGGTCACTGGCTTTGGCCAGGCAGAATTCTCAGGTTCCTGTTCACTACATTCCACTGCTTAATATTTGCAGAGTCCCTGTTCTCTGGTTATGGCCAAGTAACTAGAAAACTTGCTTTTCTGTAGAACAGCAAATGGATTTGATTCTAAAGGCATTGTTATGGTCTTTTATAGAGTTATATTGAGACCTACAGAAGGTGCTATCTTCAATTCCACTACAGATACAGTGCTATTAATAGATCCAAAAAAAATGGTGATATCCATAGTCCTATCTAAAGTTTGTGATAGAATCATTATGTCATCCTGATTAAAGAAATTGCTCTCCTTTGGTCAATCTGCCCCAGCTATTATCTGAGAACATGTAATCAAAAAGTGCTGGATGACATGTTCTAACAAGAAAAAATGCAGTTGTGAGTTATTAGAAGATAGTGGTTGAAAAAAAAACAGTAAGAAAAAAACAAACTGCAATAAGATATTCTTGAATCCTGACATATTTCTTGGAAGACACAATTTTAATCAATCAGAATATTTGTATTATCTATCTTCATTTTACTTTACACACAGTGACAATTAGAGAAAAATCTTTTCTGAAGAGCAAAGAAGAGGGTTAAGCTTCCACCTAATGAATCTTATCCATGTCGAGACCAAACCCTAGAATTCTGTAGGAAATTTCACTTATTTTTCAATTGCTATTTTTAAGCTGAGCGTTCTGATTAATTGCCTTAATATTCAATTCTCTTTGTTAATATAAATTCAACCACAGAAAGGCCAGTAATTAAGGAGCACTTAAAATGGGGAGAATTTCCATACCTCCTGATTCCTATTTGACAAAAGAGTTTTTTGCTATTTCTTAAGACCCATTTGTATCACTGTAATTGGTGAAAATAACATGCACACTTACATACAAATTTGGCAGAATATGAATGTTTAAATAATTTTAAAATTCACAACTCCTTTGTTCCTCTCCTCTCTCTTCACCACACTAGGGAGTCAGTGTACCATCCCTTCCTTCCTGGAATATTTTTTAAAATTATGCCCTTTGGTTCAAGGAAAAATAGGTAATATCTTTGTTGGTAATGATTCAGATTCTAGTTTTAATGGTAATCAATGTCAAATGTAAAAAATAAATAAATAAAGGTAAAGTAGAGCTTAAGAGAGGATGTGGACTGGAGATTCCTCTAAATGTGAAATAAGAGAGCTCCGGAGATCCAGAGCAGTGAGGAAACTCACCCGTTACCCTGGAAAAATTCTTGAGAGGAAGACCATGAGACCCAAGAGAGGAATGGCTGTGTGGTTGGTCCATCTAAGAAGTTGTACCGAAGGCAGAAATCAGCCAACTGAGTTGATGATGATGGGTTGACCAATGTTCTGTGACCTAAGAAAAATATTTAAGCAGCAATAAGCTGATAGACCTGAAACAACCATTCTTAACAGTAATCAGTATTGATGGAGGATTAATGACTTCTAATTCTCCTCCTACCTCCAAACCATGGCACAATTCTTATTGAAGCTTGAGAAGGAAAAACTCTGTTTCACCATTCACTGGGTAGTCAGACTATGCTGCATAGAATATAATATGAATGCAGCCAAGCTTAAAAGGTAGATAAGTGACACCCAGGGAAGAGACTAGTGCAATATTCAGGGCTGCTTAAGCAGATAATACATACACCAGACCAAGTGGTACCATATTTACTTATAGCAAGAAAGGAGAGAAAGTGTATATAAGATTCAATCCCTTGTGGTGCACCACCCCTGGTCCAACAAATCCATTCCACAGGCATCACAGGGAGTGTGACTGCATGCACCCCAATTTTTGCTAAAGGACCCCAAACTCTCCTGTATTGGGTCTGAAATACAGAAAGTTAGAGGTGTGCCTGTGGGCCATTGAAACATTTTTTTTTTTATGTTCTTATGTATCATCTTTGTTTTTTTAAGATTATTTATTTATTTATTTATTTAACAGAGAGTAAGAGGGAGAGAGAGAGCACAAGTAGGGGCAGTGGCAAGCAGAGGGAGAAGCAGGCTCCCCATTGAGTGAGGAGCCTGATGGGGGACTCGATCCCAGGACCCTGGGGTCATGACCTGAGCCAAAGGCAGACACTTAACCGACTGAGCCACCCAGGTGCCTGTGTTTATTTTTTTTTTTTTTAAGATTTTATTTATTGTGAGAGAGAGCACACAAGCGAAGGAGTGAGTGAGGGAGAAGCAGACTCCTTGCTGAGCAGGGAGCCCAATGTGGGACTCGATCCCAGGACCCTGAGATCATGACCTGAGCCGAAGGCAGACACTTAAGATACTGAAGCACCCAAGCGCCCCTGAAACATGTCTTTAAACAGAATAAAGGAGTACACATTGAGTATGACACAGGCAAAGATATTCCCACCCAAGGTGATAGGCCTAGCAAGCCATTGTGGGCTCCCTATCTCTTGGTAAGGGAAGTATTCTAGGCCCAAGGCCCATTCTTAGGCAGCCAAGCTGGGATTGAAAGACTGCATGCAGAAGACTGTCTTTCCTAACAGGTTTCAAGAAGCATAGCTAGATCATGACATCATCAATTTAATTGTTTTTATTTTATTTTATTTATTTATTTGACAGAGAGAGAGAGAGCACAAGCAGGGGGAGTGGTAGGCAGAGGGAGAGGGAGAAGCAGGCTCCGCCGCTGAGCAGGGAGCCCACCGTGGGGCTGGATCCCAGGACCCTGGGATCATGACCTGAGCTAAAGACAGACACTTAACCAACTGAGCCACCCAGGTGACCCAATTTAACTGCTTTTTAAATAAATTAATTAAATGCAGAAATTAAAACCTCCTCAACACACATTCAGAGACAGCTGACAACAGCAACAAAATGGTTGTCTCCTCCATCTCCTGCGTCTGCTCTTACTCCTTTTTCTCTATAACCCCTGTTTCCCCAGTTAGAATTTAAAAAGCCATCCTAGTCTCCTAGGCTTCATCAACCTGCTATCCAGTTTTTGCTCACGTCCATGGCTGACCTCCAGTGAAACACGATGACCATCTCCCTGTATCTAACCTCTCTCACCATCCTTAACATCCTCACTACTTCTCATTACTTCCAGTCACTTCCTCTCACTAAATTCTCACTACTTCTTAACATCGTGCAGTCTGCTTCAGTGGATAAGTGAGAGTGAAAACCAGTAACTCAAAAGCGACAGGGTTTCCCCTCTCTCTGAGAGTAGAGCGCTCCTATGAAAGCGTTCATTAGCTGAAACAGCATAAACAAGCAACCACCATAGCGTAAAAGTGAAAATTCTCTTCGCCTTTCTTTTGGGTTAGTGAAAGCAGGTAAGAATGCAGGTCTTTTGCAGAAGTGAACCTTAGGAAAGCAAGGGAAACCTGTATTTGTGTTTGTGCAAAAAAGTGATGGATTATGTATGCCCACATATTCTAATAATGTTTTACTTAATATCAGTGACTGTTTTAGACTATCTCTTCTTATTTTTACTTCTTGTTCATCCCATTCTAATCTACTGACTTTCCAATCGTACCCACCCCCACACAGAGCTTTGTACCTACACAAACATGCATCCCATGGACACGCAGAGTCAGTTCACCCACTTTGAGTGATTTACAATGTCTATTTTTATAAAGAAAAAAACTGAAGACTGATTATAAATAATAATAGTACCTTTAAATACATGATATAGGTTCACAATTTTCACATATTCGTACAGCTTGCCAGCACAGATTGCTTAGTTGACTAATTTCAGAAAATAAATGGTTAAACTGCTGGTAGTTTAAAAATAGTTGTTTGCTATTTTATTGTAGGCTGTAATAACTATTTGGAGAGACGACTCATGCTGGTGGAGGTTACTGGTTATCAATAATTAATCCCCTTTGGGCTCTGAGGGATTAACCACTTCTTAACTTCCTCCTCATCATTTATCTTGAACTCTTTTGCTCTAAATTTCCTTCACACAAGCACATAGACAAGTCCTCTTTCTATCACAGGCAATATTAATCATACAAGAACAGAAAATCTTCTCATTAAATCCCTGAAGCTCATTAGGGAAGTTTAAGTTATTCTAACACTTCCCTGATATTGTTGTATCCATGCAGTGAAGAGTGCTGACTTTCCTGCCAGTTAATTGTCTTATATGAACTGACCTAAAGACCAAAGTGCATTTTCTATGCTGAGTAGAGATGGAGTTGTAGCTGTTTTTACTAAAGCAACTAATTAAAAAGTTTTCTGCCAAAACACTATTCTTCCTTCAGTGTGATTACATTAGCAATGCAATGTAAGCTTGTTTATATGCTTTATTTTATACAACTGAGGCATTTCTGGAAAGTCAAGGATATTTGGAACCCATCTGATGTGCAGAGATTTCAGGCTAAAGGAAACCTATGCAAAATAATTTGTTAAATGAAACATTCTAAGGTATACGGCTATCCTCTAATGGATAAATTTTCTTATAAAGTCATTGTGGGAACACAAAAATAATATTCTATTAAGCTGAAAGAGCATTGGCAAGACAAAGACTGCAAAGTAAAAAAGGAAAGGAAAAAGCAAAGAGTCAAAAAAATACAACAGACAGATCTGGCAATGTCTGAATGTGGGCAGTGAAAGGAGAAAGTCTCACCTTCAGAAAGCAAGCCCACCTAAGACTGATTGTCAGGGAATTTCAGAAATCATCTAAAGCAATAGTGAACAATTAGGGAAGCTTTTTAAGAAAGAGAAAAAAAGACTCTGATGTAGTGTACCCAAGTGGAAAGTATACATACAAAAGATTTCCTCTCTGAGTCAGTGCAGTAGAAAAGGCATTCATGAAATTAACTAAAGTGAGTATCAGTTTTAAAGTTCTAAGTCTTTCAAACTGAAGAGTAAATAGCATGACAAATGTGAACTTTTTTAAGTTACAGGGCAACCACTGGATTAAACAAGCTTAACAAGTATAATTTTCCCACAAGTTTACTTTTTAAGTATGGTATATGGTAAATCTTCAACAGAAGGAGTATTTTCCAAATTTAAGCCACAGAAATTTTTCCTGCAATTTTTTCCAGGGATTAAAGATTAGAGAACCATAAATTATCATAAAGTTATACTAAAATCCAAATAAAAATTATATTAAAAATGACATTAGGAGACAGGAGATACTTAAGTCTAAGCAGTTGATTAAATTTGATTTAAAATATCAAGATTTCAAGTATTCATATGGGACTGGACACATGGCCAGTGTAGGATAATGTCTGGTTTTGACAAAGCTGTGAAGAGGAGAATAAAGGCGTGTGGCAACTAGAAAAAATAATGGGCTTTACTACTGCTAACAGTACCAAAGCATTAAGGAATATATAGACAGTGTCTTCCTCCTGACTGGTCTTTGGAGTGCTCTTAGAGCTGCCAATGGCAAGATGTCTTCAGGAAATGTCAAAATTGGGCATCCTGCCCCCAACTTCAAAGCCATGGTTGTTATGCCAGATGGCCAGTTCAAAGACATCAGTCTATCTAACTACAAAGGAAAATACATCATATTCTTCTTTTACCCTCTTCACTCCACCTTTGTGTGCCGCACAGAGATCATTGTTTTCAATGACAAGGCAGAAGAGTTTAAGAAACTCAACTGCCAAGTGATTGGTGTTTCTGTGGATTCTCATTTCTATTGCCTGGCGTAGACCAACGCACCCAAGAAACAAGGAGGACTGGGACCCACGAACATGCCCTTGGTATCAGACTCCAAACGTACCATCACTCAGGACTATGGAGTCTTAGAGGCTGATGGAGACATCTTGTTCAGAGACCTCTTTACCATTGATGATAAAGGTATCCTTCAGCAGATCACTGTGAATGTCCTCTTGGTGGGCCAGTCTGTGGATGAGACTCTTAGACTTCCAGTTAACTGACAAGCATGGGGAAGTGTGCCCAGCTGGCTGGAAACCTGGCAGTGGTACCATCAAGCCTGATATCCAGAAGAGCAAAGAATATTTCTCCAAGAAGAAGTGAGCACTGGCCCATTTTAGGGCCAGGCTGCAGAGGGCAGCCATGAAGACAGAAGCTCGTTTGTACTATTGTGGTCATGCTTAAAACACACAACTCTAGACTCAGTGCAGATGTGGTATAGGACAGGACAGGCCTTTCCTGCAGGGCTTGGGGAGGCCAGCTTTCTTCCTCCAAGGAGAATGGCCTGAGCTGTGCTATGGGACAGGTCAACTGATATATACAGTAGTGGGGCATCACTTTTGATCTTTTGTTGTTTCTATTAAACTTGAACAGAAGGGAAAAAAAGAAAATATAGACAGATGAATTCTATATGGCTAATTGTCATCCTCCAGATTAAGATGTGGATGAATGCATGTAGTCCAAACCTCTATAGGCTTGAGCATGAAAAACAAAAGATAGAAAAGGTCTAACTCTTGCTAAACTATTGTAGTTTCCTTAACACATCCCAAATATCACATACCTTATAAAATGTTCTTTACTATTTATATACATATGTGCTTCATACAACATAAAAATTCCTGTATCATAGTACATAAGCCAGGTTTAAAAAGCCTCAAATTTTTCAATCACCATCTACGTACAGGATCCTTTTTCAACAAACACATAACCAATATGAATTGTGGTCTTAGGCCAGATTTTTTACTTAAAACTCAGATTTTGACTTAAGCACATGAGTGGATAGTAAACACGGGAAAGTTAAGGGGAAAGGATGAGGAGTTGAGGAGTTCAGTTTTGCCATATACATTTAGGTGAAGATTTTCAGTAAGCAACTGAACATACACATCTGAAGTTCAAAAATAAGTTGGCTGAAGATGAAGATTCGGGCTTCATTAACAAATGACAGACACTGAAGCCAGCGACGTAGTAAATATCATTCAGGTGGGCTGTTCAGATGGACAATATACAGTAATCTGAGAAAAATTCTAGGGGGGAATAAACACCTTAAAGGAAAAAACTCATTATTAAATCCTTAGCCATCAAAAAGCAAGAATTCCTTACAGAATGTTCATTTAACAAAGGCTACTCTTTTTTTTTTAAAGATTTTTTTTTTTAATTCATTCGACAGAGATAGAGACAGCCAGCTAGAGAGGGAACACAGGCAGGGGGAGTGGGAGAGGAAGAAGCAGGCTCATAGCAGAGGAGCCTGATGTGGGGCTTGATCCCATAACGCCAGGATCACGCCCTGAGCCGAAGGCAGACGCTTAACCGCTGTGCCACCCAGGCGCCCCTAACAAAGGCTACTCTATATGAAAGTGCATCATATCATTGCCTTTCATTTTCAGTTTATTTTCTCAGTCCTTGAAAATCACACACACACACACACACGCATGCAGAGTTCATAATTGTGCTTATGGTACAATAATACCATAATGGCAAAAAAATGTTTGTGAAATATTTACTATGTGCCAGGCAATGTGCTAAGTGTTTTACATACATTGGATCATTTAATCTTCATAACAGCATGTTCTAGCTATTTGTTGTCATTAATAAACCAGATCAAAACTTGGTGTTTTACAAACTGAAGACTTCAGAGGGGAGGGGGTGGGGAAATGGGATAGACTGGTGATAGGTAGTAAGGAGGGCACGTATTGCATGGTGCACTGGGTGTTATACGCAACTAATGAAGCATCGAACTTTACATCGGAATCCGGGGATGTACTGTATGGTGATTAACATAATATAATAAAAAAATCATTAAAAAAAAAACTTGGTGTTTTAAAACAACAGCCACTTCTATTTCATGATTAATGAAATCAGGTTAAAGAATCAGATAGGGTTAGAATTGGTGATACTTACACTCTACATGGAGTCGGCTGAGGTCACTATAGGGTATTAGTTGGTAGATGGGCTGTTCTGAAGAGTCCCAGAGGCTTAACACACATGTCAGGTGCCTTGGCTGGAAAGCTAAGTTCAGCTGGCACATGGTGTCTCCAGTGTGGCTGTCTAAGAGTAGTCGAATTTCTGATAGGATTGGCTAAGGACGCTGAGAGACAGTTTTCCAAGAGCAAGAATTCAAAAAGGGTTGACCAAAAGTTGCAGAGCATTAGATCTAGTCTCAAAAGTCCCAGAACTCCATTGCAGTTTGTTCATTAAAAGCATCACCAAGGCCACCTCAGACTCAAAGAGATGAAAATTGCACTTCACCTCTCACAGGAAGGGGTAGCAAAGTATTTATAGCCATCTTTAACCTGTCACAGTGCCCTGTACAATAAATATGAGTACCATTCCCTTTTATAGATGAGAAAACTGAGTCCTCTGTGGTTAATAAATTGCCACAATTCCCCTGCGTGGTATGTAGCTAAACCAGTAATTTAAAAATGGCAGTCCTAACTCCAGTGCCTTAGCCCTTAACTGCTGTGCTAGAAATGGCTGATTACGTATCATATTTGAGGAGCTATTTTGGTTGTCAGTCAGTAGATCTAACATAAATAGTGAAACTAGGGACGCCTGGATGGCTCAGTGGGTTAAGTGTCTGCCTTCAGCTCAGGTCATGATCCCAGGGTTCTGGGATCGAACCCCGCGTCGGACTCCCTGCTCAGCGGAGAGCCGCTTCTCCCTCTCCCTCTGCCCTTGCTCATGTGCTCTCTCTCACTCACTCAACTAAATAAATAAATAAAATCTTTTAAAAAAATAGTGAAACTATAAAATCTTTGGTAATTTGAAAGGTGCAAAGTAAATTTCAAAATATTTTTGTGTACAGAGCATTCACATATTTAGCAGAGATACAAGATGGACCAACATATAGACCTTAAAAAGTTTATATTTTAGTGGAGAGAATAAGGATAACAACCTTACTATATAATTGTTAATACATATTGTGAAGCAATTGCTGTAGAATAGCTATGGCCATTCAGAAGTGGAAAATAGTATGATTTGCACTGATCCTTTATATAGAATATGCCGTCTGCCATGACTAACCTTCCAATTCACCACACAGCTGCATGACCACCTTTCAAGTTTCAACCTCACATATCACATTCTTCTGAAGGCAATCTTCAATCTCCAAACTCTGTGCATGCTCTCTGCCCTTTGTACCTCTCTTATATATTGTTTACATTTATCTCAGGATACTCACCTTAGCACACTTAATATTATAATTATATCCACCCTTGTCTCATCTCTCCTAAGTTAACCAGACCATTTTACTCATCTCTGGCTTTTCTTTAGCACATAGCATTAAGAAATGAATCAATAATTACTTATGAATTAATGCTTAATTTGAATCTATTAAGGAAGTACCAAATATCCATTTAATACTTACTTATTGCTTACTATATGCCAGAAACTAGGTACAGAAATGTTAATAAAACATGGCCCATCACTCTACAGGAGTTGACAATGTAGTTATCTGTTAGATCTAAATCTAAAACTTAAGAGTATATATCTATGAGGTCCAACTCGTCGAGTATGGCATTCAAAGCCTTTGATTCTTTGCTTAGTTTTTGCCAGGGTTCTGTCTATTTCTGACAGTGGGGTGTTGAGGTCCCCTACTATTAATGTATTTTTATCTATATGTCTCTTTAATCTGGTGAAGAGTTGGCTTGTGTATCTTGCTGCTCCCCTGGTGGGGGCATATATATTTATAATTGTCATATCCACTTGTTGGATACATGCTTTAAGAATAATATAGTGCCCTTCTGTGTCTCTAACTATAGTCTTTAGTTTAAAATCCAATCTATCTGATATGAGAATTGCTACTCCAGCTTTCTTTTGAGGTCCATTTCCGTGAAAGATGGTACTCCATCCCTTTACTTTCAGTCTGAATGTTTCTTTGGGTTCAAAATGAGTCTCTTGTAGACAGCAAATGGATGGGTCATTTCTTTTTATCCAATCTGCAACCCTGTGGCGTTTTATGGGAGAGTTTAAGCCATTTAGATTGATAGAGATTATTGACAGATATGATTTTAATGATGCCATTTCTCTTTAAAGTCTTTGTATCGGTTGTGACTTGCTGCTCTGTATCACTCTTGGGGCCTTTTTACCTTTATAGAGCCCCCCTTAATATCTCCTGTAGGGCTGGTTTCGTGGTTACGAAATTGGTTAATGATTGGCGATTTTGGAACGTCTTTATTTCTCCATCAATTCTGAATGACAGCTNCTGACTGGCGATTCTGGAAGGTCTTTATTTCTCCATCCATTCAGAATGATCAGCCTTGCTGGATAAAGGATCCTTGGCTGCATGTTTTTCTCTGAAAGAGCTTTAAAAATGCCCCCCCCAGCCTTTCTCTCATTCCAGGTCTCTGTAGACAGGTCTGACGTAATCCTGATACCTTTGCCTTGGTACGTGAGAAATTTCTTTGCCCTGGCCGCTTTCAATACTGTATCCTTGGATCTAATATTTGCGAATTGCACTATGACATGCCGTGGCGTAGGTTTGTCCTGGTTGAGCTTGGATGGGGTCCTCTCTGCCTCTTGGACACGAATGCTTGTTTCCCTTGCTAGATTAGGGAAGTTTTCAGCTACAATTTGTTCAAATATCTCTTCTAGACCTCTGTTTTTCTCCACCCCCTCAGGGATGCCGATNCAAGCCTTTCTCTCATTCCAGGTCTCTGTAGACAGGTCTGACGTAATCCTGATACCTTTGCCTTGGTACGTGAGAAATTTCTTTGCCCTGGCCGCTTTCAATACTGTATCCTTGGATCTAATATTTGCGAATTGCACTATGACATGCCGTGGCGTAGGTTTGTCCTGGTTGAGCTTGGATGGGGTCCTCTCTGCCTCTTGGACACGAATGCTTGTTTCCCTTGCTAGATTAGGGAAGTTTTCAGCTACAATTTGTTCAAATATCTCTTCTAGACCTCTGTTTTTCTCCACCCCTTCAGGGATGCCGATGATTCTGACATTGGATCGTTTCATAGAGTCAGTAATCTCCCGTAATCTACATTCGTGGGCGTGGATTTTTTTAAGACTAGCTTCTATTTTTGTTTTTTCTTCTACTAACCCATCCTCCAATTCGCTAATACGTTCCTCTGCCTCATTTACCCTGGCGGTCAGAGCCTCTAGTTTTGACTGCATTTGGCTCATAGAATTTTTAATTTCTGTCAGATTCGCTCTCATTTCTGCCCTTAGGGATTCTATATTCTCAGCAACGCTTTCTCTGATGCTTTTTTCAAGTTTACTCATCATCTTGACCATTGTTGCTCTGAATTCCATTTCTGATAATTGGGATACATCCATATGTATTAATTCTGTGGCCGAGGCCAATTCTGTGGCAGAGGCCACAGACTCATTATCTTTTCTTTGCTGGGGGGGACTTCTCCTTCTCGTCATTCTGATGAAGAGAGATTGCAGGGTTGTCCAGAGCCCAAGTGTTGACTGGGACCCAGGCCGTGCGCCCTTGTTTTATAGAGATCTTAGGGATGTGGGCTTCTTCCTTAAAGAGTTTATTTATTTATTTGAGAGAGAGAGAGACAGTCAGCAAGAAAGGGAACCCAAGCAGAGGAGTGGGAGAGGAAGAAGCAGGTTCCCGGTGGAGAAGCCCGATGAAGGACTCCTTACGGAGCTCCGGGATCACGCCCTGAGCCGAAGACAGGCGCTTAATGACTGCGCCACTCAGGCGCCCCAGGATGTAGGCTTCTTGATTTTTCAGCCTGCCTTCTGGGGGAGGGGCCTGCCGCGCCAATACTCAGGCAACCCTGTTTGGGTAGAGTCTCCGCGTCCCCTGCAAGAGGGGATGGGGATGGGCACGCTGTGAGCCAGTGTTTACAGGCTTTTGTTCTCTGGCGGCTTTCCCTGGCAGTCTGCTGTGCCTCTTCTGAGAGTCAGAGCAGCAGCAGCCGAATCTCAGCCTCTATCTCAGAACAGAGGGATCGTGGCCCATTCTCCACTGATGTTCTGGCCACTTTAACTCTGTTTCTGTTGTTGCTGCTCAACCCTGCAGCGTCCCAGGATGTGCGCCCCACACCCGGCGTCCCAGCCCTCACTTCCAGGGCCGGCGCAACTCTGTCCTTTGTGTTTCTAATGCCGCCAGCCACCAGCCATCCCCGCGCACTCCCGGAGCTCCCGGTCTCAGTCTGGATCCAGTGAACACACTGGAGTTCCGGAGTTCCATGAGAAGTCTGGTGGCGCATGCTCCCCGCTCACGGTCTCAGTCTGCTTTCTCGCGGGTGCCATCCGCAAGTCCGCTGCTCCCCTGTGCAGGTGGCTACCGCTTCCCGGCACCCGAACGCGGTGGCTCCCTCCCCCTTCTGTTTATCTTCCGATACCTGTGCGCGGTTTCAGGGCTCCCCACTTCCTACCTCAATATTCAGCACTGGAGATGTTCATTTGTAGAGATCCAGATGTATCTTCCTGCATCTCAGGCTGATTCCGTGGATGTTCAGGCTGGTCTGGTACCTATCCAGCTTGACTCAGGGGACCCGATGAAAAAGGGGTCCCCTACTCCTCCGCCATCTTAACTCCTCATCATCAAAAGTTTTAGCATGATTAATGAAAATTAAATCTTGGTAGGTATTGTCAATTCATTATGATTTTGTCCATAAGACTGTTTTGTTTTTCTTTTCTCATTAAATTACCAATAATAATTCTCTAACTTAAAAAATGAGGACTAAAAATTCAGGGAATGTTGCATGCCTTTTGCACATAATAAATTCTTTTAGTGGGCATGATCAGCTCTAATTTATCCTCTATAAATCAGTTAGAACTCAAAGTGACCCTCTGTGAAGAACAATTCCACAAATTAAGCTCATCTTTCAAGCAAAAAATCTTTTTGTGGCCATTTCCCTAATCAGTGCACCTGCCCACAACTACTTCAAGCATCCCGCTTGCTCATATCAAAGTGAAACCTCAAGACACTCAAGAAAAAATTCAGCCAAAATAAAGTATAAAATGATTATAAGTTTTAAAGAGTTAATTTCCCAGAGATAGTTGAGTTTTAGCAAGGCAAACCCTTCAACAAACCCTCTAATGGAGAATTTAAGCATAAACTAGTAAGCGGAGATGATAATGGGTAATGAGGGGTTTCTTGGGTCTGTTGGAGTCTTATTACACACAAAAATTCATGTCCCATCAAAACTTAAATTTGATCACACTATAAAGCTAGAGAATAATCATTACCTTGCACAAATGGACACCATTCTCTTTTCTTTCTAACTATAAGGTATCTAATATTCTATCTCAGTTGAAGAATGAGTTATTAACCATAAAGAATGCCTTATGTTTTATTTCTCTGGGAAACCTCCCATTAAAAGTTACCTGTACTCTAGATTATTTTAAAAGAGCACACATTAGAAGGTATCTACTAAGCAATGCTTAAATTGTGCACTGATTCAGGAAGAAAGGAGATTAAAATGTGTTTTGATCTACTAAGAACTTATTTTTCATTGCAGAGTTAATAGTAGAAGCTAGCTTTTTTCCCTCAATAAAAAGAACTAGAAACAGATTCACAAGACATAGGTAAATCACAATTTTTAATATTGCTTCCTATTCTTCTGAGATCAAATAAGTTTTTAAAAAAAAGAGCAGAGAGGATCCTATTTAAAGAGAGATTATAATTTCTCACCATTATAGTCAGGATGTAATAATACACACAGTGTGCAGAAAAATAAAGGTGGTATTATTGCTCCAGTTCAAGGGTCCATACAGAAACTATATCAATTCTTACCCTTTCAGGAAAAAAAAAAAAAACCAATACCTGCATATAATCAGGAAACCTTACCATCAAAACCAGAAATAGTACACACCATAAGGCAAAGACTGTTAGTTGTCTCCCAAAATCTATTTTCCTCTTATACCTAGACCCAAAACTAAACAGAATTTCCCAGCCTCCTTTGTACAATGAAGTCCTATGACTCTTCTCTTCCATAGAGTACAGTGTGATATATGCCTCTCATGGACCTAAGTCTTGGGACCATGACCATATATCCATCATGTTGTCATTCCCCTTATCACCATCTGGGATTTACAAAGACCATTCCTCTACCATGCAGAGGATGACAGCTCTAAGGGGTGATAGGGCAACCTCTGGAAAAAAAACCTGGATCTCTGAATAACCTCCTAGAATAGAGCTAAACCACTCAGGTTGAACTGTTATGTAAAGGAGAAATCAACTTCTATCTTATTTAACTTACTGAATCATCCTTCTCTTTGCTATAACATCCTACTCTAATCTTAACTTATAGAGACCAATATTTCCTATTCACGGAAGCTATCCAAGAAATACTAACATGAGTACTTTTCTTCATTATTTTTTAAGTAATTTTTATGCCTAACATGGGGCTCGAACTCATGACCCCAAGATCGAGTCACATGCTCTACTGACTGAGCCCGCCAGGTGTCCCGATTATCCTTGATCAATATAAGCCTGACTCTAATTGAGAGTGGCAAAGCATTAATATCTAAGTACAAGCTAAAAGCCAACCCCACCAACATAATCTAAATATAGTAATAACACCTAAATTCAGCTGTGTATAGTCAAGTTTCATGATTTGACTTTATATAAAAACTTTAAACTTCTGCATTGCTTTAGGGCACAGTCTGGAGGCCAAAAAAAGTAAAGACGTATTATAAGGTGACATTTGGTTTTTTTAAAAAAACAGTTAAATAAGTTTCAGCAAGCAGATATTAATAATCAGTTTAGGTTTCTGTTTTATTTTAGGGTTTGTTTGATATATAGGTAAATTATTTCCAAACTAATTTATTATAGTTTAGAAGTTTCTGAAGAGATCACTTCCCAACTTCCCAAAGTATGCCTTTCTTACTCAAAAAAGCCTAGATTTCTTTTAATAGAGTAAAATGTCTAATAAAGGGAAGGTAAGATTTGAGATAATCTTCTGAGGAGCAGGAAAAACAAACTGAACTTACATCCAGTTCTAAGTGATTGATTTTAGATGTTCTTCTAAAAATAGTTTTTACTGAGGTGTCTGGCTGGCTCGGTTGGTGGAGTGAGCAACTCTTAATCTTGGAGTTGTAAGTTTGAGCCCCATGTTGTGTGCAAATCTCACTTAAAAATAAAATCCTTAAAAATATAAAAACAAATAAAAATAAAAGAACAAAATAGTTCTTGCTGAAAGATAGGGTACATGAAAAGTAGAAAGGAAAGAGGTATTTCTTAGGATGGAAAGATATAACTCACCTACTTTTCAAGTCCGTCTAGAATTAATTGACTCTACTGCAAATAAAACTAGTAAAAAGAAAAGAAATCAACAGATAAACTGAATAGCCAGCCATAGACGGGAGGGACACAGCCCTGTTAACAGGACATGTGTGATTATATCTACAGGTAGGAATCAGTATTATGTGGAAGCAGTTAACTACCTACTATATTTTTTCTAGGATTCATATGAGGAAATCAGTCTCCCTGAAATTCACCCCACTTTCTCATTGATAAAAGAAATCATGTTGTTAAATTGACAATAATCTAGGGTACTTAATATCTCTAAGCCAGCTTCCTCATCTGTAAAATAACAAAAATAACGCCTACATTATAAACTCATTTTTAGGTTAAAGAAAATTATATATGTGGAATGCCAACACAATTCCTACCATTCAGCAGGAATTCAATAATTTTTTGTTTTTTGTTTTCACTCTTTCATTATTATATAGAATCTAATTTCTTCAGGTACTTTCTCTGCTTAAGCCAAATACCAGAATCCGGGGGAAGGTCTTATACGATTACTATGAATATACTAACCTTGCTTTGCCAACTTTTCATTATAATAACAGCTAACATTTGAAGAATGTTTACAATTTTATGCCACAATTTTTAAAAGGTTTTACAGATACAGAAACTGAAATTCAGATAGGTTAAGAAACTTCCAAAATTACACAACCAGTAATTTGAAAAGCTGCCATTTTCACTTAGGGATTTAACCTCTGGAGCCCATACCTTTAATCACTATGTTGTACTGCCCCTCAATTTTGTTTTCATATCTACCTGGATATAAAATTGCATAGTCCCATTTTTATATTTACTGTCGAACAGTTCTTGAAAACACCCACTCTGACCTACTCTTTATAAACCCTATAAACACCCTCTTTTCATAATTTTCCTTTCATTGTATTATTGGCTTTAATATGTTTTACAAATATTGCCTCAGTTAATCTGAGTCAACTTTCTTATGATAAGTATAATAAAAAAGAGATTTAGAAATTATTAAGCATTTGAGCAGAAGGGAGTTTTTTAAAAAGTTGACTCTTGGGGATCCTGGTGACTCAGTCAGTTAAGCTTTGACTCTTGATTTCGTCTCAGGTCATGATCCCCCGGATCATATGGGGAGTCTGCTTGTCTCCCTCTCCCTCTGCCCCTCCCCCTGCTCTCTCTCTCTCTCTCCCAAAAAAATAAATAAATCATTTTTTAAAATGTTGACTCTTGCTTCTAGATTGTACATGACTCTTAATCATTTAGAACACACCAAATGGTGAGCGTTTACATCTCTTAGTTGCTCTACTGAACCCATTATCTTCTAAAATTAATTATTTAAATTACGCTTTTTCACAGTGATCTCCAAATCTCCTGAATTCAAGTCAGTGTTTTTTTCTGCTATGAAATCTTTCTTCTAATTTTGCAGAACTGTACATCATCCAGGAAAATATTGTCTTAACAGTGGCATCCCTTATTGCATAGCAAATTAAACAAAAGTAGAAACAGACTAGACTTTAATTATAAGCTACGACATATATCGTATTTTATTTTAGCATTTCAAAGATTATCAATCCATTATTTTCTCACTTCCACTGTTTTGTTTTGTTTTTAGGGAAAATAGCTGATAATCTTATCTTGCCTTTATTAGCTCCTTGAAAGGTAATATGTCTTTTTTTTCCTAGCTGCCTTTAAGATTTCATTTTTATCTGTGGTTCTCAGAAGTTTTATCACCATTTGCTTAGGTATGTTTTTTGTTTTGTTTAATATTGCATTTATCCTATTTGGATTCTTAGCACTCCTTACCTTGATATTTTTAATCAATGTTGGCAATTTCTTCTATACCATCTCTTTATTTCTTCTTCCTCATCTTCACTCTGATCTTTCTCCTTTAGGTCAGATCCTCAGCAATATGAACTCCTTCAAAAGCCTTCGAACTTTCCTCCCTGCCCCTAGTCCGTAAATATATCTCCCTCACATAATTATACTACTTTCACAATTAAAACACTCAGTGCCTAGGGGCGCCTGGGTGGCACAGCGGTTAAGCGTCTGCCTTCGGCTCAGGGCGTGATCCCGGCGTTATGGGATCGAGCCCCACATCAGGCTCCTCTGCTATGAGCCTGCTTCTTCCTCTCCCACTCCCCCTGCTTGTGTTCCCTCTCTCGCTGGCTGTCTCTATCTCTGTCGAATAAATAAAAATAAAATCTTTAAAAAAAAAAAACACTCAGTGCCTGTAAGATAAAGTCTAAAGTTCCCAGTAAATGTATCTCTAAGGCCCTCATGATATATAATGCCTAGCACTAATGGAGAAATAACAGACCAATTCCTCGGAGTTTGAAAGGTATGAGCACTTAAAGTACGAAATGGCAGGCTGAATTATTGTAATTAAAACCCCCTCCTAGAGAAGATCATAAAAGCTTCGAAGATTGAAAACAGGTTTAATCTAAAAAAGAGTGAGAATAGGTTGATTTAGACTTACCACCAGCACTGAATGCTAAGAAAACAGATCAATGTCTTGTACTTTACAGAGAAAAATTTTTGCCTCTAGAATAAGGTACCCAGTCCAATCTCTCCCCCTTTCTCTGTCCCCCCAATTCTCCCTCTCTCTCTCTCTCTCCCACACACAGAGTTAGAGCAGAATAAAGACTTTTGCCTATATGATACGTACTTACCATGTACTTTTCTTAGTTACTTTATGATGCTGACTAGAAAAATAAAGGACAAAAAGAGAGAGAGAAAGAGGAAGAGAAGAGATGGGATTTAGAAACTGTGGATTCCACCCAGGAAAGCTCTAGAGGACATGACTGGAGAGAGGCTGTACCTCAGTCCTAGAAAGCAATTGATTCAGACAAGAGTGGGATAATCTATGGTTCAGGAGGAAGGCATTTGGGAAAAGATCTATTTAAAAAATATGGGGAGGGTGGGGGAATGGGATAGACTGGTGATGGGTAGTAAGGAGGGCACGTATTGCATGGTGCAGGGGGTGTTATACACAACTAATGAATCATCGAACCTTACATCAAAAACCAGGAATGTACTGTATGGTGACTAACATAATATAATAAAAAAAAATTTAAAAAAAAGATATGGGGAGAATATGTGAAAATGCATATTACCTTTTTTAAACAAGAAAAGTCAATTGCTAACCCAAAGCATGGGGGGGGCATGGAGATAAAGCTGTGTAAAAAGCCATGATTCAAATGCGAAGAAAATACATCTTTGGCATGTTTTTAAGTAACTGGTAGTTAAAAGAGAGTCCATTTCATAGTAGCACAGTGCAGGACCCAGCATAATCACAGAAATGTAAATTTTCAGAGTCAATTAATGCAGCAAGAGTGCAAAACTTGGTTGCACATCTCATATCAAATTACAAACAATAAGAATCATAACAAAATAAAAATAATAGGGCAGTTGATAAATGGTGGAGAGTGATAAAGGTCAAAAGATGGAGGAAACCGTAGAGGTGATACTATCTCCTCTTAACAATGTATCAGGTCATTATTTATTACCACAAAAGTAACCTATGGAAGTAATGAAATGATAAGTAACCCTAAACGACAGCAAGGAGGTCTAATCATATAATTCAGTAATATGGAGGAACCACCAAAAGAAATGGAAGCAAAAATATTTAAAAGAGCTTGTCCATAGGAAGCAAATCAGCTGTTGAATAGAATGATCCTGTTTCTTTGATTACAAAATCTTCTAAATCACTTTATTATTGTTGCATACCCATGTATTCCATTTATAATTGTATTCTAGATTTTTCGAAGACAGATCTTAGTGGCATTAGGCTTTCCAGAAAGCCTTCCCTAAATCTGAAGATCCAAGTGGTTTTCCTGTGTTTCCATAGTACCCAGTGCATACCCTCCAACGTGGCACTAATTTTACTGTACACATATGACTATGTTTTCATCTCCTCCACTAGAATCTGAGTTCTTTTGGAGAAGGAACCAAATTTTATTCATCCTCTACCTTCACCATCTGGTCCATTATCTGGTATAGAGTAGTAATGATTACATGTTTGCTTAATGAATAAACAATCAACCATATTGGATAATCTATATTTTTAAGTAAGCTGTACATGGGGCTTGAACTCACAACCCTAAGCTCAAGAGTCACATGCTTTATGACTGAGCCATCCAAGTGCCCCATATTGGTAATCTATGTTAAAGTCAATATTCCAATCCACGTATGGGAATTAATATAGATATTCATGAGATACTGAATTCCTTCCTTACCTCACTGCATATTTTAACTTTGTAATGACAGCAAATGGAATAGAGATCATGTAAAGTCACATGTTTCCAAACCATTAGTATTTAACAGAAACTGCAAAAAAAAACTTTAGTCATAATGTAACATTCAAAATTCTCACACCTACAATTTAAAAATAAATCAAAAGTTGGTTCTAAGTCTATCTCGTTTTAAATCAACGTACAAGGTTCAAAAATGTTAATATCCCTCACTAACTCACAGCATGCCACTATCAGCCTTAATTTGGTATTATTTCATAGAAATGTTGCAATTACAATTTAGTCCACATTGATCAGCAAAAGTTAAAGGGCAAAATTAATTAATGGAAATAGTAAAGGGCAAAAAATTAATATGATGACACATCTAAAATGCTTAGAGTAAGAGAGGCACTGTTATTTTGAGATTATCCACATTGATTTGCAAAAGAACAGAAGGAGAAATCTGTGAATAAAGCTGAATATCAACACACTAAATTGTACATCAGCATTTTAAAAAATAATTATAAAAAATGACAGCCACATTATAGATCTGAAACTTCTGACTAATAGACCTAACAATGACTAATGACATTCCAAATAAGCTGTGAAGAAAATGTACAGCAGCTGCATTAAAACCATGCCTTCCAAGTTGATGTGTGGATTTATATCAAAACCTCATATAAAAATGACTCATTTTTTACGAAAATGCATGAAAAGTGTTAGATATGATATAAATATGTAATATTTTTTAATTTTCAAGATTTTCTGGTGATGGTTATTTTGAATACTTAAGGAACAGTATAATATTCAAACAATTAATTCAACATACTTGTAGAATATATGAGTATCAAAGGTAAGTAGTTGGTGACAGTGAATATTCTTACCTTTTGCAGGGTTTGTGTGACTTTCAGAGTCCCAACATAAATCAAATCAGAGTATCACATTTGCTATTTATATTTCTCCATCACTTACATCTCACTTGCTCTTGAGAATAAATTTCAGAGTTAGACGTGGCAGGTGTTTTGAACTCCATTTCAGATAGAAGGAACATGGAAGAGATTAGAATAAGAAGCCCTACATCACACAGTAATTAAGTTACAGAATGGACTCTAGGATATGAGTCTTCTGATACTCAATGGTCTTTCCACTAAATGCTGGTTTCCAGTCCTTGTCAGCTACTAAAACACACATATCCTATCAGGTCCCAATTAAGAGTCGTTTTGTAAGATCCTGAAATCTCTGATGAGCCTTTTTCAAAGTAATTTTTTAAAAGATTTTATTTATCTATATGACAGAGATAGAGACAGCCAGCGAGAGAGGGAACACAGGCAGGGGGAGTGAGAGAGGAAGAAGCAGGCTCACAGCAGAGGAGCCTGATGTGGGGCTTGATCCCATAACGCCGGGATCACGCCCTGAGCCAAAGGCAGACGCTTAACCGCTGTGCCACCCAGGCGCCCCTCAAAGTAATTTTTAAAGCCTCCCCCACTTCTCCATCCCAAGAAATGGCTTGCCACAACTAGAGTAAATGGGAGAAATGATAGAAGCTTCATATAACAGCTACAGCAATATTTTACACTTGCCCAATAAAGCAGTTGGGAGTGATAGTGAGTTCTAATAGGTTATGAAAGAAGTTTAAGAAACACATTTTTATAAGCTACATTTAGAAAGCTATCTACAATATCTTTATGTTTAAAATTATCTTTTTGATCAATTTGAGGAAAGACAAATGTAACTCTGTGTTATTTTAAAATGTAGCGTGTGTGTGTGTGTGTGTGTGTCTATCTTTTGGTTGTATTTACTTGACTTGGTTATAGTTATATCACTTTGAAAGAACATATTTGGCTTTTACCCTAGAACATTTTTTTCTAACTACAGTCTAGGAATATTAGAACAAAACAAAACAAAATTAGTATTTCAGACTGAGTTGTAAGCTATCCGGTATCTTTGATCAATGTTCACGTACCCTAAGATCCATGTAACCCATGCCAGTAAGGAGGCAAACATCCGGACTATGTTTTTTCATCCCTATGGGCTTTAGTATTAATATTTCAGATCTATCGAGGCATTCCAAAATTGTAAACGCACAATCCACATATGGTGAGCAGTAAAAACAGATGCTTTTCCCCATTTGGGGAATGGTTCATAATAGAAAAATAGGAACCATTAGGGGGAAAGTGTGTTCTTGTTTCCCAGAGTAAAGGTAGCAATTTGATAGAAAAACAAGACTTCTGACCTGAAACAATGAAATTTCCTAGTGGAAATAAAGATTCCCTTCGATCATGTCCAAACAGTTTCAAAAGTACAAGCTTTGTGATAATCAAAAAGCAGACAACGTGACTACCTCAAGAGAGACACTAGCCACACGGTGTGAGTTCCGTGGTAGAAGGGCAGCAGCCACGGAAAGTCAGTGGTGGTTCAGGGTTTAGAATTGAAAGTGGAACAGGAGAGCAAATGTGAGAGAAAGGCAGCCCAGGGTTTCTTAACGCAAAGAAAATCCAAAAACTACATGTAAATGTGGTGTTCAGAGAGAATTGGGAGGATAGCGTGAGCATCAAGATTTTTTTTTAAGAGATTTTATTTATTTATTTATTTGACAGAGAGACAGCCAGTGAGAGAGGGAACACAAGCAGGGGGAGTGGGAGAGGGAGAAGCAGGCTCCCAGCGGAGGAGCCTGATGTGGGGCTCGATCCCAGAACGCTGGGATCACGCCCTGAGCCGAAGGCAGACGCTTAACGGCGGCGCCACCCAGGCGCCCCAAGCATCAAGATTTAAATAGTAATCAAATCATATCCTAGTCCCAGAGCACAGGCACCTGAGTTTGACACCAATCCCTACCCTCAAATGCTCTCAGATTAGTTGCAGAGACTCAGTTTTCTCCCCTGTAGTCTAGGGTGAAAAATGACCAAAGAAATAATAAAAGCATTTACTTTATGGGTGCCATAGTTTAAAAAGAGAGAACAGAACAGTTCATTAGCACAGCACACTCAGTAAAAGACAGCTATTGGCATTATTAATATTGCAGGAAATCACTGAGTCCCTTGTGGCTTAATAAGAAATATGACACAAGAAACCCAGGAAAAGGACAAAACATGGACTTAGTCACCCCTAAGTAGTGGTTGTAGCTGTGCGGTAGTGATTGAGAGCATGGGTTTAGGAACCAAATTGCCTGACGCTCTTACTTACCAGGAAACGTAGGGCAAATTCCTTAATCTCTGTGCCTCAGTTTCCTCATCTATAGAACAAAGAACTGTAAAACAACAGCAACATGGAATTATTATGGGCGTAGAGTAAATTGGTCTTAAAGCTCCTAGAATAGTGACTGGCATTTATTGTCTTTAACAAATAAGTAAAAGATATCAATGCCTTCAAGAAGAGAAATTGGTGATTAAAATTAATGAATATTTTCTTAATTGTTATTCTTACTTAGCATACTTCATAAATTATTTTTAGAGATTAGACACAGTATGATTTATTTATTCTTTAGTAGCTTTCCCATTAATTTCATTGGAACTAAGACCATAATATATTTCTCCTAAGTATACCAGGCTATTTCACTAACATATTACCTAAGACCTTTTTTCCTTTTTTTTTACTTTTATTTTATTTAAATTCAATTAATTAACATATAATGTATCAGTAGTTTCAGAGATGTTCAGTTATTCATCAGTTGCATATAACACCCAGTGCTCATTACATCTCGTGCCCTTCTTAACACCCATCACCCAGTTACCCCATCCCCCCACTCACCTCCCCGCCAGCAGCCCTCAGTTTGTTTTCTATAATTAAAAGTCTCTTATGGTTTGTCTCCCTCTCTGATTTCATCTTATTTTATTTTCCCTCCCTTCCCCTATGATCCTGTTTTGTTTCTTAAATTCCACGTATGAGTGAAACCATGTGATAAATGTCTTTCTCTGGTTGACTTAGTTTGCTTAGCATAATACCCTCTAGTTCCATCCACATCATTGCAAGTGATAAGATTTCATTTTTTGATGGCTGGATAATACTCCATTGTATATATATATACCACATCTTCTTTAACCATTCATCTGTCGATGGACATCCCAGCTCTCTCCATAGTTTGGCTATTGTGGACATTACTGCTATAAACATTGGGGTGCAGGTGCCTCTTCAGATCACTACATTTGTGTCCTTTGGGTAAATACCTAGTAGTGCAATTGGTACTACATAGGGCAGCTCCATTTTTAACTTTTTGAGGAACCTCCATACTGTTTTCCAGAGTGGCTATACTTCCCACCACAGCATTCTTGCCAGTATCTGTTGTTTCCTGACCTGTTAATTTTAGTCATTCTGACTGGTGTGAGGTGGTTTGATAAGTTCTTTGTAGATCTTGGATACTAGCCCTCTATCTGATAAGACATTTGCAAATATCTTCTCCCATTCTATTGGCTGTCTTTTGGTTTTGTTGACTATTTCCTTTGCTGTGCAAAAGCTTTTTATCTTGATGAAGTCCCAACAGTTCATTTTTGCTTTTGTTTCCTACTTAAGACCTTAAAAAAGGGGGGCTCCTGGGTGGCTCAGTCGTTAAGCATGATCCCAGCGTTCTGGGATTGAGCCCCACATCAGACTCCTCGGCTGGGAGCCTGCTTCTTCCTCTCCCACTCCCCCTGCTTGTGTTCTCTCTCTCGCTGGCTGTCTCTCTCTCTCTATCAAATAAATAAATAAAATCTTTTACTGTGAAGATATTACTTAGAAACCCCGAGATTTCTCAGAATTCCTATTAAGAATTAAAGAATTCTCAGCAATTATTTTTAAATGTCTGAGAACGCGCTGAAATTTATAACTGTCATAAAGATTTTTTCATTGTCATAGTTTGTGGTTCTTCACATCGTTGTAGTCAATATGCATTTTTACTAGATGTAGCTTCCCAAGGAACCATGCTGTCTTTGTACCTGAATCCAACACAAAGCCGATAAAGAAATACCACACTGCATGAAATTATGAGCTGTACATATTTTAACAACTACGAAGCGTGGAGGCATCTCACAATTTATGGCATGTCACAGATAATTTGCAGCACTTGCTTTTCTTTCTTTATAATCCATAAAACAATGGTGCACCTTACAATGGACAATGTATTCAATTCAATTAAACAAAGGAACCCCTCACTTCTTCCATTCGATCACTTCGAATCAATAATGTAAAACCTTGATTATCTAAACACCAAACTGCCAAGCCCCCTATAATTTAAGAACATCTTCTAAGTTCAGAGCTCTTCTCTCAAAAATAATAAACTACTTTACTTGGCCAAAAAGTACTAGTTTCTGGTGCAAAGAACAAGGGGGACATATACCAATACGTTGTTTCATAGAGTCTGTGCAAGGAAAGTATCCATGCCGCTATATAAACATGTTACATTTTACAAGTTAGTTACGAATGATATGGAAAGACTGTTAACGCCTATAGCCAAAGACATTTCGTGCGTGCCAAGGCCAGCTCTGGCTGAGACTCTGAAACTGGACAGCTAAGCTCACTAAGAAATAAGAGTACGAAACCACCAAAACTTCATATTCAGCTAGGAGAGCTACAGGCTGCTTTTCTGACGGGGAGTTTATACGTCTCCGGCAGATGACTCAGGCATTATTCCTCAGGAAGGATGGGCAACTTGCGGCAACCCTGGGTTCCTGATGACACACTCACAAAACTCTTCAACCAATATAACATTTTAAAAAAATCTATGTGTAATTAATGCCAATACTACTTCATAATTTTTGTTTTGTTTTGTTTCCAAATTGTTTTTTCCAAACAAATTTTTCACCTGGGACAAACACTCATTTCAAACAGACCTGGTAGAGAAGAGAAGACGAGGTAATTATACCTGCCTCGTTATGATGGATAGTTCTGCCATACAGGCAAGGAAAAACTTACTCTGTGTGGCCAGTGGTGTCTGTTAGAAATAATCTGTGGGGAAAAAAGTAAAAGATATAGAAAGAAAATGTAATAAAAACCAAGGGGTAAAGAAAGACAGTCACAGAGCCCATGGTGGAAGGCAGCTATATCAGGGCCTTCCCTGACACTATTACAGGGGGTGACAAGGCGGAGATCAACCAACATTTTAACATGACAGAAGACTGCAATAGAATCAAAAGATGAAACATCTTCGCAGCTGAGAGACCCATAGTCTCATCTGCATCAATTATTTTTATAGGCCCATACTATATCCACAGTAAATTTATGAATGAGTGAATGAATGAATGAATGAATGAAGAACACTGAATATTTGTAGCATCCACAGCCCCTGTCTAACCTCTGATTATGCCTCTCTTAATCTTAAACATTCTTAAAAACATGGAATCATTATAGTGCACTTACGACAGGAAAGAGATACGGTAATACTATATTTCCTTAAAGGGCATTTTGCTTATTAATTTGTTTAATGTTTATCTTTCCCAACTAAGAAGAAGCCTCAATAAAGGAAGAGCATTATTTTGCTTTGCTTTGTTTGATTTTCTGTAGGGGTTTTTTTTTTGTTTGTTTGTTTGTGTTTTGTTTTGTTTTGTTTTTTTGGTCTCCTGTTTCCAATGCTGTATTCTCAGCACGAAGAATAGTGCCTGGCAAGAAACAACAATTGTTGGAGAGGATGTGGAGAAAGGGGATCCCTCCTACATTGTTGGTGGGAATGCAAGTTGGTACAGCCACTATGGAAAACAGTGTGGAGGTCCCTTAAAAAGTTAAAAATTGAACTACCCTATGACCCAGCCATTGCACTACTGGGTGTTTACCCCAAAGATACAGACGTAGTAAAGAGAAGGGCCATATGCACCCCAATGTTCATAGCTGCATTGTCCACAATAGCCAAATCATGGAAGGAGCCGAGATGCCCTTCAACAGATGACTGGATTAAGAAGCTGTGGTCCATATATACAATGGAATATTACTCAGCTATCAGAAAGAACGAATTCTCAACATTTGCTGCAACATGGACGGCACTGGAGGAGATAATGCTAAGTGAAATAAGTCAAGCAGAGAAAGACAATTATCATATGATTTCTCTCATCTATGGAACATAAGAACTAGGAGGATCGGTAGGGGAAGAAAGGGATAAAGAAAAGGGGGGTAATCAGAAGGGGGAATGAAACATGAGAGACTATGGACTATGAGAAACAAACTGAAGACTTCAGAGGGGGGGGGGTGGGGGAATGGGATAGACTGGTGATGGGTAGTAAGGAGGGCACGTATTGCATGGTGCACTGGGTGTTATACGCAACTAATGAAGCATCAAACTTTACATCGGAATCTGGGGATGTACTGTATGGTGATTAACATAATATAATAAAATAAAATTAAAAAAAAAAAGAATAGTGCCTGGCATATATCATAACATATGTAGTGCCTGATAGATGTTTGTTGAATAAATAACAAAGTGTACATATTACTTAGGGGCTTCGTAAAATTCACTGTATCTTTTAACATTAAAGATAAAATGTTTACTATTCCTTAACACTAAGTGCAGCAAGTTCAGAAGTTTATGGCCTAGTTTCACGTCAGCTGACATGTATTTCAGCTTGATAATTAAGTAGAAGGTTTATCCTTTCAAGAAGTCCTTCCAAATACTCTAGCACAAATACTTAAAGTCAGATATACTCCTTCACAGCCCATCAGCAAACTTGTAGAATGTGAGAACGCAGGCCATAAGCAGACACAAAGGGGCCTGGGTTCTATTTTTTAGTGCTACAAAAACCACGTACAGTGTGGTTAATAAAGCCCGTGTCTCATTTGGAGCCCGGGATGCCCTGGGTTAGCACAGATGCAGCAGGCCAGCTCGCTCTAGTGGCCGAATGCCAGTGGAGGGCAGCAGAGAGCTACTTGAGAGACAATGCATTCAAGAGGAAGATTGAACAGCTCCCAGCTGAAACTGCGGTCCTTTACCAGATCTACACAGTGCTACTCAAGAGGCAGCCCGTTTGGAAAACCAGACCACGGGGTAGCCAGCAAGAATGGAGTTCCCAATTGCATTAGTGTGGGAAGCCAAGAAGCAAAGGAGATGGGCAGGAAACATCACCGGCACACTCAGGCTAACGCAGACTCCAACTAAGCACAACTCCGAGGAGCCACCGATTCGGACAGTGATCCCTCCAGAGCTGCTGAAACAGATGACGTCTTACATTCATTCTCACTCCAAAATCTCGGATCCCAAGACATTAACCACATGTTTGGAGTATAATATTTTTGCAAAGATTACCTCTCCTGTAGAAAACATACATACTCATAACATAAAATTGTCAGCATTAAAAGGATAAAATCATACATGAATGCACAGTAGCAAGCACAGACTCTCTCTTGTTCAAGGGGCCCCTAGAATCCTCTAAAAGTTGAAACTTCTCAAATTATGTGTGGCGAAATCTTAATGAGGCCTGACGAACAGCCACAGTTTCAATCGGTCCCTGGTATCAGTGTGAGGGCCCCACCTTGAAGACAACCAGGAGTGAGATACAGCCTATCCAAGGCCATGATTCATGTTCCTTTTTCATGTCTTCCTAGTGGTGTGAGCTTAGGTGAGTCATTTAGCCTCCCTCGGTCAGTTTCCTCATTTCTAAAATAAAATAATACCTGTATCTACTGGGTCTAAAGGAATTCGCAGAAGGAAGCATGCCTTGTTAATTTCATACAAATACAGCGTATTTTTATCGCCAGTCTGAGTAGTAGGAAGAGCGGGAAGATACCTAGAGAGCAAGAGAAAGGCATCTAAAAACTAAACCTTTGGCAGATTCAGAATTGTCTTTGTAATGAACCCTGTTTCTTCTATCAATCCAGGTCGGCATAGTTCTGATTCGTCTTGTACATGTCTTCAGCCTCACTGGGACTCACGTTATGCATTATGGAGTAATATCTGCCTCCTGTTAACAGTCTTCTCCTTGCTAAATATGTGTAATGATGTTCCAAGCCAGACAGAAGTGGGAGATATTTTACTGCCCCCTCCTGAAGGAATTTATTCATATGGCCACGGAAGCAGGGAGGAAATGTAGGCTGTTTGCAGCCAGAATACTTTGCTCTGGTTCCCTCCCCCCCCAAAAAAAAAATTAATAGTAATAATAATCATTACCATAAGGATATGGGAACATGTTAAAGAAACTCACATACAGCTGCCTCAACTTTGTGTTCCGTTTAGTCCGATTCCTATGCTGTGATTTTTCTGGATGGATAGCAAGAGAGAGCTGAGTGCATGCCAATGCCTGAGTGAATGTTAACTGGAAAGTCTAAGATTTCTGTCATTTTTTAAATCAAACAAAGGGGAAGACGGGAGGGACATGAAGAAGAAGATTTCATCAATTCTTTCGATTCTTATTTCTGATGAGCTGCCTAACTAGAAATTTCAGAACTGACATTGAAGAGTCACAAATGACAACAGAGGCACTAACAGAGGGTCTTCCTAGATGAGAGTTGATGATTTATTTATTTATAGATCTTTCAAGCTATAAGAGACGATAGAGAGTTCAACTTTCTCATTTTGTATACGAGGAAACTGAGGTTAAGAGAAGTGGTATGACTAGCTCAAATTCTCCAAGCTGTTAACAACAAGCCCAGTTATCTTATTTTAGAATACTACCTGGCTAAACAGCTAGCATGCCACTCACTGACCAAACTCCACAGGAAAAGCACAGAAAATGTTGGTCAAAAATAAGATGGAATAAACAAAATTGGCTTCCCTTAAAGCTAAAAACATGGATTCATATATTCCAGTAGTCATCAGTTGCTTTGCTAATAGGAAATTAAACACACTTATGCTTCAGTGACTGCAGGCACAAACTACGCCTACACACGTGGCCAATTTATAAAGTCACAGGGAATGAGATGAATTCTTCTGTTACCTCTGTCTAAAGTGTTAAATGCCAAGCAAATGCTAAAATTGTTATTCTGAAAAGTCTTGGGCCATTGCTAAATCTCCGCCATTGTTAAAACTTCACCCGTGCCCAGATATTCCATTTAATCTTCTCTATAAAAAGAAGAGATGGGAGTCCATCTGGGAATGGGGATCCCGTTTCTTTGAATTTCAAAATATTTTGAGCAAAGGTGATATAGGCAGAGCATATTTGGGAGAACTTAAAGAAGAGGTTATCTTTAATCAGTTTCCTGATATTGACTAGAGAGCAATCTCAAATCAACTAAATGATTGATCCAGATAAAAGGAAATCTCAGAAATGTCTACCTTTTCCAATTTTACTAAGTATTATGCATTAGTACATTTGACTATAATTTGGAGAATTGGTTGAATAAAGTACAACCTACAAGATTATTTTTTAGAGCTAGTTTCCTAACATGGAATTTAAAGCATGTTCATACAAATTGTAATTGCCCTGTGTGCAGACTTGAGGTAAACATCTTTTCCTTTCTGTATGTTATTACCATAACATGAACACAGTAAAACATCTTTTGATATTAAGACAGTACTGTTTTCCAGACAATCAAGATTTATTAGAAAAACTATGATGTCTCTCTCCCGTGAAAACCCCTTCCTCAGTTAACCATCCCACACCTTCATCGCTACTATTGAGTATTATGGTCACTAGATGTCGCTGCTGTCGTTTGAATAAGATTTTCTTCCTGCTTCCAAAAAAAAAAAAAATTCTTATGGTTTTGGGAATTGTTGTTGAGATTTTGGTAAGTGGATGCTATTTTATATATTAACAGATACAGATCACTTATTTCTCAGATGAGGAGAGAAAGAACTAGAACGCTGATGTAACTTGCCTAAGGATCGGTAGGAAGAGAGTGATAGACCCAGAGCTGTAAAACTCTGTTCTCATGTCTATACTTTATAGGCTTTTAGAAAGCAAAAATGTTCCAGATGGGAGCCATGAAGACAATCATCTTTTTAACTAAGACCCAATGAATAATACTTACTACATATTAAGTTCGTTTTGTTGTATTTTTTCCCTGATGGCCTTCTCCTCGGATACTGGATATATACAAATCATGAAAACAAAAGATTGTCCCAGGCCAGATTTTAAAAAGTAAGAGAAGATGACAAAAGCCATCATCTAGGTTCAGGTGATTCCTTCATTCAGAGTCTCCTCCATAAAGTTATTAAAACAAGACAAGCATACAAGACACACACAAACAATCCTAGACAGAGAGCATCTCCAACCCGGCTTTCCAGCCAACAGAAAAAGAAAACCAGCAGCTTTCCTCAGAAGGCTGGAGCTAAGGAGGACCCAGAGGCAGCTGTGAGAGCGATCCTGAACTGCTTTCACAAACTGAAGTGAGGAGGAAAAAAGGAAAGATGAAGGCAAGTTAACTGACAGAGCAACGGAGTGCCACGGCTAAAGCTTCCGTTTATTCCTGCTCCTAAGGGAAAACCAAAAATTCACAACCCCTTGGGTGGGTTGGCAGGCAAGAGATAGAGGAGGGAGCTCTCACACACTTGCTCAAAGTTGTTGGACCCCCTTTTTCAGCCTCCAGAGTGGGAGGGAGGAATGGACGTGACCTGAAAAGAAAAGAAAAAGGAGCCGGCATCTCGACCAGCCTTGGGAAAATCTCCACAGATGAGCATTTTTGTTGCGTTAAGTGGCCCGCATTAGCAGCCTAAACACGTAGGGGAAGGCTAACATTGCCTGTTAATATGATGCGGGAGAGCAATGACAGACCTGGCATCTGAGAGTGGAAGCGCCAGTTTTACATAAAACAAAATGAAACATTTCTGAAGATTTAAGTTCTTAGGATCTGGGTGGAGTGAGTTTTGGGGCGTGCCTCATTCCATAGGCAAGGCATGTCCTGGGACATCAGTTTGAGGGGCTTGTTATGTTATATATTATACACACACACAGACACACACACACATATTTCAACTATCTTTAAAACAATAATTTCTACAGTATGAAAAAATCTTCTTAGTCCATGGATCTGAGGTTGCCTCTGGGAGGAGGGAGAGGAAGAGTCATCCCAGGGATGTCTCCTTTAAACTCCAGCGTTGGGACTGAGAACTGACTAGAAGGTTCTGAAACTCTGCATAAAAATGGTTCCCTCCACACCTCTCAAGCTGCTGCTTTTCTCTTTCACCCACAGAGTTAGAGATAGGGATAGGGACAGGAATAAGGGTAGGGATAGGTATACGGATAGGGATAAGGGACGGGGGAGGGGAAGAAGAGGGAGAAGATGGAAGGGAAAGGTGAGAAATTGAGAAAAGAAAGGAAGAAAAGAGAAGAAAGGGGAAACTGAAGAAATTAAACCCAATTGAATTCCAATTATTGATGAGGTTTTTTTCTCTTCCCCCCACCAAACGAATTAAACTTGCTTGCTCCTTCCTCGCCTTTCTAGCAAACTTCAGCTTGAACAGTGTTCCAGATACATGAAAGCAAAACAAAACAAAACTTTGGACGGGTTGGGAGTAGAAATGCCTGAAAGCCGGAGAGCTGATGTCAACAGTCTGCTTGCTGCTCGGATGTCAACCAGTCGTGGAACGCACGGATCATCCTCATTACTTTTCTTTCCACAGCCCCTTCACCCTCGCTTAGCATCTCCTTTCTCCAAGATTGGCTTGGGACCAGCCAGGCAAGATCAGGGAGTGAGGTTGGCTTTTTCTGCGAGAAAGAAGCCGATAGGATCCACCAAGACTAAAATGCGGAAAGGCCCCTTGTCCCTGCGGGCCCAGCCTCAAATTTCCCGCACACTGTGAAAGTTTTTCGAAACTCCGCGACTCAGTGCGAAGACCTGGTGTTTCTCCTGGGTCGGTCTCCCAGGCCACAGGGGTCACCCATCCAAACCTAGCCTCCCCCTTAATGCGTTTACCTCAGTACATCAAGCAATTCATTTGGAAAATCGAAGGACCCTTTGGGCTCGAAGAACTGATTAGAGAGAGCCGGGATCTCAGGTTTTCCTGTTTGGGGGTGGAGGGGACCATGGACTGACGAGAAGTCGGGGAAAGCCCCGCAGTAAGCAACTGGCCGACAGAGGAATCCGGGCTGTTTTCTCTAAGAACGCCCTTTAAAAAAGCCCTGGAATGTGGTGGTGTCGGCATCAGACGTTGCTTTATGAGACCCGAATTCAGGCTGCTCTAGACGAATTTTGGATAAAAATGGATTATCGCTCCAGACCCAAATATTCCCTGACCTGTTTCCCAAAGCGCTCTGGCGCTTTGCTGGGAGAGCACCGCGCTGCCGGAGACTTGGCGCTTCTGTCAATTGCACAGAGCAATTACTAAGAAAATATTGTGACGATGTTGTAGGGCGGAAGGGGATGTGAGGGGGTGTGGGAGGGGGGAGTTAGTTTGGAGAGCGATTTGCAAAGGAATATTAAGTTTGATTCCCGAGGTCACCGCGGGAAAACGGGTTGGCGTTGGGTGAGCTGCAGAGCTCTTCCTCTAGGTGGCGGACGTTGGTACCCAACAACTGTTAGGCGGGTGCTGACTCCAAACACAGGATTAAGCTTCTTGCTGGTTTAAAAAAAAATAATAGTAATAATATAGAGGTGTGGGGCTGTTTTTCCCCCTTTTGGATATTTATTTATTGTAGGGAAAAGTCATTGATTTTCCTAAGCAAACTGTGTTTCTCCTTCACTTGGTGGAAAATAAAAACTGTTTGAATAAATAAGTTATTTCTGAACATTTTGTTGTCAAAGTGTTAAATGTTCCCGTCATTTTTATTCAAACACTAACATGATTACAGCCAATTATATATTCACCAGTGTTCTTTATTTTAGAGTAATTGTACTTGTCACTAATAAAACAGAGGCATAATGGATCGCTACTGTTCTGGATTTTCAAGCAATTTTGTGTAATTTGATTGAATTATACATCTTATCTGCTACTTTTTTATTTTTATATTTGGGGATCCTATTTTCTTGAAAATTGCAGCTCTATGCTTGTTTTGTTGTTTCTCCAGTAACGTACACTTCGGTAACACTGATAAATAGAAAGAGTCCTTTTGAAATGTCGAAAATCAGCTGTTTTTTTCCCCACCCCTATCCCCACCCCCTCTCTGCACTTCAGCACAGGGAAGACCTGAACTCTGGCTGCCAGGCAGTCTGAACCAGTGGTTGCGCTTACCCGAAAAGTCCAACGCCAAGACAAACTCCCCATTCACCCCAAAGGCAGCCATCTCCCTGCCTGGAGTCTTTGGGGTTTTGTCTCTTTCCTGTAATGATACTGTTGGGTGTCTGGAGCCTCAAACATGCCAAGACAAGCCGACCATGGGTTCAGTTCGTGTGCAATATGTATCAAGGGAAAGAGTATGCACAGCACGGCCGAAAGATAAACTGTATATATTACTCCAATTACACAACCCCCAAATGTCCTACTTACCCAACTAGCACCACCAGGAAATCCCTACCCAGCCCGTAACTGGAATTATCTGCCTACTCGCCTATGTTCTTTTTGGTTTCAGATATACCTAAAGGACTGGGATCAATAGTTTCTCCCTTTTTAAAAGACAATTTCAATAAAAAGATACATGAAAAGACACAAGCGGCTACCCAATATTCACATATCTGAACAAATCAAGAAATAAACGTGACAGCAGGCAGACAGGACATAGGATTTTAAGAGACCATCTCTGCAACTGAAGGAACAGGGAATGTGCAATTCTTTTCCCAATAAATCCCTCCAGTTCCTAGGACACGACTCAAACGCCCCGCTAGGAGCTGCAGCTGCGAGATTGAGCCAAAGGCTCTGACAAGTGCCTTGTGTATGACCCAATATTTATCAATAACAACAACAACAAAATCAAGTGAAACCAAGGCTGGGGATTTTGAACTGTTTCTAAAGCCCTGGCGTGGATATGCACGTGGGTGAAACACATCGCTGGAGATGAGTTGGCTCCATTTGTCCGCCCTGGGGAGCAATCTTGGGGCAAAATCCACTGCTAATTGATCCCAACCAGCCACACTATCAGCTGAAAATGCTTGAGGAGACAAAGAATGAGGAGTGTGTGGTAAAAATACTCTAAGCATTTTTCAAGTAAATCGTGTGTGTAATCAATAGCGTGTACATACATATAAATAGGGAAAGGGAATTACTTCCAATTAATGAGAAAAATAATGTTTCATGTGTAACTCCAGACTTCTCTAAAATCTATTGTCTCCCATCCTTTGATTGTTTTGTGGTCGGACTTCCAGCTTCCTCCAGGAAAACCTGCGAGCCCAGTTTAGTGCTCCGAGCTGGAGAGCAGACACTCGGCCCAATTGGGGGCCGTTGTCTCCTCTTCTGGGCTGTTTACTTCAAGGCCAAAGGGTAGGCTGCTTGGGCAGCGATCCCAGGGCAGCGCTGGGTGTCGCCGGCGGCGGCCGAGGCAGGAGTTGGGACAGCTCCGGAGCGAGCCCCGCGCCGCTCAGCTCCTAGACAGCGCTCGGCCGCCGCCTGCCAGGCTGCTCTCCAAAGGAGCTGGGCTTTTTCAACGTTTCCACTTCCTCGTGGCCTCATCTATCTTATCTCACAGGTTCACGCTCCAAAGAGAAAAGGAAAGAGTGAGAAAAAAAGAAAACCTCTCCACCGTGATGATTCATAGCTCACACGCTCACGAGCCAAACTTTGCCGACCGTGCTTTTTTCGTGAACATTACTTTCTCTCCTGCGTGCCTTAGGACAAACCCAGAAGGAAGATACTAAAATCGGTAAAGAAGAATCGAGGATTGTTTTTAAAATAAAAGTGACCATCCCCACCCCCCGCTACCTTTGTTGTAGATTCTGAAACGGAGGAGTCGGGGTGTTTTGTTTTCACAGGCTAACGGAAACTTGGTCCTGACGCGATTCTGCGTCTAGCTTACCCTGGCCGCTCCTCTCCTCCCCGTATGCGGCTCCTTCCAAAGGGCAGGAGAGAAATAGGGGTATCACTGGTTTCCCCTACTGGGTTCAACACCCCTTACATGTAACTGAATATTCGAATTAACTTCACCTACACGTACCCTAGTCTTTTAACTCGGAGCTGAGGTTTATACACATTATAAGCTTAAAACCATTAACTGGTCTCTATTTTTTTTTTCCGCGTTCATCGTAGCACATGACCTCTTAGCCCGAAAATATTGATCTGTGTGCGTGCTTCCGGCGTGATGTGCAAACACGAGACACCTCGTCTGGAAAGGTAACTATAAGGGGGGGAAATCCGGAAAGGAAACCTAAAAGCAAGTCCTCTAGCTTGATTGCGCTCGGCAGGCTCGGCGGCGACAAAGGAGCGCGGGCAGGGGCGCGGGTGCGCGCGGGGAGGAGCGGCTGGCCCGGGAGCCGGGACTCCGCGACGCTCCTCGCCGGGAACTGTCCGGGTTAAAGCCTCTTGGGGTGAGCGGGGAAGGGAGAGAAGATCAGGACCTTTTGGAAACGCTGCTCCAATAGATTTTCCATCGCTATTAGGAGGGGGAGGGGGGAGACCCACAGGAACCGCAGTTCGAGAGTGAGGAGGCAGGTGGGTATGAGATAGGCAGGAAGTCGAAACTGGCTCATTGGTTTGTCCATCTGGGTTTTTTAAAAGGGAGTTGATGTAGTGGATTAGCAGTTTACTTTCTCTCATTTGACTTTCCCCATGAGAAGAGGGACTCTGTGATAGACGGTGCTCAGCGTGCCTTCTGGCCTGCCCAAGCCGACGCTTGCAGTTTTCCCTCTCCTCATTCCTTCACAGACCATTAGTGGGTTCGAGCGTTTTCTCGAACACGCTCGTCACTGTCCTATACGGACCCTGGGCTGTTCGGTGCTCTTCGTGTACCTTTGAGAGTTGACCACCTGAAAACCGCGACTAACACCGATCCATCTTTCCTCACAAAGACTGGAGTTTGGGGGGCCTGTTAGAAGGGTGCTTCCAAATAGAGGACACTGGATACACCACATTCTCCGAAGAGTGCTATAACGCTTCCCAAAGTAGATTGTTCAGGCTCCTACGGGAAATCAAATTGAAGCTCCAACTAATTAAGGAGAACAGTGACAGGATAGTTAGAAGCTCAGAATTTTGAGGCCTGTAAGTTCTTCTTTCAGCCTGATATATTTATGAAGTCTTTCTTTTTCTCCTTCTTTTGGCGTCCCACTGATGGAAAATCCATTATCTCGTGTGCTGACTTTTGCCAAGTCTCAGGTCCTCCCTTTTCAGACAGACTCCAGGGTTAAAGCTAAAGACCTCCGTCATTCTCCTCATTCTCCTTTCCCGTCACCCGTCCAATGCTTTGTCTTTCTCTTTAGCATTTCCTGACCCCTTTGAAGGAAGAGCTGTGCCATTTCCTCGGGCAAGGAGAGGAGAAAAAGGACCTCTCAGAGCACGCTTGCCCAAAAGGTGTGGGAGCATATCTCCCAACTGGATCAGGTCAAGAAATGGAACAGGCTTGCCCACGCACTATTAGGGACTCAACTCCTTTCGAAAATTGTCTACCCCTGGAGGTCTTGAAGGGCCTGGCAAATAACAGGAAACAAGTAAACGGTAGTGGGCATTTTATATTTACGAAAAATGTGTAGAGTATTTGACTGAAAGGCTCCGAGAGACTTTTTAAAAGTCCTTGGCCCTGGGGTGATAATATTTCATTGTTCATCTCTCTGTGCCTGGCTCTCCATTGGGAAGAAGCTACTCCCGAGTGTGTTTTGTTGCAGACCTCCTGCGGTTTCTTTGGATTAGTATGTACTTGCCTTCAGAAAGCTTGGAACCTCTGACAGCATCACAGAAACCTGCCTGGGGAGTCCCAGGGGTCTCTCCCCAGGCCTTCTTCTTTCTTCACCTTGGACTTTCTCGCTTCCAAAGCTTCGATAGCTTATACCAGTTAAACATTTCGATTCTCGAATACGAGGCTCTCCCATAGTTTTTTTTTTTTTTCCTCGAGGTTCTCAAACAAAATTGCCGGTGCCACAATGTTATGATGGAAGGATGCTGAAATGACAGGCCTAGTAGACGCTTGTCTTAATCATCGGCTTCTTAATTTAGTTTTAGTGCGGTGTGTGTGTGTGTGTGTGTGTGTGTGTGTGCGCTTGTGCGCGCGCACACACACGCTCGCACACATGTGCGCGCCCCCGGGGATATTGGGGGTGCGCGCGTGCGTGCTGAGAGCAGCCGCTTGACAACCTGCAGCTCCCTAATGAGTGACGAGGCAGGGCTGCTGCAGAAAAGTAACACTTCCCTGGTGTGAAGACCTCTTACTGAGAAGTTTAGTTCACTACTGTTCTCGCAAACCTAATCGTATAACCTGCAACCAAAACCCACAGAACAAGGATACAACACGCTAAAGAGTAACTTATAATCACTAAATGTCAGCACCATTACCTGCTGTTAGGAAGGGATTGCAGACCTCGCTCGTCAGTCTCTGGAAATACCTGGATGCCTCTGCGTGAGTTCCACTTGTTCCCAAACGTCACGGGGTCAGGGACTCCCTATGCATCTGCAGGAAGAGAGCTTTAGCCAGACCTTGGTGCCACTCCAAGGACACTCTGTCCAGGGAGCTGAAAGCAAAGTGCATTTTAGGTAAAAAATGGCCCGCCCTCCTTTAACCAGCAGGTAACAAGGGAAAAAAAGCAGTGAAAAACTGACAGAAAGCAGGAAAAAGGCCTTACGGAAGATTTAATGTAATACCGCCAAATGAAAAAACTAAGTGTGCTGCTCCCTACTCAGATGCAATAGGCTGTGGAGCCTTGGTTATTAATTAAAGCTAGAGATGAAATAGTCTAATTCATTTCCCAAGCAATTCTCCTGTTGGAACTGCTCACTCTTTACAAGGCCTGTCCTCTTTTGGGGGGAGGTGATGGGGTGGGACAGCAGACAGAGAAGGAGAGATGTTTACCATTATATATACCAGAAAATTACATTTGCTCTGACTTATGCTTTGATTCGTTAACAGTGTACATTTATAGATGTTCATGTGTGGGAGATCAAGATTAAGCGGATGATGAGAAACTAGTAGAATTTGTTTTAGAGCTGAGACCACTGGATGCCCTCTGTCTTCTGAAAGTAATCATAGGGACTGAGTGAGGTGGAAATACAGAGTTGGGGCTTCATGTGTTTAGGACAGAAGCCCGAGGTGGACGTGGGCAGTCCTTCAAATCCAATTTGCACCCAAATTGACTGGTAGGATTTACAAAGCTCCATCCAGGGACTTTCAACTTGCACAATGCTCTGCCCAAGTACCCCCTCCCCCTCCCCCTCCATTTCATCTAGTAGCAGTTCTAAAAAGAAGCCATTGCTGAGACAAATGTGAGCTGCTGAGTAAATAGTGCATGTTTTTTGAACAAGCCTACCCCCACACCTCTATATATATATACAGTATTCTATCTCACTATAAAGTCCATTAAAATTATTAAAAGGATGATAAATTCACTTCCCCCAGATTGCAAATGACCTCTGTTATCAGGGAGAATAGATCTTTAGAGTGATTATATTAAAGTATAATCTATTTATTCCTACACAAATATCCTATTTTGAGACTTGCATCCATGCAATCCTTAAAATAATATAACACATTCTTAATTTGCATGCAAAATATTTTCCCAGTCAATATAAGCTCCTGGCACATCAAACGAGATTATTACAGCTCTCATTAGCAGACCCCAGTTTTTGCTTTTTGAAAGTAAACAAAAGAAAAACTTATTTTCACCTGCTAAAATTTTATGCAAGATTACAAAACAATGCACACTCAGCTTTGACCTAAGAAACACCTTTAAAACATTAAAAATTCATCAGTCAGTGCTGGTGTTGTATTCAAGGAATGCTCCTCCAGTTTGCTGCTGAGCTCAGATTTGAATAAAATGTCCAATGTTAACAAACAATACCCACGTTTGGCACTTTGTGTATTAAATTGATCAAACAGATTTTAGGAGGCACAATGCACAATTTGTACAGACCTGATTGAGTTAATATAATATCAGCAAATTTTACATCGAAATGATTCTGTTTCTTTTCTTTGTGTTTAAAACCAGCACAGATTACAAATTTTAATGATCTGAAAATGTTTGGTATACAAAATCATGCTTATTTCAGTATTAGCAAAAACACAAGAAATTTTTCAACACAAACATCCAGCTGTGTCTATTTTAAAAGCAGTTCAATGACAGCTTGCACTTATGAGCATGCAATCAGCTAATTTCGCTTTTTTTTCTTCTGTGTTAATCAACACTTTCCTTCCTGCATATCAGAGTACAAATAGTATAGTTACTCCACATCAGTAAATGTTTACGTAACCTGTCCTTTCCCAAGAATCCGGTTACACCGAATCATTTCACGCTAGACCGACTACGAAAACGTACCGGGCCGTCCACCTCAGAGGGAGCCCTTGTGTGCCATTATAAGTGGTGATGAGAAGGGGGGTTGTGGGGGGAGAAATGGGGAGGAGTAGGTGGAGGAATGGAGTGAGGGAGAGGAATAGACGGAGGAGAAGGGGGGGTAGTGAGTGGGGAGGTAGGAGGAAGAGGGGAGGAGGGAGGAAAGTGAGTTGAGGAAAAGTAGGAATAACAGGCCTGAGGAGGGGAGAAGACTAAAAGGAGGAAAGTAAGCAGAAAGAAGAGGAAGGCTCACAGATCTTTCCAACCGGTCCCCAAAGCCCATTAGCTCACCCAGCTCTGTAAGAAATTGGAGCTTAGAAGTCAGTGTTTGGGGCCATGTCACTATCAACGTTGATAGCTGGGACCCTTGAACTTTCCCACATGTAAATATAGCTTAAGTAAGGAAATATGTGGAAATGGGAGGGGGGATACATACATACAGCAGAAGGATAGATGAGGTTAGTCCAACGTTTAAAATTTCTTTATGGTATTCCTAATAGAGATGTTTAAAATCATTAGCTATTTGTAATTGTCTGCTATTTTCTTCAGAGTTTGTTCTTTCTCTTCCTCAGGATTTCAAGGTAGGGAATGGGGTGGGGAGAGGGCAATAACTCCATATTAACCTGAGTATTCTTGTATTCATCAATTGCATTCTTTATATTGGAATTGAACTTTAACATCACACATAGGCATCGCTTTTTCTTCCTTCCTTTTCTTAAATACTAAATCTGCCAGACAATTTGATAGTTTATCAAAGTGAGTAAATGTTTACATTTTATGATTATTTTACAGAGGAGGGGGAAAGTGCCTTTCATTTATGCTTCTCCTCCACTTCCCTCTTCTCTAGGGCTACATCCCCCGTAAAATGTGGTATGTTTCGTACCCATGTGGGATGAAACAGCCTTTGATCAGTGTGCTCCGCACCAAATTCCAATCCCTGGGAAATGCTGGGCCTTAGCCCTGCCCCTGGCCACGGGATCCTTTTAAAGCCCCCGAATCACAATCTCCCCACTCACTTCAGCCTTCAACCGAACCTTCCCAGTTCTAAAGCCCAAGAAGCTGGGATTGTGGGACCCACGTACCCAAAGCTTCTAGTTGCCTTCCATCTGCATTCAGGGTGGGAAAGGGCTGGCTTCAGCATGCGGTTATTTCAGCATTAAGGCCCGCACAAATCAAAAGCATTTGAGAAACGGAAAGAAAAAAGAAAAGAGGGAGTGAAAACAGGAAGGCTTTAAAAAAAAAAAAACGGAAAGAAATAGCCGCCCACCCTTATTTTCCCTCCAATGTCAACAAGCAAAATGAAACATTTCCAGGGTGATCGCTCGCGGCTACTCGCTTCCAATTCGGATTAGAAGCTGAGGAGACGCTCGAGCGGCGAGGAGAAAACGACACCGAGTCACCCAGCGTGTGAGCGACCGTCTGGAGCAGGAGAGAAGGGGAAGGAAGAGACACATATACATAGCATGTGTTACCTGGTTTATTTCGAGATTGTTTGGTATTGTTTTCTCTCTGAGCACCCCTCATTTCGGAAGGCTATCATAGGCGCCCACCACTGAGCCGCCCCCGCCCGCCGCCGCAGCGCCGGGAGCCCCAGGCCCGGCTTCCCCGCGGCGCCCGAGCTCCGAGCTCGCCGCCGCCCGGCCGCAGGAACTGAGTAAGTAACCCCTGTTTGGCCCCGCGCTCGCCAGCCCACTTCCTCCTCCTCATCCCTCCGTTTCCAAACCCCATCCAGACCCTCCTCCCCCAAGGTGC